>NC_067161.1:37677537-37977537 GCF_903995435.1 Acomys russatus
AGAGACTGTTTTGTTCTGACTCTGGACAAAACTTGGTCGGAATCCTGATGGGGATTATAGTGGCTCTTCAGGCTTTTTTTTGTTGTTGTTGTTTTTTGTTTTTGAGTGGAATCCATAATTGAGCATCTCCCAATCCACTGATAGAATGTTTTGAGAGACAGGGTCTCACTTGATAACTCAGCTCCATACTGGAGTTCACTGTGTAGTCTTGGTTGGCTGCAGACTTGCCATTCTCCTGCTGCAGCCTTCTAACTTCTGGGATCACAGGCAAGTTCCATATATGATGGAGATCTTCTTTTGTTCATGTCTTCAACTTATTTAATCAATAATTGGCAGCTTTCTGTTTACAGGCATTTTACCAACTCAGTCGTATTTATTTCTCAGTACTGTTTGATACTCCCGCATCAATACTAGGATTGTTTTCCTAGTGTCAGTTTCACGGGATTTTATTATTATTATATAAACACACAACTCATTTAATGTTCATTTTGTATTCTGCAATTTTACTGACTTATTAGCCCTGCTTTTTTTTTTCCTGTGATGCCCTTCGGGTTTTCTAATTACAAACCTTATCATCTACAAACAGAAATAATTTAATTTCCTTCCAATTTGAATTATTTAGTTTATTCTTCTTACCTAAAGGCTTGGGTTAGGCTTTCCAGTAGAGGTAGCAGGAATGTGCACACTGGCCTTGCACCTGACCTTGCAGGGAGAGCTGGTTATCACAGCTGAGTACCTTGTTAGCCGTGGGCTGGGGCTTACATTGCAATGAAGCACATTTCTGTTTGGTTCATTTTAGAGTGTGATGAGCTTTATCACGTTTTCTTCCGTAACTTTTGAGTTGATTACATGTTCAAACCTCTATTGTTCAAGTACAATGTTTCATGATTGTTGATTCCTGATATGTTGAACTAAGCTGTGTCTTTTGATATTGTGAACACTTACTCTAACGTGCTGTTTAATTTGGTGCTTACACGGGCTCTGGGGATAAGAACTCCTGTCTTCATGTTTGCTAAGCAGGAGCTACAACCCCTGAAGGCTTTGCTTCTTTATTACAAGCTGGTCTGCATAAAACATTTTCTAGTTATAGCGGGCTATTTTCAACAGCTAATCAGTTCATCCTCCCCACAACGTCTATGTTATTAAAGTCACAATTAGCATAGTCACATTCCATATTCATTAGTAAACAAATTTTGGGATAGCTATTTGCATTCTTTTGCCCTTTAAATTGCCTTACTGGCATTAAAGGGGCCACACACTACCCCTGCATCCTGGTGTCCTCTGTATGTCTCTCCAGGAAACTGCTTAAGGCCATTCCTTCCTACTTGAAGAGCTCCCTTCAGTGTGGTGAGCTGATGGTGGTGGCACTGAACTCCCTCAGTTCTTGTTTCTCTAGAAAAAAATAGTATGTCCCACTCAGTGCAGAAGATTGACTTTGCCTGATGTAACATTATTTTTCTTAATTCATTTGTTGAGAATTTTATGCATGGGAACTGCATTGACACCAATGCTCCCCTCCCTTTCCTCTGTCCAATCCATGCCTGGACCCCTTCACTCCTCTAATTCATGGCTTCTTACTTAACTTGAATTGTTACACACGTGCATCTATAAGTACGATCTTCTAAGATCATGCAGTACTGCTCAAACGTATTTAGTGATGAACTCTTGTGATTGTGGCATAATGTTATTGATTGCCAGGATTTTTCTTTTGATTATCTATTGTGTTTTGATTTTTTGTTTTTTGTACTTGCAATAGATCACCCAACTCTTCTCTAGTCAGCACAGTTTGAACAAGTCTTTCATTGTAACAACTGTGTGTGTGTGTGTGTGTGTGTGTGTGTGTGTGTGTGTGTGTGTACACATACCCACCATGTGGAAGTCAGAGGACAACCTTGTCTGTCAGTCCTTCCCTTCCACCTTGCTTGAGATAGGGTCTCTCTTATCATTCACTGCTCTAAATTAGGCAGCTAGCTGGCTGTAAATTTCCAGGGATTCTCCTGTCTCTACCTCCCGTCTCCCCAGAGGAGAGCAAGGATCACAAGGGTTGCACTATAGTGTCTGGATTTTACATGGGTTCTCGGGACCGGAAATCAGGCTCCTGCAGCAAACACTTTCCCCGCTGAGCCATTGTCCTAGAGCCAGTCTGTGACTTTTAAGAATTTGGTTGTAATAGACATCGTGAATATTTCTTTTAGTTGATTTGCCTTGAGGTTCTTTGGGATCTGAGTGTTCATATTTCTCTCAACTTGGAGGTTTCTCTCATCATGTCATCAAATAACAGCTTCCTTTCTCTTTGCTGCTGGGGGACACCTATAATTCAGCAACCCGTTTGCTTGACAGCATATCAAGGAAGCTGTGAGATGTTCCACTCATTTCTGTTCTTTTAATCTTCATCATTTTTCCCTGTTTAATCAAGTCCACTGCTGAATATTTTTTTTTAACCTTCAGCTCAGTCATCACTCTGTTTTCCTCCCAGAATTTGCTTTGCTCTTTCCTGCGGTGCCCACATGCAAATCTCATTTTGTTTTCCTGGTGCTGTTTGGCTGTTTTTCTGAGTCCTCTTGAAGCTCACCGGGCCTCTTTGAAGTAGTCATTTGGGGTTGTTTGTCAGGCAGGTCAGGGATTGCCAAGCCTTTAGAGCCAGTGTTTTATATTCTGCCTGTAGTCCCATCCTACTTCTCCCATTATTGATGCCCCTGTGGATTTACTTTCAAGTCTGTGCTTTCGAAAGGAGATGTGAGGGGTCTAAGTTGGTGGGGCTCATGGGCGGGTAGACTGCTAAGGTCTTCGGATGGTTACTCAGTTGCAATAGTTCCTTTAGCACAAGGCTAGAAATGGGCTTGATGAGAGCCGTGCTAAAGCCTTGGACTATGGAGGCATGCCTTGAGTCTGCGTTTGCAGGAGACGACAGGAAGTCTGAGTCCATGGGTGTCAAACTGGCATTGGAGTGCCGGAGCAGGCTGGCTGCTGAGCTCTGTGATGGAGTCGTTCACTCTGCTCGTGCTCGCTTCCTCTGTACGTGGTACCCACAAGGCTTCCAATATCCGTGGTCTGCTAAGTGAGCACTGGAACCTCCCACTGGGGTTCTTTACCCATGCTTGAAAGTTGTCCCAGCTGACGCTTCAGGATGAGTACTGCCCCTCAATGTCAAGAAAACCTTTCAGTAGTAGCTGCTCGGTGTTCCCTATAAGCGTACCGCCTCATGGAGATACAAAAGATATGGCAGGCAAAACCTGATGTGCCTGTAAGGTCCCCCAAGGTATCTTGATGGGAATTAGCTCAACACTTGTTTGGTAGCCTCCCAGCGTCTTCCCTTTCTAACCCAGAATGGGCTCGAACTTACCACATGGCTGACGATGAACTTTGAGCCTGATCCTCCTGCCTCTCCTTTCTGTGTGCTGGTCCTATAGGTGTGAACCATCACACTCACTTGATGTGATGCTAGGAATTAAAGCCCACACTCTATGCATGCTAAACTAGTGTACTACTAACTAAGCTGTGGCCCCAGTTCTACCTCAATTGCTGCAGAGATGCAATACTGTGCTAATTGACTGATTTCTCAAGCATAGGGGTCCCTCATCAGTACTATTTGCCATGTTTGAATATAAATACTATCACCATAGGCAACACCAAGTGGACAACGAAAAAATCACTGAAGATTGGGATGAGAAGGGTCCATTTCTGCGGCCCAGAATAAGCCTGCATAGCTGTACTGTTGAGACAGCACACTGACTTCCTGAAGCAATGTCATATCTTCTTGAAAACGTTGCTTGTGATGGCTTTGGAAAAACTGTGCCAGATCTATCTGAGAAAAGGAGATTACAAGATTGCATTCATTGGATCTAACCAACATTTTCTCCCAGTAAATCCTGTAATATTTCTACACCCCCTGAGGCTAATGGTACGTGATTACAATCTCTTTTCACGGCAAATTAATGCCTCACATGTAGAACCGTGCAGGTTCATACATCACAGCCCCACACTTTAGAGATAGGATACCCCCCCCCAAAAAAAAAATTTAGAGCAGATTGATGAGCACCTACTCTCTTCCTTAAACATGAGACATTCTGAGCTGAAAACCTAGAAAGCATTTCTGGAGAACCTGCATGCCAGCTGTAAGTCTCTGTGGTGTCTGAGTTTCCTCCTGTTGGAAATGATCTCTCTAGTGAGGTGCCCAGGGACACCTCCAGATCTGACGTACCCAAATACTGAGTCACACTCACGGCTTTTCTGGGTTTGTTGGTGTGTCGCTCCCTTCCCTTCCCCCTCCTCAAAAACACTTTTATTTTAAACATAGAGTAAAGCAACCTCAGAGCTATATGGCTGAGGCATCGAACAGGGTCCTTTGTTGTTCTTATCAGTGATTAAATGCCTTTTGAAGGAATAGCCCGTCGAGAAAAATTATGAGCTTTTTATACAAACTTGAAAAGCAGAGTGGTAAAAAAAAATCTGTCAGATGCAGAATTCTATTGTGCATAAATCTCCCTTCTCTGGTATTTGTTAAATGGATCTCTCACTGTTAACAGTGTATTCCACCTTGGCACACACATCTTTTAATTCATTTAGTTCAACATTCTCTCTAGATGTGAGTGATTGCCTTTGGCTACAGGCTTATTTAAAAGGGTTCAGGGGTATGATTTTTTTTTTTTCTGACTTCAGTCTAAAAACTTTTTTCATGTTCTCTTCCTAACAAGTTGAAGTTTCTGTCATCGGATTTTGGATTTGCCATGTCTCTATGGCTATTGATATCAGTCACGTTTCCAGACGGCCCTCACGGGAGTAGGGAGACTGGCTGCAGAGGGACACAGAGACCAGAGCTACAAACTCGTAGTGTAGGTTAGATGCTGCCTATTTGAACACCAAGAGCTCTTCTGAGAAGGGCAGTGCTGTATGTTGGGTATATTCTCCAACATTTGTGTGTTGCAACTTTAATTCTTCACAGTAGCAGAGCTGTGACGTAAAGCATTATGGGAGACATAGGGACCACCGGGAAGAGCATTTATGAATGGATGATTGTTTTTCCCACGTGAATTAGATCTTCTGTGGGAAGTTGACGTTCTTTTCTCTTGCACTTGCATGATTTCTCCTTCCTTCTAATTCTTCCATGTAAAGTGTCAGGACATCATTACTAGGTATGGATGCCCAATGTTTAATGGCTTTGCCTCCAGAGTGTAATCCGAATATTCGGGCTTCTTTTTGAAGCATCTAGTCTTTGTTCTTCTATTACAGCAGCAAAAAGCTGTAACTAAGCTGTTTGACCAAGGCAAATAGTTTAGAACTGCAAGATTGGTATTTTCCTGGTCTGATGTTGCATTATGGAAATCTTCAGAACTCAAGCAGATATAATAGATATACGGTGGCTCACCCAGCAAGTACTGGCAGGGTAATATCTTGGGTTTAACAGTAAGGAGGAAAATTTGAAAATAAAGTAGATGTTTTATTAACTCTGGCCATTATCTCCAGACAGTGCTGTGACTCTGATGGCTTCAAGAGACCACGTGTTAGAAACTTTATCTTTAGGGTAGTGATGTCAGGAGGGGAGAAGGTAGCAGGTCACTTTGTTGGGTGGTGGTAACAGAGGGTCTGTAGGACCCCAAACTCTTTCTGGTTTTCTGTTGGATAATATGATCTATTGTTCTTTCTACATATGCTTCTGTTAGGCCCCACAAAGTCCTGGTGGGACATACGTGGATCTGTAAGACTATAAACTAAAACAAAAATTTTCCTTTCCTGGTCTGGAACTCTGCTCAGTGGGTTAAGTACTAGACAACTAGATTTAAAATCCACAGCACCCAGGTTAAAGGCCAGGTACAGCCACGAGAGCTTTGAACCCCAGTGCTGAAGGACAATGGTGCAGTGACAAGAGACTCGATGGGACTTAATGGCTGCCAGTTCCATGTTCCGCGAAAGACGATGTTTCCAGAGAAGAAGCAGAAAGAAACCAAAGAGAACCCCACCTACACATTCACACACACACACACACACACACACACACACACACACACATACACATACACACACACACTACATTATAAATATGCTTTCTTATTACTCTTCTCAGAAAATAATATTTCCATTGTACTCATAAGGGCACAGATACCAACAGAGATCACATCTGGACTAACCTCTGTCGTCTTAACCACCTTACCAGCTGCTGCCATGCCATACTCCAACATTAAGAAGCTTGATCCAAGCTGGCGAGTCAAATGCCATTTTCTAAAACATGGTCAAACTTTACTCTTACTTTAGTCATTACTTGTGACCAATGCTCAATTAATAATTCAGTTTTAAGTGTGTTCAGCACTCTAGTCCTGTATCTGGAAAACATCTGTATACTGCTGTGGTGTGAATGTGACTGTATCTGCCCACATTTTCACCTGCTGAAATCTCACCCCCAGCGTGCGATACTAAGAGGATAGAAATGTAATCTAATCGTAGTACTTAGAAGTGGGACCTGCAGGCAGAGATCTCAGAAAGATGGAGTCCCCACCACTGTACGCTGAGAGAAACCAGATGAGAACCATATGCACACACATTTCCCATCTTTCCCCATGTGGTTCCCTGCACCTCTTAACCGTTTGCTAGCAAGAAGGCCATCACCAAGTGTGGCCTCTTGATTTTCCTCTTCAGAGACAAGACCTACAGTTAACCTCTTTTCTTTATAACTGATCTACCCTATGGTGTTATGTTATAGCATCAGAAAACAAAGATGCATACAAAAGGAGTTCTAGTTGTTTTTAATAGAAATGAGAAAAAAAAATGAAGACGCAAGAACAAGAAAAAGCATTGGTGGCATCTTAAGAGCATAAGCCCTTGATCCAAATTTGTGTGTGGTTTTGTGTGATGTTCTCATAAATTGGTGGTTTTGCTTCACAATCCTCATGATCTACAGGCCACAGTGGTGAAGGCAGCACCATGTGTTCTGAACAGCTAAATGCCTGTGTTGCCAAGCAGTGGATGTTTGGGGACTCCCGGGCCTCAGTTCATTGTGCCCTTTCCACAATCTGGTTGGGGAGATGGCTCATCGTACCCGGTTACAGATGAGAAACCTCATTCGTACTGTCACACATCCCATCCTGCTTCAGAATCGTGATTCTTAGAGTCCAACTCCGAATCCTACTCAGTGTCACTGCGCAGAATTCCAAAGTCTCAGTATTTACACCCTTGAGACCCTGTCATCATGACTTTCATGTCAAATTAGTATTTTCTCCAATCCTTTCATGCCTGTTTTGAATTATCTAGTTATTTAGTTTCATCTACAAAAAAAATTAGCAAAGCCAAAACTTGGTTCAGATTGAGGTCCTTTCCCTCCACGGAACTAAATAAGATTTGTTGTTGTTGTTGTTGTTGTTGTTGTTGTTGTTGTTGTTGTTCTGGAGAGGTCATTAAAAGGCAAGAAGAACTTTACAGAGTGGAACACAATGAACCTTGGGTTGAGTCCTGGAATAGCCCAGCATCTTGGAACAGAATGTTTTCTGCAGCCAAGCCATGCTGTTAGCACCTGACTGAACTACGTGAAAGCAACAGCAGAAAGAGGCTCTTACTCTAGATAAAGTGGAAGTGAAAGTAGTATAGTTATTGTGTAGAGACATGGATGTGTGTCCCGGGACCTGCTGAAATACCTAGGCTATTCTGTCCAGGAAATGGAGTGGACCAGGATGCATAGTTAAAATGGAGATAGTTTATTAAGAAAGAAAAAGCACTCCTGGGAATGAGGGAGAACCAGAAAGCTGAGAGAAAAAAATCCCCAGAGCCCTGGGCCGTGAGGGGAGTGGCCCTTCATAGGACATTTACAACACAGTACCAACATCCCACACTGGAACATCATTGGATCTACTGACTTGTGCCCTGTTCCTCACCTGAGGCCCAGGAAGGGAGGGGCATCCAGGTGTTCTCTGTAAATCGGTTTCTTTTGTACCGTTAATCATGATCTTTAGTCTTTACCCTTCCATCACAGTCAGACTTTAGATACTTTGCCTGGGGATGACTTTGCAATGTTGCTTCCCAGGAATATCATGATATATTCCATTTTCATGTATTAACTCCTTTTTTTCTTTTTGAGATGGGGTCTCTAGCACAGACTGACCTTGAACTTCTGATCTTCCTGCATTCATCACCCATCAAGTTGGCATCATAGGCATGTGCCACAACACTTAGTTTGTGCTAGAGATCCAACAGAGGACACTGCAACTACCAACAGAGTCATGTGCTCACCCTGCCCCGTGTATGTATCTTTATATAATAATTGATAAATACAACCTTTAGTGGGTGTTTAGTCTGCTAGATATTGTACTAAGAGATTTGCATCAAGTACGTCAATCGTTATAGTAAAAGCTGTGAAGTAGGTGCTATTATTCTAAAGACTGGGAAACTGAGACAAGGTAGTGAAGACCAAGTCCCCTCAGGTCAAGAGGAGGATACAGAGAAGGGCAGTTTTTCGACTGTCTCCCTGGAAACATGAAATTAAATATCCTAAGCCCAGTATCATTCTGGGTATTATGCGATCTGTTAACAGAATCTATTCTGTTCCTGGTATCAGGAGCTTAGTGCCTACCTTTAGAGAGGAGCCTTTGACATGTAAAAACACAGAGAACGGGAATTCCATTGCACAGTTCAATGCGAAAGTAAAATGTGATCAGGAGACAAAAAGGGCAGGAGGCAACAAGAACCAAGTCATCTTCCCAGAGACAGAGGGCTGTGAGTCCTGTGGAGGGGACTGGCCATCGCTGAGCAATTTTGATACCTCCCCATCCCCATCCCCCACCCCCCACCTCACCCCGCCTCAAGTATTTGGAGAATGGGGTTGGAAGGCAGCACTCTATGCATCACTCTGCTACCCCACCTGGCGCACTAGCATGGCAGACAAAAGACAGGAAGGAGCCTATGTGCAATTAAGCCCTTATTCTTTCCAAAGGCCCTTTCGGAAGCTCAGTAGTTGAGCTCAGCAGACTACAAGGGGATTACAATAAAGGGAAGAAAAAGGCACTTCTGATGATGGTTCATTATAGGTCAGGAAGGGAGGAAGCCAGCTGGAGATGGGAGGGGTCTTCCTGACCATGGAGAAGATAGAGCTCAGAATCTGTACCGGAGAAAACAGGAAGATAAGTGGAGACCCTTCCAACTGTGAGGAAGCACAGCTTTCGGTTGCTATTTCTTTTCTCGGGACATGATTTGTTCTGACTTGATAGAGCCTTTCCAGCAAAGCTAGCCTGCACATGTGCTAATTAACAGGCCTACAGAGTTGTCCCACACCTGCCCCCTGACAAGAGTCCAGAAAACAAGCTGAGGAGATCCAAGAGAGTAAAAGACATACCAGCTTCTAAACCGAAGCTGTCAGTGTGTGGCCGAGGCGGACAAAACTTCATTATCTTCTTCTCACTGGAATTCTGGGATCTGGTAATTCAGTATTTCACAGCTACCCTAGACAAGAGGGAAAAGATGCAATTAATTCAGCATCTGTTCTCTCCCAAGGTCACTTCTAAGGGATGCTAGTTAAACTAAAAGGAAATCAAAATGAAGTAAATGAAAATGCCCTGTAATAAAGTTTACATTAGTTCATTGGAAACTGGTCCATGCTATAAAACTGAGATATGGGGTAAAGTTCACTCAGGAAAGTCTGACTTCAGTTTCTCCAATTGTGAATTAAATGTCCAAAGTCAGCACTTATTGAGAATACACATTATCTTATGTTTACTTAAAAACACAATACAACATATGAGTGCATATGTACACACATACATAGTTTAACCATATATATACATATATGTATGTGTATTTAAATGAAATTGTCACATCTTAGTTTGGAAACACCATGACAAAAAAGTAGGTTGGGGAGGAAAGGGTTTGCTTGGCTTACACTTACAGGGCATTGTTCGTTATTAAAGGAAGTCAGGACAGGAGCTCAAATAGGACAGGAACCTGGAGGCGGAAACTGTTGCAGAGGCCATGGAGGGGAGGTGCTGGTTTGTTCCCCGTGCCTTACTCAGCCAGCTTTCTTATAGAACCCAGGACCACCAGACCAGGCATGGCACCACCCATAATGGGCTGAGCCCTCCCCCATCAATCACTAATTAAGAAAATACCCTACAGTAGAGAACTGCTGGAGAATGAGATAGCTAATCTATGGGCAAGTGTTCAAATCAAGTAAAACTATCCATTCAAATATATAGGAATGCCGGTAGACAGGCAACATGGAGAGATATGTATGTGAATTTCTCTGGTAGAAATAAAAATGTCATATCAGAGGTAAGAAAAGCAGGAGCATGCCAAATAATGAAATAGAAAGTAACAAGAACAGCTAGTAATATTATTATAATCATAAAAACAATTATGATATTGATAATAGATCATGACACTCAAAGTATTTGTGACATTAAAACATTGGTATTTTTCTTCTTTTTTTTAATTTTTTTTTTTTTTATTTTTTTTTTTTTTTTTTTTTTTTCCCTTTCTTTTTTTTTTTCTTCTTTGGTAGAGTGATAACTTGTATTTATTAGTTATGAAAAAATTAATCAACTGTGCTGACACAATTGGTTGTTTGCCTATTTGTACACCTATGTTTGAAAGGGAGACAATCTATAGGCTGCTTCCAGACAGTATGAAAAATTGAAAGTTTAAAAGCAGCCAGAACTCTTTTTATAAAACTTAGTAGGAAGGTATATTCTGCATCATAAATTCACGGCAGAGCAGTGCTGATAATGAACAAATTCTGTCAATGCCAAGATGGCACACAAAAGGACCAAGTAGTGCATCTTGAAAATGTTTCAGAACTTCTGTCATCACAATCACAAAATTAAGAGGCTGGAGAAAAGGCCTGGTGCTAATGTGGCAGCTCTGTTAGTCCCAGGGGATCTAACCCCCTCTTCTGGCCTCTAATGGCTCTGCGTGCCTGTGGTGCATATTCACACGTAAAGGCAAAAACGCTCATACACAGGAAATAAATGTTATACTGAGAGTTTGCTCAGCCTGCTTTCTTATAGAACCCAAGACCGACAGCCCAGGAGTATCCTCAACTGCAGTGGGCTGAGCACGCCAACATCAACCACCAATTTAAGCTGTCCTACACCCAGATCTTAAGGAGATATTTTCCCAGTTGAGTTTCCTTTCCTTTCAGTTAACTCTACTTTTGTTGAGTTGATACAAAACTACCCAGCACAATAAAAAATAAATAATTCTTCAAAAATAAAAACCACATAAAAATAAAAGGAACCTCACATTGGCACAAGATGCATAGAGCGATATGGTGGGGGAATGTGTTTGTAACACCCTTGGCTAACTAGGACCCCAACCAGAGCAGCTCAAAATCCCCAAAACTCCAGAGAAAGGCAGAAAATAGGCCCCAAAAAACTTCAGCAAGGCTTAGATGCAAATAACCAATAAGCATAGGGAAAGAAGCTCAGCTTCGTTATCTGATTAAAAAAAAGATGCAAAGTGGAAACACAATGAGAGCCCATTGCACATCTACAAAGAAAGCTAAAACGAAAATAGTAAGTGTTGGCAGGGCTGTGGAGCAGTTGGAGCTCTTGCATGCTGCTGATTCAACTGCTTAGGAGAACTCTTTGGGAGTATATATTTAAAGCCAAAAGTGCATATAATATACTGTCCTATATATATATATATATTCAACAAAATGATTTACAATGTACACCAAAGGCTGCACAAATGTATTGAAAATAGCACTAATCCCAGCAGAGAAAACTGAGAAGGAAATCAAATGTGCATTGCTTCTCAGGAGTAGAATGGATAAACACATCAGACATATCCGTACAATGGATGTTTCCCAGAAGGGAAAATGAAACGGCTACAATCATCCTCAACACTAAGATGAGTTGCACGAACACAATATTGAATAAACCAAGGCAGACACAGAAGAATACACCATGTGCTTCTGTGTGTGTGTACAAAGCTCAAAATGGATCAAACTTAAATCTTTGAGGATTAAAGCCACGGTTAAGGATGAGGATAGTGACTGAGACACATGTAGGGGATGTTTAGAGAGTCAGCTGTCTAGAACCAGCTTCCAGGGATCCAGCACCTGTGACACCCATGAACAATTACGCCCACTCAAGCTGCACATGCGCACACAGTCATAATTTAAAATGATAAAAGTACACTTTTTATTAATTTATTTTCTCATATATTACATGCTGACTGTAGTTTTCCCTTCTTCCTTCTTCCCCACCTCCTCCGCCCCACCTCACCTCCTCCCTCCCCACCCACTCCTCTGTTTCACTTCAGAAAAGGTCAGGCCACCCAGGGAGATCAGCGGAACATGGCATGTCAAGTTGCAATAGGGTTAGGCATCTCCCTTCATATTAAGGCTGGACAGGTAATTCAGTAGGAGGGAAAAGGCCCCAAATGCAGGCAAAAGAGTCAGCAATAGTCCCTGCTCCCTCTGTTAGGTGTCCCACAAAACACTAAGGTGGCCTGGATTAAACCCATGCAGGCTCCCTGATTGTTGGCTCAGTTTCAGTGAGGACCTATGGGTCCAGGTTTGTTGATTCTATGGGTTTTCTTGTGGGGTTTTGGACCGCTCTGGCTCCTAAATCCTTCTTTCCCCTCTTCAGCAGGACTCCCTCCACCTTTGCCTAATGTTTGGCTATGGGTTTCTGCATCTGTTTCCATTATTTGCTAGATGAAGTCTCTCTGATAACAACTGGGCTAGGCAACAAGGTATGAGAATAGCAGAATGTCATTAGGATTCATGCCGTTAACTTCTTTTTTTTTTTTTTTTTTGCCAGTCATGTTTGGTTCCATCCTAGGTCTCTGGCCCATCTGGCCTCTGGTTTCCGGTCCTCTAGGCAGTGTCAAAGGTGGGCTTCCTCTCATGGCATGGGTCTTAAGTTGGACCAGTCATTGCTTAGCCACTCCCACAATTTCTGTGTCTCATTTCCCCCAGCGCATCATTCTGGCAGGACAAAATTTTGGTGGAGGGTTTTGTGGCCGGGTTGGTGTCCCAAACCCTCCACTGGAAGTCTTGCCTGATTGTAGGAAACGGCCAACTCAGGCTCTGTATCCCTCATTAATAGGAGTCTTTGCCAGGGTTACCCTAAAAGATTCCTGAGAGTTTCCATTGCACTAGGGTTCTACCTTGCCACTTGCTCAACTATGTTCATAGCAGCTTCATTTGGAATAGCCAGAAACGGGAAACAACCTAGATGTTCCTCAGCCAAAGAATGGATAAAGAAAATGTGGTACATTTACACAATGGGGTTTTACTCAGCTGTGAAAAACAATGACACCATAAAATTTGCTGGCAAATCAATGGTAAGAGAAAAAAAAAATATCCCAAGTGAGGTAGCCCAAACACAGAAACCAACATGGTATGTACTCATTTGTAAGTGGCTATTAGCTGTAAAACAAAGGACAACCATGCTACAAGCCACAGACCAAGAGAGGGTGAATAGCAAGGAGGCTTCAAGGGGCATGCATGGCTCTCCCTGGGAAGGGGAGATAGAACAGACATTGCAAGTGGACTCAGGATGAGAAGAGGAGGGATCTGGTTGGGGGAAGGTGGAGGGAGAGAGTGCTGGGTGAGACAACTGGAATTGGAGGTAAAAGTAGTTTTTAAAAAGTGTTTATGTCCTTTTTTTGAGTATGTGTTCTTGCCTTCTCTAAAATAATTAAAAATAGTGCCATGTGGGTGTGATAGCTCCACCCTCAAAAGGTAGAGACAAAAGATCCCAGGAGCAAGCTGTCAAGGGAGACTAGTTGAAGCGACAGACTCTAGCTTTGATTAAGAGAAAATGAAGGAGGTAGAAGCATAATTGGGGGAATGTCTTGGCATGTACCTCAGCTCTCTAAATAGATGCACACACTCATGTGAGCCCACACATAAACACACATGTACACATGAGAGTGTGCCATACACACAAACACATGAAAATAAGAAAAAAAAATAAACAAAATAACTTGAGTTTGATGTGTGTTCTTAGATGGAGGATAAGGGGTAAATAAATGTGACAGCGTGCACTTACTGAGCAGAAAGGGGGGTGCTCCAGGAGGTGTGAGGAGGAGACTAGAACCTCGGAGCTATCTATGCCTGTGTCACATTGCTGTCAACCAGAGGAAACAGACTGTGTGATCATTGATTCATCCATCCATTCATCCATGCATCCATCAACCTACCTATCCACCTGTCCATGCATGCATTTATCTATCCATCCATGCATCTATGTGCCCATCCATCAATGCATCCATCCATCCATCCACACATGCATCCATGCATCTATCCATCCATCCATTCATCCATCTAACCATCTTTCATTCATTCATTCCATTCCTTTATTCTTCCAGTCAGTCAGCCATCACCCGTTCATCAGTTCAGTCATCTATGCATACATACCTCCACCTTCATCCATCCATTCATCTGCAGACCATCAGGTTAGCCTAGAATTCATGGCAATCCTCCCGTCTCAGTCAAGTTCTGAGATTATAGGTATGTGCCACCACCACCACCATATCCAGATTAAGCTCTGCCTTTAAAAACATGTTTCTGTGTTGTGCCCTAAACTAATGCAGTAAATAAATCAGTCTAAAGAAACACTGAGAAGCTGAGAAGCCTGCTGGGTTAACAGGCATCCTTTTTATTTATCCTGTCTACACAGAAACTTCTCTGAACCCAATGGAAATGTCTAACCCTTTGCTCTGGACTTGGACTATAAGGTTCCCAAGGCCCTTACAGAAAGAAGTCCAATGTTTATGTTCACCTGACATTCCAAACTCTGTCTCATTTTGTTCTTTGCAGCATCTTCAAAACATGAAACATTAAGATTGCTGTCTGCAGGAGAACGAGCACACCTGATGGTACAAACCACACACTGCACAGCAGCCCGCTGTATCCCTCTCTCCTTCCACAGAAAGCTCAATTTCGAGATGAAAGAGCATGAGGCTTTGCCTCATGCATACAAATGTGGGATGATTACAACAAAGGCTCGGGCATCTATTTGTTAAAACAGTTATATTTATGCCTATTCATTCCAGAAGAAACACACACTCCTGTATTTTCCAAGCTCGCTGATTACAAGAGAGCTCCTACCTAAGGTTATTTTTCCAGAATGTTCTATAGTGTTAGCATTTGCATGCACAGATTAATGCTGAGCAGACACCTGCTGAGGTCTTGCTCAGAAAAAGAAATTGGGGGGAGGGGTCAATCCTATTGTCACCACCATGCTGTTAAATCTTCACAAGTTATCCTTTATTCTTTGTCATCTTTCTGACATTATTTGCTCTGTTATATGACATGACAGGCCAGGAAATTTTGCGTTTGCTTCTGCTTGCATATATTTTGCAGTTAAGTTATCAGTATGGCCTATTAGTATTTATTATCAGGCCTATAAATATTATTATGGTGGTATTTTTTAGCCTGCTATATTTTAAAGACATAGACACCTGTTATATTTTAAAATAGCCTTAGTTAACCTGGAGCAGGGTAGGTAGTAATCCTCTAAACTACCTCCCATACTGTGGCAGGTATCCCATACAATCCCATGCCATCTGCTTCTAATAATTTCTATCAAGCTACCTCCCATCAATAATCCCAAATACTTGCTAATTATCATCATCTGGGCCAAATCTCCATCCACGCTGGCCATGTGCTTCTCTTCCACCTGACCCAGCAGTGTCTCCTTCTTCCTTCTCTTCTCCTCTGGTTTCCTTCCTCTTCTGGTTTCCTTCCCAAAAGCTCTAGAACCCTAGCCACACCTATCACATTTGCCCTGCCCAGGTGTGCTGGCTTTTTATTGGCCGAATAGGAATATGTTTTTAGGCAAGATTACATAACAATCTTGGGGCACAGAGACAGCAAGCAATAGTTAGCATCAAAAAACATCAGACCCACCTCCAACACACACACACACACACACACACACACACACACACACACACACACACACACACACATACACACACACATACACACACACATACACACACACACACACACATACACACACACACACACACACACACACACACACACACACACACACACCCCAGAGATTCTTGTTCATCCTTGTTTGTTGTTGCTCTAGACAAGATCTGTTTCTACAGGTGAGTGAGGTTAGGAGGAAGAGAAAGAGCAGGAAGAGGAGCCAGGCATGATGGTAAATGTCTTGAATCTGAGTATTCAAGAGGTAGAAGCAGGGTTTGAGTGTAGCCTGGCAGGCAGAGCAATTTACACAGAAAGGCCCTGCGTCAAAAATAAAACAACAACAGCAAAAGTGGTACATATTCACACTGAGGTTTTATTCCACCACAAGAAAGGATAAAATCAGGACCGTTTCAGAGAAATGGTGGAGCTGCAAATTATTGTGTAACGTGAAGCCTGCATGTGTTGGAGAGACAGCTACTGAGCTTTCTTACACACCGAGCCTAGGTAGGTTTTAGTACATATATGTGGCACTGCTGCAGAGGGAGTTATGAGACCATGAGAGGGAAGAGAGAGGGAGGTGGTGGGGGGGAGGGAGAGCGAGAGCTCAATAGATAGAAAAGAGGGAAATCAAATGAGTATGTTGTGAAAGAAAAGAGGATGGTAGAGGTGGAAGTGGACCAGGAGAAAGAGGTGTGGGAGGAAAGGGGCCTAGGACAAGCAAAGTATGACAAGACCATAATGAAGCCCATTGCATTATATGCTAACTTAAAAAAATTAATGTGGCGATTTACAAAGCAGTATACATTTTAATATAGTCCTTATTGGTGGGTAGTCTTTGACCCCAACGGGAGGCTTCCTAGCATTCTCATTCAAGTGTATCATGTGCCTGGGCACTTCATCCCCGAGCTCGCTGTGGTCTCCTCCCTAGTCCAGTTCATCCCACTAGTCGCACTTCTACCCCAAACCAAGGCTTCAGAAAGAAGACATGACATTTGTCTTCCTGCTTATATGATGTAATGTGACGATCTCCAGTTGTTTTCACTTTTCCTGAAAAACAGTATGATTTTGTTCTTCATCGTGGCTGAATAAGACTCTACCGTGGATGCAGCCTGCGCTCTCCTTAGCCCTTCTGTGGATAGATGTCTAGGCTGGTTCCATAACTTAACCACTGTGGTGCGTTCTAGTCTAAACACAGCTGTGCAAACATCTGGGTGAGATATTCACTGAGTGTTCTTGTAGCACACACAGGAGTGTTTGGGCTAAGCTATATTATAAAATAGAGTTTATTTTAAATGAATATGGCTTAATAATGGTAAATTTATTTACTCTTTTGTCTCGTTGCTTTAACGGAAGGTCCAAGGCTCAGAGAGTGAGAGACTGGTTAGGTTTACACAGCTCAGAAGCAGGGGCTACGGCAAGACTCAGTAACTTTTCTGTCAAACAAACAAACATTTGCCTGGTGATAGCTGTGATATTGACCCCAAACATCATTAGTCACAGAGATACATCCTGTCCCCAACAGAGAGCAAGTGCCAGAGAGGTGAGCTTCTTTCTATCACAGCCCCGGTTATTAGATTAGGTCACTTTAAGCATTTTATCATTTATTTAAAACCTTAAGGCCACATCATATGCTCAGCCGGGAGGCAGGGTGAAAACAGATACTCAGGGTGTGCTAGATTCAATTACTGGTTTATTATGCGTGGTTTGGTCTATTATAAATCAATCCACATAATACGGACTTTTCAATAGCCTTAGAGTTGTTTTGTTGTTACTTTTTTTTTTTTTCTTCAATTTTTGTGGAGGAAGCAGTAACAATCTATGGACAAATCACAATGTCAACCTTTATTAGAAAAACCCTCTGAAAATATTCTGTTCAGAGTTCTCTCTGGGTACTTAGAGTTAAAATAATATTTTTGCCTATATTGAACATGGCTTAATAACTTGTTAGAAAATTAGTCATTGAATACCAGAGATCCTAAGGTGAAGATTTTTTTTTCATACAGACTAGGCCCAGCTCTCTCCTGGCAGTAACTCATAGGAGGCCTCCTGGAGGGACCAGAAGCTTTCAAGTGGGGCTCTGGAGGGGGCCAGGTCCCTGGCATGGCTGTCAGGAGCTGCAGGGAAGCTAGCCAGCTGTGTGGTCCCTCTACAGTTACTGCCGGTACCTCCTCCTGGCTTAGTCAGCCAGTCGCAGAGATGCAGGACCATTTGGGATCTTTAAGGAGTTTGGACTCCGTTGCATCACTGCTCTATCCCACTTTCAAGCCATTTCCTCTCTTTCTTCCTCCTCTAATTGGGGAAGTTTATAAGCACAGGCAGCTGGAGAGTGAATCATTTCTAAGAAGTCAAGCTGAGAAACCCTTTTCTCCTAGGCGACATTTCTTTCACAATGTCGACTTCTGTATGAGACAAAGCCATGTTTGTATGGCGTACATTGTCATGTGTGTGTGTGTGTGTGTGTGTGTGTGTGTGTGTCCCTGTTTGGTTTGGTTTGGTTTAGTTTGTTTTGAAACAAATGTAGCCCAGGCTGTCCTTGAACTCCCAATTCTTTTGCCGCAGCTTTCCCATAAACACGAACCCTGATGTCCATCTTTTTTTTTTTTTCATGTGTTTGTTTTCCTTTTTTACAATTTTAATTTATTATAATATATTCAGATTACACTCCAATTGTTATTCCCTCACTTGTATCTTCCCATTCCCACCCTCCCTCCCTCTTTTCCCCTATTCCCCTCCCTTAGACCTCTGACAGAAGTGGACTTCCTCCCCTACTTTATGACTACAGCCTATCATCTCATCCAGATAGCCTGTTTCCCCTTCCACTGTGTGTCCTCCGGGCCTCCCCACCAAGGGGAAGTGATCAAATCAGGGGGCACCAGAGGCAGTCAGAGGCATGTCAAAGGCAGTCCCCACTCTGACTTTCACCTCCTTTCTTTGTCTTTTGCTGTAGGTTTTGTTCGGTCATTACCTTTTGCAAAGCCTGATTTCGATGTGCTCCCTCTTCCTAGAAGCTCTTTTCTGCCTCTTTGTGATGTCCCCTTAACTTTCAAGAATTGCAGTGAGATGTTTGCCACATATAGAGGGGTCAGCCTGGATTGGCCTGTTCACCCAAGGGTGGAGATCTAAGGCATTCTTTCAGGGCAGCTCTGGTGTTTCCAAACAGGACCAGAGACTGCACAGCTCACCTCCCAAGACTAAATAATCACTCTTGGTGGCAGAGGGTGTGATTTGGCCTGTGTTAGGAATGAAGACACCACACACACACATAGTAAGATCTCTGGACAGTCAGAGTAACAAGAGCTAGGCAGTTTATTTTATGATTTGCCAAAGTCGGCTGCAGTCAAGAGATAAAAACCGTAGGATGTTCTACAGCAATGCAAAAGCAGATTTTACAGGCAGTTCCCTCCACTCCTTTCCTTATGCACTGAGTAATAAGGAAGTAAAATCCCACAAGTCACCTGCCACTTTTGTTTGTCTGTTTCTTAACAAAGACAGTATTCCTGGGGACATATGAACAAATGTTCTCTCACTCCACATAGGCCAATGTACAGATATTACCAAATTCCAACTTGGTGAATGAATGATTTGTTGGAGCTACTTACAGGAATATGGGTGAGGGGTTATTTATGGGAGCAGAAATGACTCAGAGACCACTATATTACTAAAGGCCACCACCACAGTGTAGGTAATAGCTCATGAGAGCTGCAAACCTGGAGCACACTACACGGTCTACAGGCAGCTTGACACGTTGGAGAGTGTCCTTTCCAGGCAGTTCATGTGGTCTGAGTCTCTTCCAGACCTCCCAACTGGTCCCTGACTCTTTAGATGGTTCAGCTTGTCTGAAAAGTGTCTCTCGGCAGTCCTTATTGCTCACACATGCTTGAGGTGTAAGGATCTGGTGAATCTGGTCAGTTTCAGGGACTTCCTGAAGCTATTGAGTTGTTTACTTCCTGAGCTTAAGGAGCTTCCCTAGAGAATGGAATGCTTTCTCTCCCTTAGGACACTGGGTGAGTTATTAAATCATCATAATTAACTATTATTATTTACAGAGGGAAGTGGAACACTCAGGATAAGAAATTTCTGACTATGATGCTTATTGTCAGTGAAATGAATTAATTGTGGCCATTAGTGGCCACCGAGAAGCTCAATGCTAGCTAGATGCTAAGCACAGAACCCAGTGCCAAGATTCCTAGCTCTAAGTTTCTTCCATCACTTCACTCTCTTCCTTAAGAGCCTCCAAAGGTTGTTTGTTTGTTTGTTTGTTTGTTTTGTTTTGTTTCTCGAGACAGGGTCTCTCTGTGTAGCCTTGGCTGTTCTGGACTTGCTTTGGAGACCAGGCTGGCCTCGAACTCACAGCAATCTGCCTGCCTCCGCCTCCCGAGTGCTGGGACTAAAGGTGTGCGCCACTACCTCCCAGCTTCCTCCAAAGGTTTAAAAATATCTTCTACTTGAAACCCAACTCAATCCCTCTCTGGCATGAGCAGTGTCAGGTGTTCCTTTCTGAAAAGAACCTCATATTTAATTGTACATTCCAAAGATGGTCAAAATGTGCAGAATGCAATGAGCTCTGCCCTCGGCCTCCAAGGAAATGTGAGCAGCTTATGTCCAAAAAGGGTAAATGAAACAACGACAGATCCTGGAAAAGCCAAAGACTTGTTTCTGACTCATTTCCCCCAACACAGACAGAGGCCTGCCCCAAGGAAGGTGTGGGTGGAATTGTTTGCAGAAGTAATTGCTCCGGGCTTCAGTGCCAGTGCTCAGGGCTTCTGTGGCTTGGGCTCCATTAGAAAAGTGTCCTTCCTGTGTCTTCCTGCTTAGTTGACTTGAATTCTGCAGCTCTGAATTTACCCTAGCATAGCTGAAAAGGAGCAAGGAACGGGCAGAAGATCCAGATCCTAGGGTGCTGCTGAGAAGCAGGGAGGTGCCTGGCCAGGGGACGGGGCAAACCCATGTGTCTTCCGATCAGAACAGCAATGTTCTCTACGATTTTTTTCACATTAAAAGTGTAAATCAGCTTGTTAAGGCTCCTTGAAAATACCTTGCCTGAGGCAAAAAAGTGCTGTAGAAATGCTGTGGGATTTTTATTGTTGTTGTTATTTTGTTTCGATACCAAAGTAAACAAGCAAAATTCTGTTTTAACCTTCATGGTCTCAAAACACATCACGTCTACCTATGTAGGTAATCAATTATTCCATCTACATAAGTAATTTTCTCTTCTGATTACATTATGCATCACAAGGATTTTTAAATGAAGAATAAATGATAAGGTGCAGGTAAAATGTGTACCTAGGAATGTATCAAGTCACTAATATTGAAACACAGAGAGACAAATACCACACACCACACACACACACACACACACACACACACACCCCTTCTCCTGTTGTTCCTCTCAAGACATTACCTGGAAACAATGAAAGAAATAACCAGAAATATTTAGCCAGTGGTGGAATTCCAGACACACACTATTTCTAGGGATATACGAACAGCTCAGCAGCTATTTAGAAAAATGTGACAATCTCTGAAGTGAACAGACTATAGGGAATACCTCTTTAGTTGATATGGAATAAATACGTAAAAAAAATATATATATATATAGGTAGCATCCTTCTTCCAGAGGCCAAGTCCAGAGTGGAGGTCTCATGATTAGTGAAAGATCCACCTGGGCAAAATGCCAGCATCTTGTTGTGGGATGAGTCCTGTACTTAGAAAGCCTCAGTTTTTATATCTGCTCAATGGGTTTTAACGTCTCTCTTCTCAAATTAGCTGCAGTGTACCATCACCAGTTAAGTCTGGAGAAGTGGACGCCAAGGGCTGGAAATAAGACTGATGGGGGAGACTATGGAGGAAAAGGTAGAACTGAAAAACATCCAGGGAGGAAGTCAGAAGAGAGGAAAATAAATGACACTATCAAAGAAGGTGTGAGGAGGCTGAGGAGATGCTTCAGTGGCTAAAGAGTTTGCCACTCAAACCTGTTGACCTCTGTTCAGACCCCAGGACCAACATAAAAGCAAATGCTGTGGAACAGCCTAGCTCTAAAGCACCTGTAGGGCAATGGAGGAAAGACAGGAGGCTCATCAGTGAACAACAAAGAGAGACCGAGCCTTCAAGAAGGTGGAAGGTGACGATGGACACTCAATGTTGTCCTCTGACCCCGACCTGGGAGCCACAGCGTGTGTGTGCCCACATTCCACATGCCAGTGCACACACAATCACACATGTGCACGGAAGTTAATAAATGCAAAAGGTCCAAAGAAGCTTCTCAAGGCTGGCTGCACACATTTGACATGCTAACAAGACCATTCTCCTGGGTGAGAAATGAGCTCTCGTGGACACTAAGTTAATTGTCACCAGAATTCAGCCATGCCTGTTTTTCTTCAAGGCTAGCTCTGCAATTCAAACGAGATCATCTGGGATGACAATTTGAATGCCAGCAGTATTGTTAGCCCAACTTCATGAGAACATTTTCTTTTCACTCCAAGATAAGCCAGATGCCACAGCTATTTGGTGCATTCAAAATATGAAGTTAAAATGAAGGCAAACATTATCAGTCAGGAAATCTGGGATTGGGGTGTGAGTGCTGTGTTTATGGGTAAGAGTCCTCTGCTGACTGGTTGTGCTGCCTAATAGCTAGGGCACCCAGGCAAGAAGTGTACTCTCACTGTTGGCTGCCTTGTTTTAAAATGGAAGGTAATTAGTCCCAACTTAGTAATGTTATCTAGTGAGTATCCAAGTACAGAGAGTTATGTGAAAGGGCTCTGTAAATGGTAACAGGCTGTATAAATGTGCTAGGACGTAAATGTAATACTTCTTAAAGTCCCAGCTTTAAATCCCCAGTAATGCTAGCCCCTGGCCTTGCCTTATTCTGATAAAAACCCTCCAGGTCAGCCACCAACACAAACGCATGCACACACAGAGACATGTACACATGTATACACAAGCACAGAAGTATGCACTTACGTATGCACACACATACACAGAGGCACGTGCACACACAGAAAAGCATGAACACATACCCACATACATAGACATGTACACACATGAACATTCACCTATAGGTACATGTATGCACATGCACACATATGCACAAGCACATGCTCACATGCACATGCATCTCAGTCTGGCTATAAAATCATACCAGTCCTCAAACAAAAACAGGGAATAAAGTAAACTACACTGAAGTGATTTGATCCACAGTTATGCAAAGCACATTCTCCTTGTGGTTAATGCTCCCTTGTAAACAGAGTTGGCATGGAATGCTGTATCCCCCAAACGACATCAGCTTGGCTGGATAACTGCATGCCTTAAAGCCACTGCAGGGAGAGACACTGAAGCAGCATGGAAACACTTCCAGAAGCATCACTTCTCCCTCTGTTGCCTCTTTCTTCTCATTATTAAGAACAAGCTCTCCTCAGCTGACATCTTTCAGTAGGAGGAAAGCAAGTGACATCCAAAGGCTCACAGCCAAGTGTCTGATGAGAACAGTGGTACTGAGTATGTTTCCTCTGAGCTGCCAGGACCTGATCACCCACTCCCCACCCTGCTGGCGTATGGGCATGACAGCAGAAACCAACTTGCCATGTTGGCTCCTTCTTCATTATCCATCTCATGCCAATATTCAAAGCTATATTCATCCCAAGTATATCAATAATAAAAACTGCAGTAAGATATCCCCAAGTTTAATCAGGTTTTATTTATCTTGATTACTATGATCACCATAAGGCAATAAAGAATAAGACAGAATATATAAGAACATAGATTTTTATTATTATACAATTAGGGTTTAATTTTCCTATGTAAGCTTAAATTGCTATATTAGAACAAACAGGTATGTATGCCCATAAAAATGCACAAAAAGCAAAAGGAGAGGTAGAAGAGATGCTTAGCAGTTAAAAGCATATACTGCTCTTTTTTTTCCCTTTTTTTTCTCTCCATTTTTAAAATTAATTTATTCTTGTTACATCTCAATGGTTATCCCATCCCTTGTATCCTCCCATTCTTCCCTCCCTCCCATTTTCCCCTTATTCCCCTCCCCTATGACTGTTCCTGAGGGGGATTACCTCCCCCTGTATATGCCCATAGGGTATCAAAGTCTCTTCTTGGTAACCTGCTGTCCTTCCTCTGAGTGCCACCAGGACTCCCCCTCCAGGGGACATGGTCAAATGTGAGGCACCACAGTATGTGAGAAAATCATATCCCACTCTCCACTCAACTGTGGAGAATGTTCTGACCATTGGCTAGATCTGGGAAGGGGTTTAAAGTTTACTGCCTGTATTGTCCTTGGCTGGTGCCTTAGTTTGAGCGGGACCCCTGGGCCCAAATGTGCCTATCATAATGTTCTACTTGTAGGTGTCTAGGACCCTCTGGATCCTTCTACTTTGCTATTCTCCCATGCTTCTCTCATCTAGAGTCCCAATAGGAAAGCCACACCCTTCACATTAGCCACAAGCAATATAAAATATTTAGGAGTTACTCTAACTAAGCAAGTGAAGAACTTGTTTGAAAAAAAATTTCAAATCTCTGAAGAAAGAGATTGAAGATGACCTGAGAAGATGGCATGATCTTCTTTGCTCATGGATCAGGAGAATTAACATAGTAAAAATGGCCATCCTACCAAAAGCAATCTACAGATTCAATGCAATCCCTATCAAAATACCTACACAATTTTTTAAAGACATTGAAAGTTCAATTCTGAACTTCATATGGAAAAACAAAAAACCCAGACTAGCTAAAACAGTCTTGCACAATAAAAGGTGCTCCGGAGGAATCTCCATACCTGATCTCAAACTGTACTATAAAGCAATAGTATGGTACTGGCACAGCAACAGGCTGGTTGATCAGTGGAATCGAATCAAAGACCCAGATATGAATCCACACACATATGGTCACTTGATTTTTTGACAAAGAAACCAAATCCATTCAATGGAAAAAGGATAGCATCTTCAACAAATGGTGCTGGTCTAACTGGAAGTCTATGTGTAAAAAAATGCAACTGGACCCATATTTGTCACCTTGCACAAAACTCAAATCCAAGTGGATTAAAGACCTCAACATAAAACCAGAGACACTAAGTCACATATACTGCTCTTATAGAGGACCTGAGTTTGGCTCTCAGCACCCAAATCTGTAGCTTCAAGTGACTGTAATTCCAGTTCCAGAGGATCCAATACCATCTTCTGGCCTCCATGGGCATTGCATTCACACACACACATAAACACAAATAAATAATAAATAATATTTAATTTCAGAAAGATAAGAAGCTTTCCATATTTTGTTACTGTTTAACACACAATAATAACCATTTTTTCTTTTCTTTTCTTTTCTTTTTCCGAGACAGGGTTTCTCTGTGTAGCCTTGGGTGTCCTGGACTTTGTAGACCAGACTGGCCTCAAACTCACAGAGATCCATTTGCCTCTTCCTCCCACCACTGCCTGGCTGATAAACATTTTTTGAAAAAAAGAAACAAGACAATATTATATAAGAAATGACAACAAAAATCTGATGCAAAAACAAATGTAATTGGAATTAAAATTAGACAGAAGAAATTTCAGATCAGTTTTTATAAGAGTATGCCCTGTGACCAATTAGCAAAAAGAAGATTTCAACTGCATTACTAATTACCATTTTATAATTAATAATAAGATAAACTGGAAAATAGCAAAAGGCATAACACAATAGCTAAAGAGAGATCAGTACCTTTTTGTCAGACTCCTACACAAAATGCCCAGGTAAAATAAATTATGGTCTTTTAAACTAGCCTTGTCTAATTTTTACTGAATCTTCATTAAGATTTATTTTACTTAAGTGCTTATCTATAGACAGTTTATCTGTGGTTTAACTACCAAAACTATGTTCTTTTCTTTTAGTGTTCTGTGTCCCATGACAGGAAGAAAACATATAGTTTCCCAGTTTATTTGTTTTATAGGTGACTTAGCAGTGGTTATCAACCATCATCTAAACTTTAGTCTAAGAATCCAAGTTCAAGGTGAAAGCTGTATTTTCTATTCTTCTCATGAAGAGACCAGCGTGTTGTGAATCAGTGACTGGCCTTCTGTGGAACTGGGTAGATAGCATGTTTTTACTTGATTTGCATGTCAGGTGACCCTTTCCTTTGTCTCATCTCATATGTGATGTTATAATCTTTACACAAGATGGGTTGGAACACATTACTTTTAACACCAAGACAGGGTGTCAGCACCACGGACAGCACCCACTTGCCGAGGCATTGGCAGTCAACGGGGAGCTCAAGAGAAGTTCTCAAAGAGCTTACAAACATCTCAGGGGCCAAAGTGCAATGACAATATAACCAGCCTATAATTATGACTCTACAGAACAGAAAGGAAGGCTGGGAGACGTCTTAGCCTGTAAGGGCCTTTGCTGCCAAAACTAATGACCTGAGTAAGATAGCCACAACCTTCATGTCCACAATGAAGAGAAAACAATTCCTGAACATTGTCCTTTGTCCTCCCCACATGTGCTGTAGCATGTGTTCCCCTAAAATAGGTATATTATCACACCCTCTCCTCCAAATTCTCAGTGATTATTGAGGAAAATGGGGAGGAAAGATTTTTAAGAACCAGAGGCTAGATAACTACAAGGAAAGAGTGTTTTCCAGACACAATATGGCAACTGTACATGTGAACACACAGTAGCTATGACACCATGCACCTCAAATCATACAAAATGCTGCTGGCATGGGTAGAGGAGGTGGTCATGAAATCCCTATTCAGCTGAGGAGCAACTGAATTTGACAGCTGCTAGGAAAGGGCTAATGAGTTCCTTTTAAGGATGTGGCCCCTGGGGAGTCGACCATGCTCTTGTGCTTTTCCAACATGCAAGAATATATGGAGGGCACAAATTGGAGTCGGTGTATGAAAAAAAGAAGACGCTGGGTTAGTAGACAGGGAAAAGGAGTGGATCTGGAGGGAGTCAGGTGGGGAATGGATATAGTCAAAATACATTGTACAAAATTCTCAGAGAACTGATAAAAATAAGTAACTGTGAAAAAAGTAAGGGCCAGTTATCACGGCAAAAATAAGTTTAAAAACTAATATTTAGACAAGAGAATGTAAAAGGATATTAGATTTATTTTTAAGCAATGACTTTTTATCATCCTGGCATGGAAATAATTTTCATACATATTGACCAAAATACTCAATAAATCACTGGCTATCAGTATCATAATACTGGTATCTTCCGTACTAATCCAGAATAGGTACCAGCATCCAAATATGCAGAACACTGTAGAAAAGAATGGCACACTGTTTGTAACAGGCTGTAACATTACTGTCCCATCAATAGTTTATTTGTTTTTGAAGATATTTGCTCAGATTTGATCCAGGTACCTCCAAAACTACTATCTTAGCTAGAGTTGTCTTCTGTTATTGTGATAAAACACCATGACTAAAAGCAACTTGTGGGAAGAAAGGGTTTATTTCAGCTTATGGTTAGTTCCATATGACAGTCCATCCCTAAGAGAAGTCAGGACAGGAACTCAAATAAGGCAGGAACCTAGAGACAAGAACTGATATGGAGTCTATTGAGGAATGCTGCTTGTTGGCTTGTTCCCCATTGCTTGCTCAGCCTGGTTTCTAGTACCATCAAGGACAACACACTCAGCATTGGCAGCACACTTCTTGGGATAGGTCTATTGGTCTACCCACATCAGTCATTCATCAAGAAAATGCTCCACAGACTTCCCCACAGGCCAATCCCAGATAACTGTAGCCTGTGTTAAGTTGACATAAAAACTAGCTAGCACCACTACTGCATGTTCTATTGTAGCCAGCATCTCAAGTTGATGTTTATCTGGCCATGTGATAAAAATCCTGGTCATTCATCTGAGAAATTTCCTAATAATTATTTACAGTGAAGATGAAGGATTAAATTACCATCCATGTCTTCCATAGCCCTTCTTCCTTAACAATAAGATAGAAAAGATGGCTCTGCTGACCTTTCATTTTTGTTTGGTGCAGGATCAGACCTAACGTCCAAGAAGAATGATGTTAGTAGGCCAGCAGATAAGGAAGCAAGGGTAGAACCCAACCAGCCGTCACTGAATTGAGAGAGAGGTGGCTACAAGAGACTCTTCTATTATCAAAAAGAATAAAAAAAGAAATTATAATAACGTTGTTTAAATAAAGTTATGCAGGGGCCTGAGGAGATGACTTGGCAGTTAAGATTACAGACTGACCTTGCAGAGGACACAAGTTGGGCACCTTACGGTTGCCTGGGGCTCTAGTCCGAGGAGAATCTTGTGCCTTTATTCTGTCCTCTGAAAGCAACCGCACTCACGTGCTCATGAACACATTTCCCAGCCTCAGTTCCATTATTAACTCTGAATGGCATTGGGGGAGGGGATCACTGGTCTTCCTTTGGTGTCCTTCATCTCTTTGCTGCATGTGGCAGGTGGGCTAAGCAACTCAGCTGTACAGCCTGGTACCTCTGTGCATGCAGTATTTAAGAGGCAAAGATACTGTGGTCAAACAGGCCAACACTCAATCCATTGTTCAAATACAATCACATAGATCCCTGAATCTGCTGTGTCAGTGCATAGGAGGTATGCTCTGGGCTTGAGCCTGCAAGAAAGACTTCCTTGTGATTACATTTGGACTCGGCTTTTGGGTGGTCTGTTCAGGAGGTCTCTCAAAATTTGGGCATAAAAATCCACAGTGCTATCATAGTTACTAGTGATTGTTACAGCCTGGACTCTCGGGTTGTTTCCTCAAAGTGTGCAGCCAAGATGAAGTCTCTGAGTTCTCTTGACTTCTTCTCTGACTGCACACAGAAACAAATGCAACAGCCTGTTTGAAAGTGGTGAACTCTCAGAGTAATCATAAGACATGGAAACCAGCAGCCACCATATTCCCTTTGTGCTTGTTGCCCGAATCCAAATGATGAGAACAAATTTAAGATCACAGTCCCTCCAAATGAAGAACCACAGTGAATCTGACACCTGATCCCTGCTCTCGTGCATTCTCTGGCTCTGGCGTGTGGTGTGGTTGGAATGGAGGAGATGTTAAATGCCACAGAGCTGAAGGAGATGGATAAAAGTAACTTCTTTTTCTCCTCCATAGAGATCCTTCCTGGCAGGAATGTGAGATGACTCCGCTGTTTGTCCTTTGGAAATACCGACCAGTTTTTACTATGTTGAATATTTCATAAATTTTCCCCCAAGTAAAACAAATTGAATTTTTAATCTATTTATTATGTACCTAACACAATTCAGGCTTAGTGCTTGGAGTATTGGGAGGAGATTATAAGATAAGGAAGATGTTTTTCTCACTCTCTTTGTCCTTGTCATCTTCTAGTTGTGCACAGACACACACACACACACACACACACACACACACACATATGAAGGAGTCAAAATTGGTTCACAGCAGAGATCCCTGCATAACCACTGTATATCAGAGTGCTATTTGCAACAGCCAAGTTAGCTAAAGAATCATTCTGGGTGCCCTAAACAGATAACCAAACCAAAAGGTATCATGCACTCACATGGAAATATTTATTCAGCCATGAAGAAAATGGAAAACTTGTCATTTGCAGGAATAGATGGAATTTAGTTGATTGTCCTTAGTGAAATAAGCCAGACACGAAAAGACGGGTCAGATATTTTCTTTTGCAGGTATGGAAAATGTTTACCTGATAGCCTGTGAGCAATTTACTGTATCTTAAAATATGATCAATTTCCTAAGCTCTGAACTACTTTGAGGGACTAGATATTCAATATAGATCCAGCCACAGCTTTTTTCCTGTTGACCACTTCTGCTTCAATCCCAGATCCAAGATAGGAAATTCTCCTATCTCACAGGGAACGTAGGGGGCAGTAAGAATATCAGCAGGGTGGGCAAGGGTGGAAATGAGTAGTTGTCCACAAGCAACACACATTTGACTGTGTATAGAGACATCACA
This sequence comes from Acomys russatus, assembly GCF_903995435.1. Classification (NCBI taxonomy): domain Eukaryota; kingdom Metazoa; phylum Chordata; class Mammalia; order Rodentia; family Muridae; genus Acomys; species Acomys russatus. Next base: position 37,707,323 of record NC_067161.1, read on the forward strand.
AGGAAATCCACTAAATGCACAATTCACGTGTTAATGAAAACAATAAAAAAAAAAGAAACACATTTATTTCTGCTTCATTTAGCATTTATGAGAGTCACGCTTCCTGAGCCTGCTGCATCTGGTGCCCACAGCTTCTCGCAGCTGTGGCCTGATAGCGCCTGTAATTTCTCCTTCTATCTTTGACCTGAACTGTGGAACCCACTGAGCGTGTTCCTTCATGCTCACTTAACTGCCTGAATACACAAACCGTTCCCCGTTCGCCAAGATTTGTTACATTGGGAAGTTCCCGTGGAACAACGTTGAATGAAGGAAAGTATGACCGGTATAACTTGAAGTCGCGTGACATTGTGAGCAAACTCTACTGGATCAGGAAAGCCTCTGTCCTGGTCGCGGATGTCAGAGGAGCAGTTGTTGCATCCTAACCTGGTTCTGTGTGGGAGGAGAAAGTTGAAACCATGACATGTGTCAGTGGAAATAACCCCCTTCTTACCTCTCTCCTCTGAAGCAACATTGTCTTGCTAAGAGTTCTCTAAGGGCCTGTGAGATGGATTACATCAGTAGTTCTAGCCTTCCTAATGTTGAGGCCCTTTAATACATATCCCCATGTTGTGGTGACCCCCAACCACGACATTATTTCCATTGCTACATTATAGCTGTAATTTTGCTACTATTATGAATCATAATATAAATATGTGATATGCAGGATAGCTGATAGGGGACCCCTGTGAAAGGGTCATTTATAATCCCAAAGAGGTTACAACCCACAGGTTAAGACCCGCTCAATTAAGGGTCAGGTAATTGCTCCCAAGCCCGACGGCCTTTATTCAATGCCTGGGACCAACAAGATGAAAAGTGAGAACAAAACATTCACAAGTTGTTGACTTCTACATGTATGCCCAGTGGCCATACACAATCAATAAATAAATGTAAAAGAGGGTTTTTTTTTTTTTTTTTTTTTGGCATAGATGGCAGTGGCACGTGTCTTTAATCCCAGCATTTGTGAGGAAAAGACTGGCTGATCTCTGAGTTTGAGGCCATTCTGGTCTATGGAGTGTGTTCCAGGACAGCCAAGGCTATACGTGCATAGAGAGCCTGTCCCAAACAAAGAAAACAAAAACAAAACAAATAAAAATGATTTCTTTGGAAACAAATGATCAAACTGGCTAAAGCAAAGCTTGTAAGCCTTTATATAAAATATATATAAGCCCATATTTATATATACATAATTATATATATATACATATATATATATATATATATATATATATATTTATATATATATACATATATATCTAAGTTAAGTCCAATGTTGGTGGCTTGACCAATGTCCAACTACGGTATCTTGGGTTCTTCAAACTGTCTCAAAGCCCTTTGTGCCATTTATATTTTCAAATAGGTGGCAGTCAACCTCTCCATTCCTTATTGCTGCTAGACACTGTGAAGCTTCATCAAAATGCTATCATAATTGTGTACAGAAATTGTCCTTGTAACTTGTGAGTACACTGGGTATGAGAATAGATAAAAAGATTACAAGGAAAATAGAAATTTATGTAATATCTCTCCAAAGGCATTTGATGCTCTTTGAAGAGACTATAAAGGGACTAGAAGAAGCTCAGACAACAAACAAATGGATCATTTTTATGCAATAAGACTCCTTTAAACTTGAAACAAATAGTGAAATCCAGTAGAATATTTTAATTTTCTTTTGTGAAAAATTTTAGCAGATCTGGAATCCAATTCTGACACCACAGATTTGGACTGCCTTTTGCTTTGTACCATTTCTGTGAGAAACAAAAGTTCAATGTAGGATTGCACCCACTATGCTTTGGAGGGTGCTCATGAATCTGTGAATGCAAAAGTCCCCCTCAGTCACAGTCATCAGGGAGGGGAGTAAGGGGAAAATGGGAGGGAGGGAGGAATGGGAGGATACAGGGATGGGATAACCATTGAGATGTTATATGAAGAAATTAATAAAATATATTTTTAAAAAAGAGCATGGTCGATAGGCAACTTGAACACAAAAACAAGCACTGAGATACAGGCAAATAGTTTTGGGGTCATGGAGCACGGAGCTCGTGCTGTCGAGGGTCAAGAACATCCTCATTGAGAAGAAGATGATCATGATGTCATCATCACGGACTGTGAGAAAGAGTGGGCCAAAAGCCTGAGGAGACTGTAATTCTGGCTGATTTCAGCTTTGCCAGTGTAAGAGAATGGCAATTGCATGGCTCCTGTCAGCTCAGGAAAACATTACATTACAAAGGAAACACAAAGGCATGAAAATAGCCTTGTGAGGAAAGGACACGGAGTCAAACAAGGTCCTTGAGTGGCCATCTTTCTTGTAGCAGGGTTCACATGAGCCCTCTGGGCTTCAGTTCTCAGGCCTTCCTGAAAACTAAGTCAACCTTGGGAACTAACAGGCTGCAGCGGTTACCATTAGGGACCGGAAACAGAAGGAAGCAGGGCAGAAAGTCCAGCAAGGGCAGCAAAGTCAGTCAGAATACGGAAAAAAAAATCTTTCCATTTCCTTTTTAGCACATTAGGGTAGTTATTGGTTAAAACCATCTATAATATGTTTCAAAAATGACTAAGGAGTATACATTCCCCCAAACGTAAAAGGATTTATTACTGATAAAACAAAAGGCTTGCTATCCTGATTTGAACATTATACATTGTCTGTTTGCATAAAATTTCCATTAATGTGCTCCACAAAGAGGCACAGATATTATCTGAAGAACAAGTAAATGTATTTTAAAAGGAGAGGCCACAACCCAACAAATAAAGGCCCCTTAAATATATGTATTAATCTTTCAGGAACAATTTGACCTTGTTTTCTCTTCCTTCTTGTTGTGGAGGGAACAGTTTTGGGCATTTGGGAACTTACCTCCCTGGTAAGGAGCCAGCAGGGTTGGGCTGATCTCATAGTCCCTGCTAAGGAACCATCAGGGTTCAGGTGATCTGGTCCCACCCTCTTGCCTAAATGTGTTTTTCCCAAGCATCAGCTTCAGTGCCTGTAAAGTAAACTGTTTGGGTCAATGTCCTATAGGCCCCCTTCCCACTGACATGTTACCATCAGAGTTCAAGCTGAGTCATCTCAGAGAGTAATACTGAGATACTGACAAATCAGCATATTGAGGCTTAGTGATATTCCCTACATCAGACATCCAGGCACCTATGCGGGTGACAGAGTGACCTGTGTACAGCTAAACTCTTTCCAAATTATCAGAATAGTATAAGGAATTTTTTTGGTACGAGTTGCCTTTCTGTGGCTGCAATAGAATGACAAGGAAAACTGTCTGAGCTGATTTTTTCATTTTTGAAACTGCTAACCTGTGCTTCCAGTTCACTCAAGTATTTAAGTTTTATTCCTTCTCAAGTTTCTGATGGGGTTGAAGACCAGATAGTTTAGTCTTACAATTAAACTTAGGGTTAGGGGTTGGTTAGAGGTTAAGATGTTTTTACATCAAGATAGATGTTTTAAGTTAATAGAGATGAGGCAGGATAGATATTGATTTTTCATTCAGAAATTTAGACCCAACAAGATAAGAAAGATGCTTTCTTCAAGTTTGACAAATTCAAATAGCCAAATCACTATGAATGTAACATTTATATAACTCCAGATTGTTTCATGGTTCTTCAGGATGTATGTAGTTTATTTTATTCATGTGTAATAATATAAATGTATATGTTAAAATTAGTAACAATAAATAAAAATAAAAATGGGGGTAGAGAGAGTTCATTTTGGCTTGCAGGTCTAAGGGAGACCTCTATCATAGTGAGAAAGGCAGGCATGGTAGCAGGAACATGAAGCCAGGCTGGCAGTCAGAAAAAAAGGAAGTAAAGAGAGAGGACAGGAAGTAGAGCCAGGCTATAAAGCCTCAAGCCCCTCCCCCCAACAGTGCACTTCCCCCAACAATGCTCCACATACCAAAGGTTCCATAACCTCTCCAAATAGCACTAACAACTAAGGAATAGGTGTTCAAAGACACGAGCCTGTGGGGGACATTTCTCATTCAAACCACAATTTAATCCTTCGTGCTGGGTGCATGTTGGGGAAGTACGTGTGTGCACCTATGCCTGTGTACGTGTGTGCAGATGCCAATGTTGGCTATCTTCCTCAATGGTTCTCCTCCTTAACTTTAAAGACAGGGTCGCTAGTTGAATCTGCATCTCACTGAGTCACCTAAGCTGGCTGGTTGGTGGGCACCAGGGAGCCTCTCATCTCTGCCTCCAAGTCCTGGAGTTTTGGGTGTGTGTTGCTAAGCCCAGACTTTTTACATAGATGTTGGTGAACTGAACTCAGATCTTCGTGTTTGTGTAGCAAGCACTTTACCAACTCTCATTATTCTCAATTTGCTTTTCCTGTTGTCCTAATTTCTATTTTACAAGCCTCTTTCTGAAAAAAAAAAAATGGAGAAAAGAAAATACATTGGCCTTTCAAAAAACAATACATTATCATTGAAAACACTCAATGACTTTGTCAAGAAAAAGGCCCCTCTCAGATCCTTTTCCCTGCAGATGCAGAGGCACTTAAAAAGCCAAGAAAAAAAAAAGCATATAAAGAAAGAAAATTGGTATCATTTTGTATTTGTTTTTCAATGGGAAAAATAATTATTCCTATTCAGTTGCTCGCAGAAATGCCATCATTCTTAATTTCCTATTGTTTCTTTTTCTGCCATAACTCAGCAAAATGACTTCATTCTATTTTCTTCTCCCTGCCTGACAATTTCCTATGCTTGAGTTGTCTCAAAGATGATGCCTCAGCCCAGGTTGGTGCTTACTGGATCCTTCCTCCCCAGGATGCGATGTGATTCCAGGATCATCTCAGCCCGTGTCCTCCAGACACAAGAGACAGAGACACTTGCATAGGAACACAGAAATGACCACAACTCTCCACTTTTTCTTTTTCTTTTCTTTTCTTTTTCTTTTTTTTTTAAGAATCAAGGGCTCACATCTCGTCCTGTTTTAATTAAGCAATAAGTTCACTGTCAAGAGCAATTAGAGTTTGGAAGGTCAACATTTGCTTAATTAAAAACTTGGAAGAGGCTCTTCTTACTCACTTGTTCTGAAAACAGGAAGGGACCTTTAACACGTGAATAGGGACTCCAAGGGAATGAAGACTTGGTCACATAAGCCAAAAACATGCAGTGGAATTCACACGCCTGTTCCCTAACTGCCAGCATTGGCTTTCTCAGAAGCCCAAGGCTGCATACATAAATTGAGTGTGTGGCATCATAACCCCAGATAGCCAGCAGAGAATGGCTTCAAAGCACTGTAAAATGGCAAGGAATTCCAGCAGTTATCAGGTTTAAGCAGCTGGGAAACAAATGATCCTCTATGTTATATCGTCACATGAGGTACAGCTATGGGGTCTCCTGTACCCTGATGAGAGTCAGAGGCGGCCATATTGTCTTAGTTATGTGTCAAGAAGACTTGGGAGGAGGAGGGGGGTGCAAGGAGTTGCATGCTACATACCAAAGCAGCTAGGTGAAGTCAAGATGCTGGACATTTGTTTTTAGATTCTATGAACCCACAGGATGTGGACCTCCAAATGCCAGCCCCACTGAAGCCTGAGCATTCTGGGTACTCACTGGGGCTGTGGTTAGATTCACAGGCTCAGAGTGAACACTGGAACCTCTAAAGTCAAACCCTAGTCTCACCTTGACCTTTGAGACCACTGCAACTAAAAACTACCTGTGTCTCGGGGGTATCTAGGGCCAAAGCTGTGTCTCCGTATTAACTTCTAGGGCTACTGAGGCTAGAAGCTTGATCTCTCATGGTGCTTTCTGGATCCAGCAATGCTGAATATCTGATCCTTTGTCCTAAAGGCAATAGTTTCTTGGTGCTCTCTGGTCCCACTACAAATAATATTAGATATTTGATGGCTTATTGCTTCCAGTGTAATTTCATGTTTTCAGATGCGTCATGTGAAGTCCTTACACAAGAATCTTCTCAGGGGCTTGAATAACAAAGGCTCTAGGTCTCAACCCCAAATCAACAAATCTACATATTTGGGAACAGTTCCCTTGAAATTGCTCATCATTTCCCCTCATGATTATTAGGCTAGTGAGGCCATTTTCTTATGATCTCTTTGGGAGTATAAGATTCAAAATATTGAAGTCCTTCTACTAGTCATTTTGGGGGTCAGAATCACAACTCATGCTTCTCACTTTGTGTATTGATATTCTACCCACCAGCCAAAGATGAACCCATAAAACCAGAGTTCCCCACTGGGTTAACTGAATGCTCTGAGCAGTAGTCTTGGCCCTACCTTCAGTTCTCCAGACAGTTTGTGCCCATTCCTGATGATATTGTGGTATTCAATGTGCTTGATTTCAAGTAATCATCATTAGCCATCCATTAGATCATGACACTGGAGGCCACTGCTCCCAACACAGCCTCATCTCTTGGCTGTCTTCTTGAGATTCAATTTTCAGTCATTTTTTTCCCCTGCTGCTCTGAGTTCTAGCAATTGAAGAGACTCTTCCATGGATAGATGGCAATCTTGATGCCCCTCCCCCAGCCAGATTGGTTTGGAAACTGCATCTCCTAGGAAATGTGGAGGCTCGGCTTTTGTAGAGGACCTGGCTTTGGTTCCCAACACCCATGTCAGGTGGTACATAGCTGCCTGTAACTCCAGTTCCAGGGGATCCAGTGACCTCTTCCAGCCTCTATGGGTACCTGCAGTCAACTGCATGCACACGCACGCACACACACACACACACACACACACACACACACACACACAGCTTATTAAAAACAAGCTTTTTAAAAAGTAGATAACTGTTACTCAAGGGAAAGGCAGAGGCTTAGAAGAAGGCAAGCTTTGGAGACCTGTGATACTCAATTGCTACTCAGTTAATTTCTCCAATCTGAGGAAAGGACTAGAAACTTACGGTCCAGTTTCCTAAGCTTAAGATCACTATACATGTAATGTGTTCTCGTCTGATCAATGAGATAGTTTAATGCTGAATGTCACATTAACAGGACATGAGTCTCTGAAGAAGTTTTTGAGAGATTATCTAGATTAGGTTCATTGAAGTGGAAAGACCTGCCCTTAAATGTAGGTGTTACTATGTTAAGTCAGTACATGGCTGTTCTGGTGAGAGATCACATCCAAAGATCTTTCAGGTCTGTGTGATCTGGCTGGGATATAAACACGCCTTTGATCTAGGAGACTGAGGCAAATAGATCAAGTTCAAGGCCAGCCTGGTATAGAGCGAGTATCAGGAAAGGAAAAGCTTAGATCCAGGTGTGGTGATACACGCCTTTAATCCCAAGCAAAGGTAAAATTAGTTTGTAGAAGAGCCCGTGTTTGAAAGTGATGTCTAATTGAGTGGCAGAAAAGGTGTTGAATCAGAGAAGATTTGACAGAATAGGGTATTTTCAACTCTCATGAGAAGGGAGTGGAAAGGAAAGTTACTTAAGGAGCAGTTTTTCAGAGAGAGAGGAGGCAGTTTTTACCAGGAGAGTAATAGAGAGATCTGTTGGAGAGAGAGAGAACTCAGGTGAAGACAGAACAAGCCAGAAAATGAGAAGAATCCAAAAGATTAGAACAGATTGCTGATTTAGCTTGAGGTCAAGCAGAGCAATTCCAGAGCAAGAGAGAAGCCAGATTAAATAAGTCAGCAGGGAGAAGAGTTTCAACCAGAACAGCTGAGTTAAACCGGCCAGCCCAGAGCTCAGAAAGAACAAGGGTGAGCTTATTAAGCAGTAAGTCTAAGAGGCTACAATATTTTTAGGCCTAGGTTAGATTGCGTGGAGGTCAGACGCTTCCAGGACTAGACCTACATTAGCAGAAGGAGGCAGTTAGCGCCACAAATAACAAATGAGCAGTAAAACAAAATTACTTTTACAGTGCTGTCTATCTCCTGACTGGGGCCATGGCCTGCATACAAAGCAGAGAGTGAGCTCTCACACATCCTCTCTCTGTTCCCTGACTGTGGATATAATGTGACCAGCTGCCTCACAGTCCTCCCATCACTTCCAGGATGTATTGTGCTCTCAAACTGTGAACCAGAATAAACTCTTCCTTCATGAGGTACCATGTCAAGTCACAAATCACAGCGTCAAAATAGCTAATGCAGCCAAGAAGACCGCAGGTACTTGCATCATCCTTGAAAGCACGTTAAAGTCAGTCTCCAGCACTTGCTCTGCCTCATGCCCTGTCCAACAGTGGAGAAGTGTCCTCAGTGATCTGCATTCTTAGCAAGATCTACAGTGATCAGAACTATTCCTTCAAGGGGCTCCCACAATGCTTTGCACTTTCATTTCCCCAGACTACTGGCTGAAGTTGGGTGTGCCTGTGTATGCTCATGCTGGCCATTTGGTTTTCCTATCTTTTCAAGGTCTTCATTGTTTTCCATTGGGTTTTGTATTCTTTCACTAGAGATAAATAAGAGCACCTCTGCATCCTGGCAGATCCTTCACTAATGCATGTGTTTAGAAGAGCCTCCACATGCTGTGAGTTGATTTTTCCTTCTCTTAATGCTCTCATGGGATGCATAGAGAGTTCTGAATTTTTATGTAATCAAATTTCAGGCTTTTTCTTTGGAATACTATGTACTTTCAGCTTTTTTAATAAAAAATGTAGCAAAGACAAAAATATGAATACATTTCTCTTCGTGGCTTATAAAAGTCCTATTGAATTGACTCTGACATTTAGATGTGATCTATCTGAAAATGTCATTCAAGTATGGCTAGAAATAGAGATGGAGCTGGGCATGGTGGCTTACATCTGAAATCCCATTACTTGTGAGGTAGAGACAAGAGGGTGAAGAGTTTAGGTCTATACACAGCTAATTAGTGGGTTCAAGATCAGATACCCTAGGGGTACAAAAGAGAACAACATCACACACACACACACACACACACAGAGAGAGAGAGAGAGAGAGAGAGAGAGAGAGAGAGAGAGAGAGAGAGAGAGAGAGAGAGAGAGAGAATCTAAAAGAGAAACCAAGTTCAGATTTTTATATCTTATCAAGTAGATAAAACTATGTCAGCAACATCTACTGAAAACATCACCCCTTTTCAACGTTTTACACCATGCATTAGGTAGCCACACCATAAAAAAAAATGCTGAGAGAAACGTGATCTGTGAAGACTAGCAGAGAGGCCCCTCCCAGTATCAGGATAAAGGCCACTGACGTGGTATTCTTGCACAGAGTCTGGCTGAATTCTGCTGGTGTCCTGAGAACACAAAGGAGCCTAGCTTTGATGGAGAGGAACTAATTCATTTGGCTTAAAAACAAAAAACAAAACAAAACCTCAAAGGCAGGATAGCTTCCCAGCTGTGGAATGACTGCCGCTCCACTCTTATCCAGGTGTGCAATGAAAAAGAACAAATCAGGCAGAGGGATATTCAAAATATACAGTTTCTCAAGGAAAAGAGCTTGAACAAGTTTGCAGTTACCGCAAGCAAAGCTGTAGGCTGGGAAAGGCCGCAGCGGCTGAAGAGAAAGGTCCTTTCTGCTCTGGACTGGGACACCAGGAAAGGCATTTGTGGCTCTATCCTGTGAAAATGTAAATGCATTCGAAGGAAGAGAGCTCACACTGACTGCAGCTCAAGAAGTCTCTTGCTCTGCGAAAGCAACAACCAAGGGAAGTAATTGCTTCTCCAGGGTCAGCAAGCAGAGGCTACTACTACTGTTAAGTGTGGTTCATGGAGACCCGGCTCCATCCCAAGCCAGGAGCAGAACTTGACAGCATTGTCCACGTGTTACTGTGCTACGGCTATCGCAGGCACGAAAGACGCAAGATACGGGGAGTCATGGCGTCTTCACTATAGCTCTGAGGAGGCCAGGCAGTGTGTGGCAGCATTGGAATCCCCACAGGGAGGTCCTGTAGGGAACTGTAGACTCCGTGTTCACCTTATTGGATTTCAGTCTTGCACTGGTTAATGTTTTCTTGTGCCCTGTTTCTCCCTTTGGGAGTAGAAGTGTTTACTCTGTACTCAGCATGTCAGAGCACGAAGAAGCTACTGTTGTGATTTTTACAAGTGCTGGCAGTCAAGAGATCTCCCTGAGTCCCAGAAGAGAGTTTCAACTTGTGACCATTTGGGGACTTTCAACTGTTAAAGACTATGGGGCCTTGAGGTGTTAGTACAAAGGCACTGTGTGTCACAAGGTGGCCACGAGCCACCAAGAGGCAGGGCAGCTTATTGTGGTGTGAATGAAAAATGTCTCGCATAGGCTCAGCCATTTAAATATTCAGTTCCCAGACAGAGGCGCTTTTCAGAAAAGTCGTAGGACCTTTAGGAATTGGAGCCTGATAAAAGAAGCGGCTGAGAGAATGGATCCTGAGTTTTTATAACATAGCCCTGCCTCACTTCCTGTTTACTCCCTACTTAGAGACTGAGTCCAGTATACCAGCCACTTCCTGCCTCTTTAACCAACCATGCCTTTCCAACCACAATGTCCAGCTCCGGTCCCCCTAGGAGAATAAGCCACAACAAATCCTTCCTTACTTACGCTGCTTTTGTTGAGTACTTGAATGCAGCAAAGAGTAAATGAACATACATTCATCTTGTTAATTTTAGGTTTTATTTTCTATTATTTGCATGTATAACTACAAATTTCCTTCAGCTACCTGCCACAGGTTTTCTTATATATTTTCCTTTTGTACCGGCTTAAAATATGCTCCAGAGTCCATTATGATCTTTTCTATATTCTGTTCTGAAATAAATTTCTTAACATCCTAATATGTGAGGCACTGGGTCATAGAATAATTTGATTAGTGGCCACAGAAAATACTTTATAGGTTTTTAAACATTTGGAATTCATGGAAAATTGATGTGACCCAATACAGGATAATGTTTTAAATAAATATTCTACAAGTGCTAGAAAATATTTTTCTACAGCTGCTCTGGACTTTGTGCGTATTCATGCCCGCATAGGTCACCTTATTTTGTGATCTTGCTCATAGTTTCTTTAAAAAATTGAATTTCTATAAAATTAGAAATTTAAAAGCATCTGTGTTCGTGGTGAATAAGCCTTTCAGTGCTATGAGATGATTTCCTTTGTCTCTGGTAATGCTGTATGCCTTCTGGTCCAGCGTTCCTGCTTTTTACATAAAACTATCAACATTTCTTTGATGAATGTTTTTCTGTAATCTTTTCCTACCCTTTTGTTTTTGGCGTTATTTTTCTTACATGTGTTTAAAACTGATTCTTGTGCTTTGGAGAGTTTTAAAATGATGTGTTTGTTTTGCTTTATTTATTCATTCTAATAGGTTTTCTCCATCCGAAGTATTTGCTTTTACTAAATTTGGTACAGTGGTATGTGTCCATATGTTTTACATTTCAATTTCTTATTTGATATGTACTTCACTATCTTTGTATTTATTTATTCATTTATTTATTTATTTATTTTTGCTTTGAGTTTGTTAGGAATATTTTTATATTTACGTTTTTCTGCTATAGCTTTGAAATGTATGCGAGTTTTTGTTTGTTTTGTTTTGGGTTTTTGTTTTTTTTTTGGTTTTTTTTTTTTGGTTTGTTTGTTTGATTGTTTTGCTTTCTTGATATATAGTCTCTAAACTAATCTCAAACTCATGTTTCGACTGCCTCAGTCTCCCAAGCTCTGGGATTACATGTATACCATGTAGCTGGCCATATCCTTGTTTTCTGTTTTGTCCCAGAAATTGGGTTTGATTTTCATTGTCTAGTTAGTGGAATGACTTCCTGAAACATCTTCCTTACTCCAGGCATTTGAATATGTAGTCTCCAGGTGGTGGCACTGCTTGTGTGGCCTTAGGAGACGTGGCCTTGCTGAAGAAATATGTTAAAGAGGGTGGGCTTGAGAGTTTAAAGACTCATACCATTTCTAGCTTGCTCTCCGCTTCCTGCTTGCAGTCGAGATGTGAGCTCTCAGACGGGTCTCCCACCTCTGTACCTTCACACAGCCATCATGGACTCTAAAACCCTGGAGCTGTCAGTCCAAATAAACTGTTTCTTAAAAGTGACAAATACAATCTCTTTTAACAGTGATACTGTTACTCGGTATTCTGTCTCTGTCTTATTTTGTTTTTTCATTTTTATTATGTGGGTCTCAGGGATTGAACCGTGTCTTCAGGCTCGGTGGCAAGTGCTTAAAACAGCTGAGCCACTAAAACGAAGCAAAACAGAAGCAAGCAGTCTGCATAGGAAAACCACACATGAAGTGCCTTCAGGAATAAGGCTTGTTATAATGAAAGAGCCTCAAGGCCACGCCCAGGCCTTGGGGTAAAGGGAAGATGTTAGACACAGCAGGGAACTAAACATGGCGGGAAGTTAAAGGGAAGGAGGGGTTCCCTCCAAAGCCTGGAAGGGAGTTTCACTAATAGAATGTGAGAGAGGGCTAGGAAGAGAGAGGTAGCCTCCACAAAAGGGATCGCAGGGGGAGGCAGGAATGAGTGCTTTAGAGAGCAGACACCCTTTGCAGACCAAATCCCTAAGCAATCTCCCCAAGGAGTCTTAGAACAAAGGAGACACCTGACTTTCTATACCCTTTCCGAGGTGGCAAGGTGTTTTCCATCATATGATTTTGTTCAGCATAGTGCACGTGATGTGGAGCAGGAAGGACCTAGGTGCTGTCCAGTCACAGCACAGATAGATTGGCTCTTTGTCCCACAGAGGGTTACGTGAACTGTGGCCTAATTTAGTCTGTGGATCTGGCCTATAAGCACCTGCTTGTCTTCTATCATGAACTATCTTACCAGACCAGGACATTCTGCCTCTGTGTTTTATGTCCATGGGTCATCACAATCTCTCATATCAGTATCCCTACGGATCCACTGACATGGACTCCCACCACTTCTCACCCCAACTAATAGTTTAGAATTCCAAGTCAAGTTAATTTGCTATAAAACCTCCTATTAGTTATCACCTCCAGTGAGGGCCAAGTGTCTCCTGTAATCTTCGACACTGATATCTCTGCACAGAAGCAAATGGCTATTCATTTTAAGTAGGGTATAAATAAAGACTTTATAAACTCATTCCAGTTAATTCCACTAAGGCACACGACGTCTCGCACTCTGAGAAAGGTTCAGAATTTGGAACTCTGAGAAAGAAATGGGGGACAAGCCTTCCGCAGTGATGGGGTCTAAACAAGTTGTTGCTGGCTTGATTTGTTAGAGAGGAGGTTTTGAGGGTACGTTTTCTTTTCATGCATAGTAGGCTTTTTGAAATCTTTTCCCTTTGTCATCACCTGCCATCCCATCTCTATCTCAATGACAAGCCTTTCTGTAGTCACTGAATGTTTGGTGGAAGAGACCAGAACAATACGATTAGAGAGTTAGGTAATACCACATAAGTGATAGCATAGGGACATCTGAACCCACAATCCCAGCCTGTGTGTGAGTCTTCCTTTTAACACATCCTGATTCTTGAAGGATGGAGGAAATATTCCAACCAGATGAAAAGATTCAAAGCCACACATACAGGGGAGAGGGCATTCAGAGAAGTAGCAGAAGAGGGTGAGGCTTTCCAGAGCCTACTGAAGAGGTCAGGATGTATGCTTGCCTCTGCTGAACGGAGACGTAAAGTCTCTGCTGGAAGGCTGCAGCGGCAGCTTCATAGATTTTACTCAGAAGTAAATTATTTCCAATATGATTTCAGCATTTATCACACTAATTATCCCATTATTCACATCACTCTTCCAGAATGGCTCAACATGCTTGCATTTTTAAAATACAGATTTACAGAACTCCATCTTATAAATCTCTTTGTGAAAAGCCCACCAGGTATTTAGTAGGCACGCCTTGAGCTCTCAGTGATTCCCAGTTGCCAGGCACAAAAATAAAATAGGCTGCAGACTTAAATCTCTCCTTGACAGACTACTAACATTCAAAACATCAAATAACCCTAGAAGTCGAAACTGAGTCCCATCTGTAAGGCAATCTGAAAGAACCCCAACAAACTGTTTATTAGCTGATGTGCAGGTTCATTTTTTAACAGTGTGTGAGTTGCTTCAGCTATTAGTAGCTGTTTGAAACAGAGAGATTGAATTTTTAAAAAGGAGTTTTGAAGTTAAGCATCAAAGGCTAAGATCACCGAATGTTTTTTGGCTGATACAAGGCACGGCTGCTTTCATGAAGTCATGGTGGGAGCATGGATTACTTTCATCTTTTAAGAAATTAATCTGCTAATATTAGTACAATTAAAAATACAATTTGTGATAACAACAACACTTTTGAGAAATCTACCAAGAGGTTCACTAAGATCTTGTGCTTGTGGCATGCACCTTTTAACAAGAGGAATCCACAGTTCTGTTATATATAGCAAATATACAAAGAAGAACATGAGGCAAGGTAAACACTATGTAGGCAGTGCAATGTGTCTTAGGATAAGATGGGTCAAGAAAGGTCCCCACTGGCACTGGAGAGATAGCTCAATAGTTACTGCTCTATCAGAGGACTGGAGTTTGGATCGCACATCAAATAACTCATAAATATCTGCAGCTCTAGTACCAGGGAAATCCAATGCCTCCTTTGGCCTTGGTGGTCATCTATACACACTTACACACACACACACACACACACACACACACACACACACACACACACACACACAAAACTTAGTGTCTCTTAGCTCTTGAGAGATGGAGGTAAGAGGTCTGTGTGAGTACAAGGCTAGCCTGAGCTCCAGTGTGAGATCTCATCTCAACACAAGAACAAAACAAAACAAACAGTCCTCTGAGTACCATGGCCTTTCAATCTGAGCGTCCCAATAAAAGCGCAGCCTTTCAAATATTTGGCGGGGCTTTACACATACACCGTTCTGAGGGCAGCCTGATTTTCACCATCAATGAAATGGGATGCTTAGATTCATTGTGTGTGATCAGAGGACCACCTTATCTTCCATCTTGTCTGACACAAGACATCCCTCTTAGCAGCTGTGTACAACAGGCTAGCGGGCCCATGAACTTTGCCTGTCTCTGTGTTCCAGTTCTCTATTGGAGCAGTGCAATCACAGGCACTTTGAGTCTGGATATTCCTGCATAGATTAAGGCAACCAAGATAATCTCCTATAGACACACCTCCCAAGATTCTCTTTCCAGGGCATTCTAGATTGTCTCAGTTGACAATTACACAGAAAAATCACAGCCAGCTTTGTTTGATGTGTTCATTCACATTCTAAAGCCTATGGTGGGTGCCTGACTCATGGTAGACACTCCATAGTTACTTGCCATGTCCACCAGTGCGCATGTGTGTGTGTGTATGAAAATACACACGTGTAGACAGGGATGGGGGATATAGTCAGGCTCCCCTGATTGGTTGCTCTAAGGAAGCAGAACCACAGGCCCCGAGTCAGCTATTTGGGTTTCTATAAGTGTTTCTGCACTGATTAGATTCCTATTCTCTGACTCACATTTATGACTTTTTGAAAAAAAATTATAACTCAATTTTATATTTATTATTAATTTAACAAGAAAATGTACTTAAAATGCTCAGGGCCAAAGATTAATTTATCCCCTCCCTCCCCCCAACCCCCTCTAACATTGCTGTCAGCATTTTAATGGGAAACATGTAAGTGCTCAGAAGGTAGAACCTGTTTGAGCTTGCCAAATTCGGAGGCTGTCCAAGCCTCCTGGGTGTATGCATAGCCTGCAGGGCCTGACCACAAGATGATACAAGGGAGCTTGGGGTACACCATGCCTCATGCAGAGATGATGAATTCTGCTGTGATAAAGCACTATAAAGAGTCTGAAAAAGGAAACCAATGACAGTGGGAGTGGGATAAGAAAGAAAAGATGGAGGGCGAGTATGACCACAATGTATTCTATACATGTATGAAATTGTCAAAAATAAATTTGAAGGAAAAAAACTCTCAACTCAGATGGAAAAAATACCTTCCACTTATAGATTAGAAAAATGAATTGAAAAAGCTGAATGACCAGATTCCGCATGCCCATCTCCAAGGGAAAGCAGGTACAGACATGGAAGGCACAGAGCCCAGCACAGTGCCCTGGGCCTTTCCGGGAAGGAGCTCCTAAGAACTACGGGGAGAGCTGGGCTTCCAAAGGAGGCTGTCTGTGAGCCCCTGTGTGGGCAGGCTGGAGAACAGAGCCATCGATTAGCATGTGAATCAAGTTAAAGAAATGTTTGGAAGAAATGAGACAAGATAACTGTCTCCAATTATTTCAGAGAAGCAAGCGGACTTCCTCTGATGCTCCAGAGACCATTAGAGGGATTAATGGAGGGAAAACTTAAGCAGACAACTTGAGATTAGGAAAACAGACTATCTGGAAGTGCCATTCTGCCCAATGGTGAAACAGGCTGACAAGTGTGGTGACAAAGCGCTGGCCGCCACAGAGAGTCTATAACAGGGGAAGAGCATGGAGACCAGCCATAAACAAGTGTGCAAGGATCTCAGCCTGGCATTGCATGCCAGGTCAAAGAATATACCCTTAAGAACCCCTCCAATTCTTAGGTTAAGGAGATCATACAACAGAAACTTTGTTCTGCATACGTTTAAGCCGCGGAAATCCCAAATTTAGACCCTAGCTCTAAGTGGCTGTGGCCCAATTCAAGAGTTTGTATCTCTACTCTTTCTTGAAGCAGTCTCCTTCTCCTCCTCCTCCTTCTCTCATTAAATTGTGAGGCAGATGCAGTTCCCATGCCAGCAAAGGCTCGCAGCATCTCAACAGTGCTAGGATAAGAGTACATGCCTATCTTCAAGTTTTTTTGGTTTTGGTTTGTTTTCTTTTTTTTTCTTTTTCTTTCTTTCTTTTTTTTTTTTTTTTTTTTTTTTTTTTTTGGTTTTTCAAGACAGGTCTCTCTGTATTATCCTTGGCTGTCCTGAACTCACTTTATAGACCAGGCTAGCCTCAAACTCACAGCGATCCACCTGCCTCTGCCTCCTGAGTGCTGGGATTAAAGGCGTGTGCCACCACACCCGGTTTATCTTCAAGTTTTTAAATGGAAATCTCCTCTTCCTCACTGACTCAGGTACATGGTCACAAGAAAACCTCCTGGTCATTCACCCGTGCCTGACAGTTCCTCTACATCTACACAGCTGGAACACAATAATGGATCATCTCCGGTCAGGTCACGATCTATGTCTGTCAGAGTCAAGACAAGATAGTGTGAGTGACCACTCTACCAGGTGAGGAGAGAGCCTTTCCTTAAAGGAAAAATACAGGAAACAGCAGAAAAGGTATGGCCAGACTCTGAACTTCAGAGAAGAGCCCACAGAGCAAACAGGTTGACT
The DNA here is from genome assembly GCF_903995435.1 of Acomys russatus. Lineage (NCBI taxonomy): Eukaryota > Metazoa > Chordata > Mammalia > Rodentia > Muridae > Acomys > Acomys russatus. Next base: position 37,724,511 of record NC_067161.1, read on the forward strand.
GCTGCATTCAGCCGAAGGCTCAGCTGGGGTCACGAGGGCCAAGGTAGCAGTCATCTCTTACCAAGAAGGCATCAAGTCCCCTCCATGCTTTGACTCAGAGAATGCTTTCCAGAATTAGAGAAGGAAATCGTGCTGCTTCTCCATCACATAACAACAGGGTGGTATGAAGATTAGGAGACGTGCGCCCGTCACTGTGTCTCTCTAACAGATGGGAATTGCTTCTTCTTGGAATAGCTGCTGATGTGGGGCTGTTAAGATTAGCAAGGGCAATGGGTTTCCATTTGCAGGAATGTGTATTATGCTAATCAACTAAGCAGAAGGGACTGTTAGTCATCCTTTCCTTGTTTAGTGGAGAGGCTGAGCGTTGCAGATAAAAGGAAACCCTGCATACGTGGGACGTGTGTGCGCACGCGCGCGCGCAGGATCTCTGTGTGCGTGGGACTTGTATATGTGTGCATGTGCTTGCACACATCCTACTTTTGAGCTTGAGACTAAATATAAATATGTAAACACACTATTTCTGACAAAAAGTGACACGATGTGTAAATGTATAAAAAGCAAGGTTTAGGAACTATGTGGCCTCACTTCAAAGTTTGCCCCCCATGACCTGCTAGTCTAGATCCCTATATAAAATAGTTCTTAATCACAGCAGATGCACATGAAACAGCCAGCTGAATTAACACTAGTGAATGGATGAAACACACACAGAACAGTACGTGGAAAATGCCAACCACGTTCGTGGTTTTGTGGAAATCACTCATCCACTCTGGGCCTCAGTTTCCCCTCCTTACCTAGTGTGTTATGCTCGCAGAACTGAAGACCGCATCGATCCTGGGATGGCATGACAGACTCCGTGATGATTCAGCCCTTAGTTTTCTGCCATGCTCCTGTTAGAAAGAAGCCAAGAGAACATTCTGGGTCTCATAAAAACAAGAAAGAAAGAAAAAAAAAAACCCAATGACATGCAATATGTTAACAAGCAAGGAAATCAAACTAGGAATGAACCAATCAAACTAAAACTCCTAAATATTCGATGGCTCACAAAAGAACAAGAAAATAAAAACCTAACCATGAAGTTACCACTCTAGTTAATTGAAATGAATTATGTCCTTATCAAGTAGCGCTTGGGACACAGATGGTTAAAAACATTCAAAGAAGGAGATGAACTGTATACTGCTTGGTAAGGTAAATTCATCGTTCATTAGTGGTTGCATTGAAGGAGCCGGGATGCCCCCATCTCAGCCTGAAGAGATCGTTAGAAATGGAAAGAGTCACAGAAGTTGGATTTCTGTGTACGTTACTGAGTTTGTGTCACATTTTCTCCCCATAAAGACGCCTTGCCGGATGTGAATGGAGACATCCCTTTGGAGCCCCCATCTGTCACTGTATAAATTGGTTTCAGAGGAAGTAGCTTGGAGTCTGAAAAAAGGATTTAAGTGAAACAGGTGGGATCCGTAGCTGAAGAGGGAGATTCAGAAAGCAAAGCTCAAGTTGAGAAAGCCAGCCTTTTAAGGGAGGAAGTGAGTGAGAAACTTAGCGCAAGTATTAACTAACCCACAGCCAAATTATTCCTCAATACAACATGTGTGTTTCAGAGATCCCCAGGAGGCGCTGGTTATTTCAATGGCTGCTGGTGTTCCTTAGCACTCTTCTTAACTATATACTCACTATAGCTTAATGATGAGAGTCAAGAAAGGCGAGCAGACAGGAGAGAAGAAGAAGAGGTGATGGGCGTGGACCACATGGAGATAGCCTGGTGTGCCGGGGCAGGCTGAGCGAATGGAACAGGAAAAGAGAAACCTTATCTCACTAAGATAGTTTGTCTCCATTTGAACTTGCAGGCGCCAGAAAAATAAAGGAGGGATGTTTACAAAATAGCAAATTCAGTCCAGCATCCTTCACACGATCCTCCATTATGATAGTACCCCAAAGCAGCTTTTCATCTTGATTAGAATATGTTGAACAGTGTTTCATAAGCCAGCTTACTGCAACATTAAACTGTGCACACTGAGGACATTTATTAATTACTATTTATTTGGACTTTCAAATTATTACATTTCTTTCTTTAATTTTATTTTATTACACCTTATTCAGATTACATCCCGATTGTTATCCCCCCCCCCCCCCCCGCTTGTATCTTCCCATTTCCACCCTCCCTCCCTCTTCTGTCTTATTCCCTCCTCTAGGCCTCTGACAGAAAGGGACCTCTTCCCCCACCATCTGACTACAGCCAATCAGGTCTCATCAAGATAGCCTGCTTCCCCTTCCTCTGTGTGCCCCCTTGGCCTCCCCACCAAAGGGAAATGATCAAATCGGGGGCACCAGAGTTCATGTCAGAGGCAGTCCTCGCTCTCCTCACAACTGTGGAGAATGAGCTGTCCATTGGCTAGATCTGAACAGGGGGTCTAGGTTTACTGCATACATTGTACTTGCTTGGTGCAACAGTTTGTGCAGGTCCCCTGGGTCCAGATCTGCTGGCCTTGAAAGTCTCCTTGTGGGGATCCTGGACCCTTTGGGTCCTTCATTCCTCTATTCTTCCAAATCACTCTCACTCATAGCCCAGCAGTGAGTCCCAGTATCTGTCCCGATCCCATGCTGGGTGGAGTCTCTCCGAGGATGTCTATGTTGGGCTAATATATACCATGTATCTCTCTCTGGATCTGGGTTACCTCACGTAGGATGATCATTTCTAGTTCCATTTATTTGCCTGCAAATTTCAAGATATCCTTGTTTTTTTGTTTGTTGTTGTTGTTTTTGGTTTTGGGGTTTTTTTTTTGTTGTTTTTTTTTTTTTTTTTTTTAAGTAGCTAAGCAGTATTCCATTGTGTAAATGTACCACAGGTTCTTTGTCCATTCTTTGGTTGAGGAACATCTAGGTTGTTTCCAGATTCTGGCTATTATGCAGATGTCCTTGTTGTACGGGGGAGCATCTTTTGGGTATATGCTCAGGAGTATAAGTGTGTGTGTTGTGTGTGTGAGAGGAGAGAGAGAGAGAGAGAGAGAGAGAGAGAGAGAGAGAGAGAGAGAGAGAGAGAATGATGATGATGATGGTGATGATGATGATGATGGTGGTGGTAGTGATGATGATGGTGGTGGTGGTGATGATGATGGTGGTGGTGGTGGTGGTGGTGATGATGATGATGATGGTGATGATGATGATGGTGGTGGTGATGATGATGATGATGATGGTGATGATGATGATGGTGGTGGTGGTGATGATGATGATGTTATGCAGGTACTGGTGTAGTCCAGAAGAGGCCATCAGAGGTTCTAGAGTGGAAGTTAGAGTTTGTTGTAAGCTGCTTGATGTGAGTGCTGGGAACCAAACTAGGGTTCTCTGCAAGAGCAGTACCTGTTCTTAATCTCTGGGCCATCTTTCTCCAGGCTTTTTCTTTTGGACTTTTTACATCTCACACTGTAACCCAGAATGGCCTGAGACTCATGGCAGTCCCCCTGGCTCAGCTTCCTGAGTGCTGGGATTACATGCATGAGCCACTCTTCCTACCTCAGAACATCCGTGGTTAGCTAGAGTGTAAATGAATCTCTTGACAACTTCTATCAGCTGACCCGAACCCGAACCCTTCAGGAATCTTTTCTATGATTACTAAAACATACGTATTCAAATACACAAAAACTATTTATTTAATTTCTGTCACAATTCAAGACACTCTTCTGAAACCCATGGTGGGGAGCTGGGTCTAGTGGGCCTATAACCCCGGATATCTAGAGGTCTGTAACTTCTCACTCAAGCCAGTCTGGGAGAAGCAATGAAATGCTGGGGCTGTAGCCTGGTGGCAGAGTACCTGCCTAGCATGCACAAGGACTGCAAAAACAAACAAAGCAAGAAGCCATGAAAAACAAGTTCCTCTTCAAGCTTTTTACTGAGACAAAGGCGAAGGCTGTAGTTAGTTTTAACGTGGGTCGGTGTTAAAGTGTAAACTGCGAAGAGAATACAAGCAGGGTTCCATTCTCTCAGTGGGGAGAGGTGTTGCTGCTGTCCTGGGTGTATATATGCAGGATTATTTCAGGCAATAGGAAGTGCTGATGCAGGGGAACTCCACAACCCACAGCAGGGAGAAGCGACAAGTTCTGCTGCCTCCTGAGCTTCTAGCTTCTGAGGGAACACGAAGAACTCTGAAGATATTCTGTCACCACCTGCTTGCAGTTTTGACAGTGAGCACCTCGTGGATTTTAATGTGATGATCTGGTGATAGATAAACTTTGAAATGTGGCCGCTTCTCCGTATATAGACAAGAGGTAGTCACTGGTTTGTAGTGTGTCACACACACACACACACACACACACACACACACACACACACACAGAGAGAGAGAGAGAGAGAGAGAGAGAGAGAGAGAGAGAGAGACAGAGACAGAGACAGAGAGAGAGACAGAGAGAGAGAGACAGAGAGAGACAGACAGACAGACAGAGATAGAGACAGAGAGACACAGAGACACAGAGACAGACAGACAGACACACACACACACACAGAGAGAGAGAGAGAGAGAGAGAGAGAGAGCATGTGGAGGTATATAATGCGAGGCAAGGCTCTGTAGCAAAGGACAGTGACTTTCACCTTGTCTGTCTGAACCACAGCTACACTTGGAAGAAAACCAAATGGGGCCAGCTTCAGATGGGCAGAGCTTTAGTGGAGGTCTCTCAACCTTCGCTTAATAGATGAGTAATTGGCCTAAGAGATTCTGATCACAGAAGGGCATCAGTTTCCTCAGGACGGGAAGCCAGCAGTCTGAGGGTAGGGAGATAGCATGTGCACTGGATGCTACAAGCAGGCAGGCAGCCCGTTAGAGGAGTGTGAGCTTGTGTTTTAAACATGACGACCATTATGTCTCCTATATTTTCTGTAATTATTACCTTTTTGCTCTCTGAGTATTAAGGCACTTTTGAAAATGTCAGCCTGTCTCAGCTGAACAGAAAAAACTAAAAAAATAAAATAAAAATAAACCAAGAATGCTTGTTCCTGCTCTTGCATTTGAAGATTTCACAGGGGGTGAGGGAGTTACCTTTAAAGGGCCCTGAGTAGTGGGTGCCACTGAGCCTGATGGCAAAGGAGGCCTCTGGGAGGAAGAACCACTCCCTTAAGTGGCCACTGCTGTCTGCACGACACTTTTCTGCATGTTATCCTCTCAAGCTGCAAAAGCCTTTGCATTTTAAAAATGTTTTCCAAATCAAACTTTCTATTATACAAAAGAATTCTACACATAAATGCAAGGTAGGGGATCAAACCCAGCCACAACCCTGGCACCCAAAACTGGTAATATTCTGATGTTTTCTTCACCATTTTATGAGTTTATAAACACACACACACACATATTGCACAAAAGCAGAGGTAAGCTAAATTTGGTAATCTGAACTCTTCCTCTATTGTTTGTACGTTTTATTTCTGCGGCAGACATTTTTAGTGGTGGCGCAGCCTTCCACAATGCAGTTAATCACCTCTCGATTGCTGAGCACTTAACTCTGTTCCATTTTTATACATCTAATGATATTGTGAGAACTGTGTTTTATCTTCATTAGGGAGGAGGGAGAGTGGGGAGGGGGCAGCTTCAGAACCTGAGCCTTTTGTCTTCACAGGAGTTTTCTGTCTCTGCTTTAAGTCTTAGGCATCCCAGGGCAAGCTTTCCCTATGAATCGTCAGGTGCAGGGCTGGGGAAGTGGCCCTGTGAGTGAAGTTCTCGCTGCACCAGCAGGAGGACCTCAGTTTCACACCCAGGTGGCCACAGCAATACATACACCTGCAAACACAGCCCTGAAGAGGTAGAGGCAGGGGGATGTCTGGAACTCAGTGCTCACCAGCCTAGGCAATCAGTGCTGGCCAGGTTCAAAGAGAGATGTTTACTCCAATCCCAGTGGTTGCATGGCAAGTCAATACAGACCAAGCCGTCTCCTAAATATCTCAGTAAACATTTGTTTTCCCCAGCAGGCTGTGGGGTGGACGCACCCAGCTAAGGAGCCAGGCTCTGTCCACTTTAATGTCTTAGTTGACTTATTTAGTCATTCCGTGAACTCAGAACACATCAGTGATTCTCTGGGCTTAAGGAACATACAAGGGTATCAGATAAGGTTCTGTGCAGTGGGATTAACTATTCTGTAGCACTAATTTGGGAGCAAAGTTCAAATAGGAACATATACAGGCATTATGTGGGCATCTCCATCAAGGGCACAGAAACCCAGACCTGGACAGAGATTAAGAGCTATCCCACATCCCCTGAGCCCAGTTCTGTGTCAGGTGGCTCACAACCACCTGAAACTTCAGTTCTAGGGACCTGACTCCCTCTTCTAGATTCCACAATCACTGTGCTCACACACACATACCTTCTGCCACACACATAACTTAAAAATAAAAATTAATAAAAATTAAAAAGCCAACCAAATGCCCAATGACACTTTAACAAGTAATACAAAAATTAAACATAAAGTGGAAATCACAGACTGTAGTGCATATCTTCAATCTCACGTGTGATTATGAGCAATACCTATCATTTATTGACGTATCATCTGTAGTACAGGATGGCAGCAGAGCTCTGTGAGACTTACTAGAGAGGTCACATATGGGATATCTTTGTCTCAGTACATAAATTAGACATGGTATATGTGACACTGTTTATTTTTTCCTTTGAAAGTTCCATATATGTATGTATATATGTGAGTGTATATAATAATATATATTGCGTTTTAATGATTTTCACTCCCATTACTTTATTCTTATTTTTGTTGAAAGAAGATAAGGCATCTTTGAAGTGGGCAACACTCACCTAATGGTTCATAGAGTGTTCTCTAACCATGTTCCAATCCAAGGGGGGAGCGCACATCACTGGGTGCAGCAAACAGAAGGAACATAGAATGGGATAGAGGAGTAGAAAAACCTACAGTCTCCTATAACAGTGCCTTATTGTTTGGACATTTGTGCTGGTTTGGACAAAACTGGCTCCCAGAAGCTCATAGATATGAATGCTTGGTCACCAGGTCACCAGGGAGTAGCACGATTTGAAAAGATTAGGAAGTGTGGCCTTGTTGGAGTAGGCGTGCCCTTGCTGAAGGAAGTCACTGAGGGTGGACTTTGAGGTTCAAGGGTGCAGGCTAGGCCCAGAGTCTTTCTCTTCCTGTGCCTGAGGGTCCGGATGCAGGACTCTTGGCTACTTCTCAGCACTATGCCTGTCTGCACTCTGCCGTGATCCCTGCTATGATGACAAGGGACAAAAGGCCTGCAACTATAAGCCAGCCCTGACTAAATGCTTTATAAGAATTTCTGTGGCCATGGGGGTCTCTTTCAAAGGTCATTTTTGCACACTGTACTAAATGCAGTTTGTACACTCTGGTGACTCTAGTCCTGCCAGCATGGAGTTCAGTCTTCATAGAAGTTGTACAACCAATGCCTTTGTGTCCCCAAAGCCTTCCAGGAGTGGCAGGTGACACAGCCTTGAGCCATGACAAAGTTCATACCCTAAAGGGATGCCCTTTTTTTTCAGTGAGAGACATCATTTGAAAAGATTAGGAAGTGTGGCCTTGTTGGAGTAGGTGTGCCCCATGTTGAAGGAAGTGTGTCACTGAGGGTGAGCTTTGAAGTTTTAAGGGCCCATGCTAGGCTCAGGGTCGTTCTCCATGCGTGCTGCTCTTCTACAATGGACTCTCACCTGACCCATGAGCAGCGGGGCAACCTGATGTCACTACCTCCCCTCCTTCCGTGAGTGTAAAAGCATTACTGATGCTGCCTGCTGTATGCGGATTTATATAGGTTCAAGGGATCCAAATGCAGGTCTTCACAGCTGTGCAGCAAACATTTTACACACCGAGCACGTCCCTGGCAACCAAGCTAGTTCATTTTAATAACAGGAGATGGAGTCTCACTCATGGAGGTAAAGCTATTACACAAGGAAGCATCCCCTAGACCCTACCCCTGGCTTTCCTGAAGGTCCAGCACAGTAGATTTTGAAATTGATGCTCTGCCATCAAGTCTTTGGCAGTAGAGAGAGAGCTCATTGGCTCTCCCTCAGCCTCATTCCATGTCTGCAAATGGCTCAGAGCCTCAGTCTGCTCAATCAAAAAAAAAATATACTGAAGAAAGAACCCTGGCTGGAGGCCCCTGAGATCTCTCCTGAGTTCAGTGCCTCATCTCTCCTGAGATCTTGCCATCCTCTGTTCTCTCCAATGCATTGTCATTCAGAATGTGCCCAGCTGGGGCTGGAGAAAGGAGAAATCGGTTTCCAGGGTTAGACTGTTGTAGGGTTGGGACACAAAGGGAAAAAAAACCCTGAATGTTACAGTCAAAAGGACATCATAGTTCAAATAGCAAGATTGGAAGCGGCAGGTAAAATAAGTGAGGGCTTGCAGCTCATGTGTGCGTGTGAGATAGCCCAGCTAACTAAACTGGATGACAGGCAGGGTTCTTGGCAACATAACATAGCTAGTCTCTTCACAGGCCCAGGCCCACACAACAACTTCCACCCCCTCAAGGAGAACATACAAAGACCCGGCTCTTTGCCCTAGTACTGTGTGTTGTGTGACTTAGTCATTGATGACGACGGAGAAGCTAACCTGAGTGGAACAGCACAGGTGACATGCCCATGTTCTCTCTGCCATCCACTCCTTCCTTTTTGTCCCAAAGTCATTGGGACCTTTCTTGCTTGGTGCCCCTCCCCCCCAATCCCCCACCCCCGAATCTCAATGTCTAGGGAGATCCCTGCCTGTCTAGCACTTTTTTTTTTTTTTTTTCACTGTGTGGCCTTGTCTGCACTCACCTTACAGTGCAAAGCGCCAATTAGCAGCTATGGGGAAAAGCAGTTACATCACTGCCAATCAACGCCTTGTGGGGTTTGAAATACCCCTAATAGGTTCCCAAGCTTTCCCCATACACACTTCCTCCAGGACATACAGCCAAAGGTGTGGCTTATCACATACAAAGAAGAAAAGTAAGAGAGGAACAGACTGTCTTTGGGTAGCAATTGAAGATCTCTACCATGAATTTGGAAAGAACGGCATGCATAGCTCATATGACTTGGCTTCCCAATGGCATCTTAAATTGTCACAATTATGGCCCTAATAAGGGTTCTACACCCTGCTGAAAGACAATCTTGCTTTGGAGAGCTCACACCTGCCTTCCCTCCCACCAGTCTTGAGGAACTATTCTCAACAAACTACTCCTCTCCAGAAAGCCACTGTGCTGTGAGAAAAAATGAGAAAAGGTCTTCTGTGTGGGAAACTCAGAGGCAGAGGGCTTGCACCTGCTCCCCTCTGTCTCCACATGCGTCATTGGGACACAGGAGGCTGGCATCAGCTCCAGACCACACAGTGGCAGCACACACGAGGGGCAGTAGCCCCAGCCCATCCGCCGCTTCCACTGCTTCCTCGTCCACCCTTTCTCCAACCCTTGTCAACGGGGCAAAAATAATTGTTCAGGAAATACCTGGAAAGGAACATGTGGGAGTGATGATCCACAGCTTCTTATTCACGGTTGACGTTCATTTACATCCGGTTTCCACGGATCTTAGGCTCATGAAAGAGCAGCTGTACTTCTTTTTTTTTTTTTTTTTTTTCCAAAGTTGGGTTCTCATCTTATTTTCCTCACCATGTATTTTAGGGGCCTTGGCTCATGTAGATTTTCTACCAGTTACCTGTTTTCCTGGGTATGATGTCAAGTGTATCTTAACTAGAAAGGTCTGTCCTGCCGGTGATGTTGGTAGCTTTGCGGTCTAACACATGGCTATATGTTGTGATGTGTTTCCTTCAGCAGCATGGTACAAGGCCTTCGGTAAATGGTGGCTAGGTAGGTCAAAGGAGAAGTGGGAGGGTAGACTGTGCACATATGCATGGGTTCCCACAAAAGCCAGAAGAGGGTGTCAGGGCCCCTGAATCTGGAGTTACAAGCTTTTGTAAACTGTCCTATGTGTGTGTGCTGGGAACTGAATTCAGGTCATCTGTAAGTGCAGCCAGTGCTCCTAATGACTGAGCCACCCCTCCAGCTCTGTAGAGTAGATTCTTTATACTAAAAGAATAATGAAAAATTGTCATAGTCTAGCACAAAACATAGCAACTCACATGCATGCACCCTAGGATATAGGCATATGTGTTTTAAGTTACCCACAGCATTATGCTACATAAATAATTCATGTCTAAATTTATAATCCACAAATTTTAATTATCCTATCTTTCGTTCACTTATTTAATTCTCTCAGTTATCATTTGTTGAGAAGTAGATATGAAGATCCCTAACCACATTAGCTTACATCCAAAAATGTTTGCATCTTTAGTTAGACCAGAGAGGAATAATTTTTTAATAAATTCTGAGATGAGGCTGGAAGGTGCTCAGTTGGTAGGATTCTTGTCTTGAGTGTGTGAGGCCATGATCTCGAGCCACAGAACCACTTTTTAAACAAAAAGCCAGGCATGGTGACACGGTGCTACATGCCTGCAATCTCACCGCTGAAGAGACACAGATAGTGATGTCTGCGACTTGCTGGGCCGCTAGCTGAGCCTACTTGGTGGGACTCCAACCAAGGCAGTGAGAGGCAGTGCCTGACAAGTGTGGCATGAGGTTAGGGGAGGGCCTTCAGAATAAACATGAGGCCAGGTCCTCTCCACTCATACACAAACACAAATGCTGGCCATGTCAGTGTATTACTGTCATCCCAGGTCTTGGTGACAGAGAAATGGGGGTACTGAAGATGCTGAAGGAGCCCAGCTGTCCAGGCTAGCAGAGTTGGTGAGCTTCAGGCTTAGTGAAAGGACATGCCTAAATAAATAAGATGGAGAGTGATAGAAGACACACACACACACAGTGTAGCTGGCACATGAGTGACAATAGCTGAGAGTGTCCTCTGACCTCCACACATATGTAGGCACACATAAACAATCTAAATTCACTAGAGAAGAAAAAAAAATCAACTAGATAGACATCTTGGTTTTTACATTATTCTTTCATATAATAATAAGCCAGCACAGGGAATGGAGAGACTGCACACACACACACACACACACACACACACACACACACACACACACACACACACACACCTGGTAGAATGCTGTTCTCTTACAATTGTACTGCTGGCAAAGCAGCAAGCCACGGATTTGTGATGATCACTAGCTGGGAGTCCTACAGACGGGGTGAACTCCAGGTCCAACGAAAGACCCTGTTAAATAAAACAAGGCAGCCAGTGATACAGGAAAATGGCCAACATCAGCCTCTGACCTCCACACAAATGTGTGCACGTACCCAACACACGCACATGCACAAACACACACTTCAAAGAAAAATCTAAGCCAACACAGATAAATCAACTAGCTAGGCTGTCCAGCCGCCAAGTTCACGGATTGGCCTGTCTCTGCCTCCCCAGCCCTGAGATTCCAAACACAAACCCCCAAACCTGGCTTGATTTTTTTAGGTTGGCTCTATGTGATCAAACTTTTTGTCACCATGCTTTTAAGGCAAGTACTTTATCAGTAAAGATGGTAATCAATGTCTGTCATCATTTTTACTTACAAAATTAACCCCAAGTTAAACATAGATATTGTGAGTCAGGACCAACAAGCATATAGTACAAACACATTTAAATCAAGCTAGTAGAAGGTGAACAATTACATAAGCTTTCATTGCGGCTAGTCTAACTTAGATGGAGTGATTGCCCACCAGGGTTACATATGGATTAGTTGCTCTTAAGAAACTTGAGGTCACCAGTGGCTTGAAGAAGCTAGTGAAATATGTTGGCCCTTTCTTAAGAAAAGCCTATATCATGTGCAGAGTAAAATATATAGAAAACACAACTTTGTTATTCAAAAATTCCATTCACTAACCCTAGACTCTGCACAGCTATGTGAAAAGAAAACCTGGGTTTGGTAAAAGCCTGAAATTTTTGACCCCTTAGGTGCCTAGGGGTGTAAGGGTTCGTTTTCACTTTGACAGGCTTCCTCTAAGGTGTGTCTCAATTCTCTTCACCTCCAAATTAATGCTGCTAGAATTCAAATGTATTTACCAGTCAATATAGACAGTGAAAGCAGGGTGTATTTTGTTTGCTTTCTGAAGAGCTTTTATTCAATCAATGGCGATTCTCTTGCAATCAATAGCATCTTGGAAGTAAGAAAATACAGAACAGCAGGCACCGGATGTTATGGCAGTGCTAAAATTAAAAGCAAAAGCAAATGTCTTCCTTTGAAAACTTCATAAACTAGAGTCTGCCTCAAGATTTATGTGACAAGCTAATTCTTAACCACACAGGGCTAGCAAGAAGTCCTACGTGTGTCTCATACCTGTGATGGAATCCCTGACAGGACAACAGAACAGAAACAGAAGGAGGAGGAGGAGGAGGAGGAGGAGGAGGAGGAGGAAACAGAAGAAGGAGCAGGAGGAAGAGGAAGAGGAGGATCAGTCTAGAATGTTCTACACTATTGAAATAGTGTGGTTTTGTGACTGAGGCAGATTGGTATTTCAAACTGCCAGTGACTTACTTTAGGTGTCATAGGTGAGGTGCAGGAAGCAAAAAAAAAAAAAAAAAAAAAAAAAAAAGTGATTGCGCGGGGGATGGTGTCAAGAAACTTTTTTGCATTCTGTGGTATAGCAAAAAGTTGTCCTCTACGAAGGTCATCCCTTGTTTCTTTTTTGTTGTTATTTTTGCTTGTTTATTTCTTTGAGATGGAGCTTTCCTATGTATTCCTGGATAGCTTGGAAATTACCATGTACACTAAACTAGCCTCTAACAGAGATCTGCCTGCCTCTGCTTCTTTAAGTGCTGGGATTAAAAGCATGCACCCTCACAATTGGCTCTTCCTAATTTAATACTTTTTAACATTTATTGATTTTGTGTTTTCTGAACACCTAGGTAAGAGAGGAACATGGGTGTCAAGGCATGGCTTAGAGGCCAGAAACAACCTGTGGGAGTCAGTCCTCTCATTCTGTCATGTGGGTCCCAGGATCAAATTTGAGTCCTCAGACTTGACAGCAAGTGCCTTTATCTGCTGAGCCATCTCCCCAGCTACATCCCTTGTTTGAGGAACTCCCTCAGTGAGCCATTTAGTCATAGATATTTGGAGCAAGTGTGAACTTGCCGTGTGAAGAAGACAGGGACACATTCCCAATGACCCTGAATGTGAAAATCACAGCCCTTGATCAGGGGCACACTTGTATCCCTGAAATGTTAGTTATGTTTTGACCACATACCACATTCTGTACTTCTTAGTAAAATCCACATGCTCAACAAACAACAATAACAATAATAAAAAAAAAACGTGGAAGAAACAGAGACAGTGAAGTTTAGAAAGACCAAGTATGGGATCAACTCTTTGGGGCCAACAGCAGGATACCTATGAGCCAGGGTTCAGGGTGACCACTAGGGAAACCTTCATATCCCCAATAGTTAGATTTTTTTTTTAAATTGTACTAAGTTCCTCTGTGTGTAATGTATATAGATGTTTGTGTAGGTGTATGTGAGCACTGCATGTGTGCACATGCATGTGTATGTGTGGGTGTGGAGGGCAGAAGTCAGTAATGGGATGTCTTCCTCCTTTCTCTCTACCTTAATTTTTGAGACAGCGTCTCTCATCGGACCAGGAGAGATTCTTCTGTCTCTCTCCATCCATCCCAAGCCTGGGTTATAAACCAACTGTTGTGCCTGGTTCTTACACAGTTGCAGGGATTTGAACTCTGGTCCTTGTGATTTACACTGCAGGCACTTTGTCAATTGAATTGTCTCTACATTTCCACATCTCCCTCATCACTACAGGGTAATCTCCTAAGCTCTAACTTCCATGCTACCATCTTAAATGAACTCTTAACTCAAAGAAGTCTTATGGTCCTTATAGACCACAGAATGTGGCAGTTAATTGAAGAGGTCTTTAGGCATTGGGAGCCTCGAATCCAGGCATGTGGCTCTGTAGTGAGCTGAGCAAGCAGGCAGATTCCCAAATGAGCCCAAAGATGCCCAGGGGAGAGCAGGTTCACTTGATGTTGGTGACACTGTCAAAGGAAACATGGTTCTTTAAAGACCTCTGAGCTTGGAGGTAGGAGTACATATGTACTTTGGTTTATAGCAAGGCCCTTGGGGTCTCCTCCATGTGTGTTCTACAATCCAAAATAACTTTGAACCACTGAACCAAATGCTGAAAAATGAATTGGACAAGTGAAAAAGGGAGAGGAGGCCACACAGAGAAACAAGATGCTCTCTAAACACACATCTCAATACACTAAGGCAAACAGCCTGGAATGTGAGCCACACAGTTGATAGAACATTAGGTGAGATTGGTCCTGGAGACCCACTGTATTGTGCTCCCTGAGTATCACTGGCCTTTGGTTCCACTGCTGTCTTAGCAAGTCAACAGATATTGCAGCTGCCCTAGGGAGCTCACTCTGTGAGGGAGTTTGCAAAGCCCTCAGCACCTGGCTAATTAATCGCTATTTATCATTTTAGACTTCTAACACATTAAGGCATTGGGAGTGAAATTCATCCTAAGGAAATGCATACACAATACACACACATACATTCATACATACATACGCACATATATGTGCACATATAAGCATATATAAACATATACATATACATGAATACATAAACATATATATATTATACCATATAAACCCATAATTTAAAATAAAATAATCTTAAATATGTTTTTAAATAAAAAATAAACTTGAATAAATTATAAATTTAAATAAAACTATCACAAAACTAAAATCTAGCAATATAATCTAGATAGGTTTATTACCTGAAGTATTATAAAACTCTCCCTCCCCCAATTTTTGGCTATCTGGTATCTGACTGCTGCTTAAAACTGTATTGCATGACTCCCATACACTGTTAACGGTAACATCATGTACCTTTGTTTGATTCAACTCCAACTTGATATATCAGTCTCTCCAGGCAAAGCAGGGAGGAAAAGTCAAGATATAGTTAGAGAAGGCATGGACAGTTGTTTGTGCCCAGATCTGGCTGGCTTTCTTGTCAATCAGTGTTCATTGGCTACCACAGTAATAGAATGTGCTTATCACCTCTATTTTCATTCCTGAGTTACAGTGTAGACATAAAAGGACATCTGCATCCCCCATGTTGTTGCTTGTGTCGATGGGTGGTTTATGTTGCCCTGCCTTCTGGTCCTCGAGTGGAAGGGTTCCGCAACTCCAATGGCTGGAAAGGTTTCACAGCCCTGAGGGGGAACAGTCTCTCAAGGGTATCCTGAGGTGCAGGAACCCAGGAACCACACAGCTCTGAGAGAAGGCTCCCTCAATAGAGATGTTGCAACTTCCAGTGGATGGTTACCCAAAACCCTGAGGGGCTGAGGAGCCCTGGAGCCTGAGTTCTGCTCCTTCCCCAGCTATTGCCACTCCTAGGGGAAGACTGACCCCAACCTTGAGGCGCTGAGGACCTTTAGAGCCTGACCTCCACTCCTTCTTTTCTTCTTTCTTCTCCTCTTCTTCGTTGCTTCTTCCAACAAGTGAGTCACAGTGGACAGTAAATTTCTTAAAAGAGATCTGTTGGAGGGACAAATCCAGGAGAGGCTTCCTCTGCTCCCAAGAGAAGGCAGCAGGGAACTGGGCAGACACAGCCTGTATATAGAATTTCTTAGGGGGCAGAGCTTTCTGGGGCAGGGACTTCCAGAGTGTGCATCGGTGGGATTTCAATATTCCTGAGCTGAGGGAAACTCAGGGATAGGTGGGCTTTTGTCCAGCCATCTCATGCCAGATTAGCATAATCTAGGATGAGTCCTACTGAGGGGCTGGAGATGGCAGTTACAGAGGTCTGGAGATGGGGCCAGCTGAAGCTTTTTCAGGCAGAAGTCTAGCCACTTTTCTGCCTTGAGGGGCAATAAAGTTTACAACATGTCCAAAATTTACAAAGAGTCCATCGTGAAGGCAATAGGCTGAAGCAGGAAAGGCTGTCCTTCAAGTGGACAGCTCCCAGGGCTTTGGCAGCAGGCTTTCATAGAGCAGTAGGCTAAACCAGGAATAATCACCATGGACAGCTCCCATGGCACAGGCAGTAGGCTTTCTGAGGCAGGAAAGGTGTCCATTTCTATAGCACTTGGAAGGAACTGTCACCATGGACAGCTCCCCCTGAGTTGCTGACAAGAACCGCCATTTTGTCTCTCATCTCCATAGCCCCAGGGCAGGAAGAAGGGGGGTGACTGCTCTGAGGAGGAACTACTACTAAGGACCCAGGCTGAGGCTTGAGGCAGGGCATCAAGGCTTTTGCCTTGGCAGGAAGGTGGAGTCAGGCTCAGTGCTGTCCCCAGGGCCCTCTCCTGGGCAGCAGGCTGCCACAGCTCTGGGCTCTCTCTGCTGCAGGGGAGGGGTCTTTGATTGCTGCCGCTGCAGAGATGAAAACCCTACACTCCAACTACAACCAAGAAGCCTTGACTTCCGTGACCTACAACACGAGGGACAGTGCTCACTGAGCTCTTTCAGACCACTGTGTGAGCTAGCCACCACCCTGTTGATTCTGGCTGCACCTGTAACACATAATTACAGATACCATTTGTCACTCCAACTGGGACACTTCTGAGAGAGGAAAGAAATGCCATTTGTAATTGTACTGGATCAAAAACATCAAAGGGTAAAATTTCAGATGAAGTAGGATTTATGGTTACCCATTGGCGTTGGTATGGGCATTGGTGAAACACATAAAACCATAAGTGTGGAGCAGGTGAGATGGCTCAGTCAGTGGTGTTGCCTGTGCCAGCTTAAGGACTTGAGTTTGGTCCCTAGCAACCATGCTAATGTCAGGAACATGGGGCACCCATTTGTAACTCCAACACTAGGGAGGAAGAGACAGGTGGGTCTTTGGAACTCCATGGCTGGCCACCTGCAGCAAATCAGAGAGCCCAGTTCCCAGCAGCAAACTGTCTCAAAAAACAAGATTAATGTTGCCAGGGGAATGATGCCTGAGGCTGACCTCTGACTTCCATATGTAAATACACATGTCCACAACACACATGCATGCACATAAATCCACAGCAACACATGCACATATGTATGTGCACAGATGAAAAGAATGTAATAGCAGACAAAATAATGCCTGAATGTTTTACTGGAGCATTCCAATATATTGTTTGTGTCTTCCTGCTTGGTGATTCTGAGTCCTTCCCACCCCTTACATCTGTTTCTGATCTTTCTGAGGTAGATCTGGACTAGAATTTAATTCCTCAAAAAGCTTCAAATTCAGCATATCCACACTAAGTGTGATCTCCCACTGGGCACACTCTTTCTGTTGCCTTTCCTGTTTTTGAAAATACAACCACCCTTTGTCAGTTCTTGAGGCATGAAACCCTTTACTCTACCTCAGTGACTCCAGGGCAGTCAGATGTCCTTCACCCTGTTGCCTCCATCTCTTCCACTCTCTCATTTATGTCTTACAAGCCCAGGCTTCTGCCAGTTTTATTACTGTTCTCACCACCACAGCCTCCTGACTGGTCTTACACTTCTAGCCCTTGTCTTTTGTGACTTTAGTTATGACTCTGGTCCTGGGATTCTCAGATGATGGTGCGTGGTAGCAAGATTGTGTGTGTGTGTGTGTGTGTGTGTGTGTGTGTGTGTGTGTGTGTGTATTATGATGGTTAATTTTGGTTATGAATATGATTGGATCTAAAAATCACCATATAAACAGGCATCTGTGTGTGTTTGTGAAAGTTTCTCAACTTAATTCACTGAAATAGGAAGACCAATTCTAACTGTGGTGGCACCAGGCCTTGGGCTGGGGTCTCAAACTGAATAGAAGGAAAAAGCCAGCTAAGCACCAGTGTTTCTCTCTCTCTCTCTCTCTCTCTCTCTCTCTCTCTCTCTCTCTCTCTCTCTCTCTCTCTCTCTCTCTCTCTGTCTGTCTGTCTCTCTCTCTCTCTCTCTCCTTTCTGACTGTGGACACATGTGACCAGCTGCTTCATGCTCCTGGTATTGTGACTTTCATGCTGTTATGGACTGTACCTGAAGACTGTGAGCCAGAACGAGCCCTTTCTCCCTTATAATAAAATAAAACCAAGCCTCCTTAGGTTCAATTTAAATATTTCCTATGGTCAGATCCAAACCAGCTTGCTAGTTTCACTCACTGTCTCAGCAACCTTTCTTTTGCTGTGAAGAGTCATCATAACCAAGGCAACTTAAAGTAGAAAGTTTATTTGGGACTCAGAGTTTTAGAGTGTAAATCCATGACCATCATAGTGGGGAGCATGGCATCAAGCAGGCCAGCATAAAGCTGGAGCCTACATCATTATTCAGAAGCATGAGACAGAGAGATAGAGAGAGAGACCCACAGAGACAGATGGACAGACAGACAGATAGACACACACACACACACACACACACACACACACACACACAGAGAGAGAGAGAGAGAGAGAGAGAGAGAGAGAGAGAGAGAGCACATTGGGAATGGCTTTTGAAACCTCAAAGAAGACCACCCTGCCATGGCATATCTCCTCCAACAAGGCCACACCTTCTAATCATTTTTCAAATAGTTCCAAGTGGAGACCAAGAATTCAAATATATGAGCCTGTGGGTATCATTCTCATTCATACCATCACTTCCACCTCTATCTATTTCCCAGGTATCTTATGTCACCAAGCTTCTCCAATGACTACTCAAATGTCTAAGTCTTTTCAAACACAAGGAATTCAATTCCTACCCTCCTTTTCGGTTGCTGTACCCTATTTATTTGTAGTGCTTATCATTTTCTGTGGTGAACACCATGTCACTCTTGGCCAATTCTATACCACCAAAATGACATGCTTGGATATAGGGTTGGGTGGACATGCAGGTCTCAGATTCAACATATCAGTGCTCTTCCTGTCTCCTTCTAGAAACTCCAGCCATCTTTCAAGAGCCAGGTTCAGTGGCTACATCTTCCTAAAGTCTTCTGGGAACCACCCACCTTTTACTTGAACTATGGCCCATTTAGGATTACTCATATTTGCCATTGTTCTTTGAATGGACCTGTGCAGAGCACATGCTTCCTTTTGCCCCAACACTCAGGCAGCACATTAGTTAATGCTAAAACCCTTCTACAACACTAAGAGTTTCTTCCATGATACATGGTATATTGGGTTTCTTGGGTCAGTACTCTTCACACACAAGGGCTTTGCTTAAAGAGAGTCCTTCTTTTACTGTGGCTTGCTCTGGCCACTTTGAAGGAAATATGTAAACATGATGTGCACATCTGTGTCTCTTCTTTTCTGCATGAGATTCATAAAGCCATGAGCTACTAAAGAGCCAGAAGAATTGGGCTTTCTGAATCGTTAAATCTTGCTGTGTTTGTGACTCAACATCACAGGAACAGGCAAACTATTATTTCAGAATTAGCCCACAGGAATACTTCCTGCACTAACCTCTTATAGCATGTTATTTCATCCCAAAGGCTTGTGAATGGAGTTTGAGAAACTGTGCAAAATTATTGACCCTACCACATTCTAGCTGGGTGATACTGAACAAGCATTTACTCTCTGCCTCAGTTTCTCCCCACAGAACATGAAAGTAATCATAGACAAACTTTAGAATGTGGGTCTTAACTACACGAGACCATAGCCATGAGTGTGTGATAAGGGGCCTGAGCCCCTCCACATCATGACTGTCCACTATCCAGTTCTAGTAACCACAATTCCAAGAAGAAGAGAGCCACACTCACTTTGTGTGGATGCCTTGACCTGCTTGCCCACTCTTGGCAGCAGGCCACATGCATGAATCCGGCTTGTATAGTCATCTTGCTCCTATAGTTCTTGGGTGTGGCTCGAGTACCCTGGGTATCTGCTGCTGCTATCTTTAGCCATTTGTTTTCACCTCCTCAGTGCTCTGGTTTTCTAAAAATGTTAGCTCTTCTGGCCTGGTGGTGATCTTTTTTCTCCTCTCATTTAGGAAGTATAAGCCTTCTTAAAACTCCCCCTCAAAAACCTCAGTGTAAGAGCTTGGGAGACGGGTCGGAGAATAGAGCATTTGCTTTGCAAATGTGAGGACTGGAGTTTGGATCCCCAGAACCTATGAAAATGCCAACCAGGCCTGGTAGCATGCCAGCACTTCCAAAAATGAGGAAGAGACTGGGGCATCCTCAGAGCAGGCTGCATAGTTAAACTAGATGAATCTGCACAGTCCAGGTACAGCAAGAGACCTGCTCAATGTATAAGATAAACAATCAAGAAAGACATCAGATATCAACCTCTAATTCCTACATGTATGTGCACAAAAAACATGTGCACTCACATACACAAACATGCATACATGTAGGAAAGCACTATCTATCTATCTATCTATCTATCTATCTATCTATCTCTATCTCTACCTCTATCTATATCTATCTATCTAAATCTAAAACAAGAAAAGCTCAGTGGTGGTATTGAACCTATTTTGTTTCACTTTCTCCACTCGTTCAGTTGTATCTATGTAGGATAGTAACTTTGGTCCCATTAAGAGAAGCCGAAAAGATAGGGGAAATTTTTGTTGGATTAAAGAATGGTTCAGGTGTGGATCAACCAGGGGTCTATTCTTTGACATTGGTGTGTTCTTGCCTCTGTGCATCTTCTACATGAACCACTCACAGGTTCTCCTGACACAGTGACTAAAGCAAAGGGTACTCTGACATCATTCCTGATGAGGGTTTATTGTCATGAGCCAAAAGTGTTCTCCTTCCACCACCAGCCTTGCTATCTAACTGTTGTCAAAAATAAATAGCTCCAAACCACAGCTGCTTTGAAACTGGCCTGAGTTTTGGCAGGCACTGAGCTGGGTTGGTGCCAACAACTCTATAGGCAGAACGATTCATTTGACCATTCCAAGACATTTCACAACTAGCTTATCACAAAGAGGTCACTGGGGTGTCACAGATGTAAGAGTGGTTGCTGTTAAAGCATGCTACTGAGGTGTTTAAATGACCGCGTAGACTGATGGGAAATGCCTTCTGAGATGGCCCTATAGGCTAGTAAATGTCAATGTTGACCACATGATAGAATCACTTGAAGAGCTTTTGAAAAATTCCATTTCCTAAGCTGTATCATATATGAATGTTATAAGAATAGTCAGGCATAAGACCCTGGTGTCATCATTTCCCAAATATACCCTGTGTATGCAGTGTGTAATGAAGGCAGAGAGCCACTGTTCTGCTTGAGATGATCAAAGTCTTTGGAAGTTGTCCTCAGATATTCATCCACAGTTTTTAAGCTCTATATTTGTGGGGTGTGCGTGTGTGTGTGTGTGTGTGTGTGTGTGTGTGTGTGTGTGTGTGTGTGTGTGTGTGTCTGAGTGCAATTCCTCAAGAAGCCAGAAGAAGGCACTAGATCTGCTGGAGGCAGAGTTGTAAGCTTCAGGGAGCTACAAATATTCACTGCTGAGCCATCTCTCTAGCCACGTACATTTTATTATAATTCTCTACAATATTATATCATAAATCTCTATAATAAGATGAATGAGAAGAGATAGGCTGTTGAATAGAACTTGTCCTCTGGAATGCAATCTCAAACTAGTTGCCTCTCTCCTGATGAGCAGGTATAATAGGATTTCACAGAGTAAGTTACAAGAGGGTCATCCATCCTGGGTTTGCTCTCTTGCTGACCACTGGTCATTGCTCAAGGAATCGAGTGGACATTGAAAGATTCACCTGAGTGACCTTAGGGAGTGAGTCTGCTGAGATGTCTTCATGGCCTCTTCTGTAAACTGTTTACTGAAAACAAATCCAATTCAGAGCAAGACAGAAAGATCTCAAGGAGGAGAAATGGTGTGAAGAGATGGAACAGGGAGAAGTTATGTTACATGTGCACATCACTCTCCAGCATGAGACTGCAGCTCATTCATCACAAAGCTGGACAGGAAGTAAGTGCTTAGCAAGGATCATTAGTACAATTCCTTCAACCACTCTCTCCCTTCTGGGTATTTTCTCCCTGTTTTTGCTCCCACCACTGCATATCTATCTGTGAGTCCCCTGGGCTTTGGCACTGATCTGACATTGTTCTTTGATTTTTTTTTAAAGCAATAAAAGCAACTCCCATTTGCCAGATATTTTCTGAGTGCATAAATTTCCAATTTTGATATACTGTTCATTTAATTTCTACAACCATATTTACTTATTTATTTATTCATTCATTTCTTATGTGCTTTATTTACTTATCTATTTATTTTTAGTATTTTTAATTAGTGTGCAAGGTAACAGGGTTCACACATTTTCATGCATATGTATCATCATATTCTGTTTTTTATTTGATCCTTCCAACAACATCTTAGGTCTCTTCCTTCACCCAAGTATCTTGTTTCTACTTTCATTTCAAATATTTTCATTACCCTTTTCTCCACTTTCTCACCTCTCATAGTTCCATTTCTACTTTCATGTCCTAAACACACACACACACACACACACACACACACACACACACACACACACACACACACTTCAATTCAGATTCTGCCAATGAGAGAAAAGATGCAAATTTGTCCTTTTGAGTCTGGCTTATTGTTTCACATGATAATAATCTTCAATTCTATCCACTTTCCTGTAAAAATAATGATTTCATTGTCTTTACAGGTGAATAAAATTCCAGGTGTGTTTGTGCCATTCTCCTTACCCATAGATCTGTGGATGGGCATCTTGCTGGTTCTGTATCTTGGTTGCTGTGAATTGCACAGCAGTAAACATGCCTGTGTAGTCACCTAAAGCACTGTATCGTTTTTGGCTCTCAGAGGAGAAACCAAATATCAAAGCAACTCAACCACTTTCTAAGATCACCCTGCCACAGAAGTCAGAACTTCAATGTGGGGCTACTGACACCCATGTGTTCTTTCACAATCAATGCTTAAATGGTTTTCAAAATATAGCACTAAATTAAAGATCAATAATACTATGAAACATTAACTTATGAAAGTAGGAAGAAAGAAGATTGAAGAGAGAAGATTATGGACTTCTTTGCACAGAGGAGAAGCAGGGAACAGAGGCAAAACAAAACAAAACAAACAAAAAAACCTCACACAGATTGCCACAGCTAGTTCAAGATGGTCTGGGATCTGCATAGGTCTTAGCAGCAGGACAGTGCATGCCCAGGAGAGTGGCCAGTAGGCTCAGATGGGTTTGGCTTGAGACTCAGCACCATCCACTATAACTATTGCTGAGCAGACTCTAGGCAGTGGTTCTGGTTTTATTGAATATTGTGAACAAAAGTAGTATGGCTTTGATTTAATAGAACGATATTCTACTCAAAAGACACATATACACAGGTACAGACAGACAGTAAACAGGAAGATAGATACATAGATAGATACATAGATATATAGATGATAGATAGATAGGCAGGCAGACAGAAAAACAGATACAGACAGAAAAATGGATAGATAATAAATGGATAGATAATGATAGATAGATAGATTGATTGGGTGATACAGAGATGTTAGATGGTAATACATTGATTCACTGACGATAGATAGTACATAAATGATAGATAAAAAGATAATAGATATACATCTTAGGGGTTCTATTGCTGTGAAAAGACACTATGACCACAGCAACTCTTATAAAGGAAAACATCTCATAGGGCTGGCTTACGGTTCAGAGGGTTAGTCCATTCTCATCATGGCAGGAAGCACGGCAGCATGCGGACACTCATGATGCTGGACAGGCAGCTGAGAGTTCCACATCCGGATCCAAAGGCAGCAGAAAGAAAGACTGAGACTAGGCCTGCCTTCGGCATCTGAAACCTCAAAGTCCTCCCCCCAGCGATACACTTCCTCCAACAAGGCCACCCCTCCTAATAGTGCCACTCCCTGTGGGCCTATGGGGCCATTTTCATTCAAGCTACTACATCCCATTCCCTGGCTCCCATCGGCTGGTAGCAATGTCATACTGAAGAAATGCATTAAAACCTCGCTTTGAAAATCTTCACAGTCTAATACAGTCTCAACAGTGTTTAAAAGTTCAAAGTTCAAGCCGGCATGGGGGAGCATGCCTGTATTCCCACCACTGGGGGAGGCTGAGGCAGGCAGATCTCTGTGAGTTCAAGGCCAGCCTGGTCTACAAAGTGAGTCCAGGACAGTCAAGGCTACACAGAGAAACCCTGACTCAAAAAAAAAAAAAAAAAAAAAAACAGAAAAAGAAAAATCCTCTTCAGAGACTCATGGAAGTCTCTTAACTATAATCCCCTTAAAATCAAAGTGAAAAAGCAGATCACGTGCTTCCGATATAAAACGGCACAAAATAAACATCACTATTCCAAAAGGGAGAAAAGGAGACATAGTAAGGAAATGCTGAACCACAGCAAGACTGAAAACCAGCGGGGCAAACTGCAAACTCTGCCTTCCATGCCTGATGTCAAAGCGCTGTTCAGACCTCCAACTCCTTTCAGCTTTGTTGACTGCAACCCCCCCACTCCCACCCCACCCCACTGCACTCCCACCCCACTCCTGCTGATGCCATTTCCTAATAGCAGCTGTCCTCAGCAGGTATCCCAAGATTCTGGTATCGTTTTAAAATTATTATGTATTATCTATAGGCCCGGCTAGCAGTCAGTCAAGACACAGACACTTGTTATATTTTAAAATAGCCTTAGTTAACCTGGGGCAGGGCAGATATCAATCCTCTAAATTGCCTCCCATAGTGGGGCGGGCATGGGATCTCTGCCTCAATCCCATGCCATCTGCTTCCAATAACTTTTATCAAGCTACCTCCCATCCACAATCCCAAATACTTGCTCATGTTCTTCATCTGGGCTGGATTCTCCATCCACACCGCGGGCCATGTGCTTCTCCTCCACCTAACCCATGGCGGCCTTCCTCTCCTCTCCTCAGGTCTCTCTCCTTTCTCCTCGTTGTGGTCTTTCTTCTTCCCAGAATTCCTCTCTCTCTCCTAGCCCCACCTATCTCTTTTGCCCTGCTCAGGTGGGATGGCTTTTTATTAAGCAAAGGTGGGTCACATAGACAGCAAGCAGTAATTAGCACCAAAATACATCAGACCACCCCCCAACACTGGGATCTCCAACATCTTGGGGGTCTCTGAGGCAATCCAGGCTCCACCTTCACAGCTTCACACAGTGGCCTCTCTGGCCTCCATGCAGGGACACTCCTGACATATGCCTGGCTTCAGCAGTTTTCCTTCATCCTGGAGGGAGATTTCATACCCCCTTTCTGGCCTTGATTCTAAAGCCAGAAACACATTACTGACACTGCCGAGCTCTGCTGCTGGCTAGGCTGGGAATATCGTTCCCTCGCTCGAGTTTCACATCAAAACCAGCTTTTGTTCATGTTGGTTTCCTTCAGTACCTAAGCTTGGCTGTGCTAGAACTTGCTAGACCAGGCTGGCCTTAACCTCCGAAGTCTGGCAGCCTCCATCTTCTGAGTGCTAGGATTTAAGGTGTGCACCACCACACCCAGCTCTAAGTTGTTTTTTGTTTTGTTTTGTTTTTTTGTTTTGTCTTGTTTTATTTTGTTTTTTAAGTTGCCTTTTCACTTTTCTTTAGTTCCTTTTCACTAGTTGGAAGCTTAGCTGGGTGGGGACTTGCTTTAGGGCCATCAATCACTTCCTTTATTCCACCTACCATTGGGCTTTTCTTTAATCTGTTCATTCTTCCTGGTGCCTCTTTTCTCCTCTTCCCTGCTCAGCTTGCTCCTTTTCGTTATGGATCTGCCTAAGACTGACCACTACTTAGCCACACAACACAGTCAGTGCTGGGTTGTTTGGAAATGTCCTCTGCCAGATCTGTTAATCCATAGTCTTCAATTTAGCCTCAGGCAGATTTTTTTTTTTTTTTTTTAGACAAGAGCAGAAAACAGCCACGTTCTTCACCAAATTACACAAGAATGATATATCTCTACACCACAAAGAACTTTCTCCTTTGAGATCTCTTGAACTGCCTCCACCTGCCACACAGTCCAAATCACTCTCAACACCACTGCCTGCCATGCTTCTACTAGTGTGGCCCATTAAAGTCAGCTCAAAGTGTCCAATCGTCCAAAGCCCCAATATTCCTCCAAACAAATGCGCGGTCTGGTCTATCACAGCAGTACCCCAGTCCCCTGTACCAACTTCTGTCTTAGTTAGGGATTTCTATTGCTGTAAGAGACACTATGAGCCTTCTGCATCCAGAACTGAATGCAATAGGAAGAGACAGTGACACTCCACTGGGATTGAGAATCTGACACTTCAAAGCCCACACTCAGTGACATATGACACACTTCCTCCATCAAGGCCACACTTCTAATAATGCCCCTCCATATGGGCTTATGAATGTCATTTTCATCCAATCCCCCCCTTACACACAGATATACATACATACATACATACATACATACATACACACATACACACATACATACACACATACACACATACACACATACATACATACATACACACATACACACATACATACACACATACACACATACATACATACACACATACATACACACATACACACATACATACACACACATACATACACACATACACACATACACACATACATACACACATACATACATACATACACACATACACACACATACACACATACATACATACACACATACACACATACATACACACATACACACATACACATATACACACATACATACACACATACACACATACACACATACATACATACACACATACACACATACACACACACATACACACATACACACATACACACATACACACATACACATATCTATATATGATAGATCAGTAGATAGATGGTAAATGCTTGGTAGGTTGAGTCATTGATAAATGATACATAGTGCTTGGGTCCTAATAATCACAAGAGTCCAGCAAAGGAAAACTTTTTTTTTTCCTAAGATAGGGTTTTCTCTGTGTAGTCATGGCTGTCCTAGACTCACTTCGTAGACCAGGCTGGCCTTGAACTCATAGAGATCTGGCTGACTCTGCCTCCCGAGTGCTGGGATTGCAGGCATGGCTACCACTCCCAGCTCAAAATATTTATTAGAATTAGGCAGCAATAACTGTCCAGTCATGGACAATAGCACAGATTTGGGAGCTGACTTCATCTTCAAACCTTCCTCTTAGTAAGCATTTTAACAGACAACATTATCCTTGGGCTGCTACTGATCAATTAAGGCCACAGAACAGACTTGAGAGCTGAACTATGACCTAGAGCAAGAACCTCACAGTTTTTAAGCTTCCAAACCACAAACATCTGTGCCCAATTATCCATCCCACCAATCAGGATAAGGGATAGGGAACTTCCTTAGGAATGTGTCTTTGTGGTACTTTTATCCTGTTCCCATTGGTTGGGTTATTCAACTGTAGCAGATTGACTTGCCCAGCCTTCATGTCTTACCAACTTACCAACCGGGATGTCAGTTACCCACGTACATGTCTCTTTCTGTCAAGCAGGATGTCAATTACCAAGGGAGGTCTTGGGAACTTGAACTTTATTTGACTTCTATTCAAATGGAAGCTTATTCAAAATGGCTTCAATTTGGTTCCTTTGTAGGATAGATATTAGACACTACTGTCTTGATTTGTTGATAGTAGATAGATTGATATATAATATATATACAACAGATTAAAAGATGATTGGTGGGTAATAGGTAGATAGAAGTAAATAGATGAATGTATACTTGATCAATCTATAGATAGATTGTGGGGCACATAGGCTGGGTGACCAGGAAAAACAGAGACATGGCCAAACCCCAAAAATCTCAAACCTGAGACCAAATATCTCACTCTGAGATGGTAGGGGTAGGACTACTCCCTCCCTGCTTCCGTACCTATATGCCCTGGGGCACGTAGACTGGTGGCTCCCAACTCTGCAGGTCTTGAGATAGTCACAGGTAGTCACATAGTCGGGTACCTGGATGCAAAAAAGAGCATCACCATCATCCCAGACACAACCAATGAGATTTATTCACACACACACACACACACACACACACACACACACACACACACACACACACACACCCCCGAAACAACGATGATGACTACAACAACAACAGCAACATCCTTGATTTGCTTTATGACCAAGGTTTATAGTCCGTGTCCATTTCAAATAAACTGGCACAAGTTATTTCACTGAAGATCATCTGGGAGTAGTTGATTCACTGAGCTGTAACACTTGAGGAGCCGCTTTGGAAGAAGTCTTTCTCCAGAC
This sequence comes from Acomys russatus, assembly GCF_903995435.1. NCBI lineage: Eukaryota > Metazoa > Chordata > Mammalia > Rodentia > Muridae > Acomys > Acomys russatus. Next base: position 37,752,581 of record NC_067161.1, read on the forward strand.
GTTCATTGTTGAATCCTCAGACCCACCTGCCCAGCAGCTAGGTTCCTGCTGCTGCCCAGCTTAGCATTGCAGCCTGAGCTCCCACTGGAGCCGCTGCCTAGCTATCTCCTGTCCTCGCTGCTCAGAGAGTTGGCTGCCGGAACTTCTCCTCTCCTTTTCTTCGTGTCCCTCTTGGAGAAGAATCGCCCACCGAGATAAAAGATCAGTAACACTAAAAATCTGCGAAGAGTTTCCCTCTTCCACTTCCCTACCCCTGGCATTCCCAGCTGGACTGGAATTTTCCAGAGACCACCCATTTGGGGGTCTGCTTCCTCCCTCCCAGACTCGGTGTTCCAGGCAGCACCTGGATACCCCGAGGGGCTGAGCAGAACAAGGAAGGACAGATAGATGGTATGTGAATGAGAGATGACAGCATTCACCTTAGTAATTCCAGTGATGAGAGAAATGGTGAAAACTAAAGTAGGGTCTCACGTGACATGGTGAAAGAGTAAGCAGACACTATGACAAAGGAGAGCTCTCCGTAAGGAGGAGATGGCTGGCCACATCCTGAACGATGGAAGACCCAATCTCAGAAAGACCTGGAGGGAAGTAAGTGCCTTGCACACGGAGCATGAGAAGAGTATGAGAACCAGCCCCTGACTAGTTGCCAGCCCTTGTGTTCTCTGGGCCTCGTTGCTCTCATTCCAGGAGAGACAGTAAAATTTTCTGACCTTGGCATATGATTAACACTTCGTAAGAGTTATTGAAATAAATGGCTTTGATTCCTCTCTTTATTCACTTTACCTGTTGTTCGACTCATGTCTGAATGAGCCGTTCTGACAATTTTGAACTCTCAGGGTTATCCATCTCTCTAACAAATTAAAAAGAAATACTGCTCCATCAGTAGAGCTCTTGCTGTACAAGCACACAAGGACACAAGAGGGATCCCTGGAAGCCAAGCTAAAACGCCCAGCATTGTGGTACACACTTGTAGTCCTAGCAATGTGAAGGCGAAGACAGGCAGATGCCCAGCGCCTGCTAGCCAGCCAGCCAGCCAGGCCAAAGAGATGAGGGCCAAATCCAGGAGGACATGTCTCAGAAACCAAGGTGGGCAGGACTTGAAGAACAATGCATGAAGTATACTTTTGGCTTCCATGTACACTTTACACATACACAAACACACACACACACATTGTATGTCCTTCAGGGTCTCAAAAGTGATCCCCCAGGTGCACAGCCATGCTTAGCCAGGGAACATTTCCAAGAGCCTTGATTTGTTCTCTGTCTTAATCTGTCTCTCTTAGATGGAGGACACTTAATGTGAATCAGCTGCCCCCACTTTCTTGTGAGAGACAATCATTTGAAAGAGACATGATAGACCGAGTGACAGGTGGTGGTCCCTTCACAACCTCCAGTTTCGTTCTCGAAGCAGACAATAGGAAGGCTGGTGCTAAGCCATAAGGCCTCCAGGTTAACATGCACTGCAGACTAAATGGGATGTTAGAACCCTACTTGCATTCCTGCAGCTGCAAACTTGGTGCACTTACTCGGCTACCTCAGTATAGAAAGAACCCTACCAATAGATCCTTTTTCCTCTGCAGCTGTTCAGGAGACACTTACCAAACACCTCCTGTGTGCCACGCACACTGCCACACACTGAGGCTAGACAAATGAGATGACAGAGTCCTGCCTTAGTAAGGCTTGCATTTGACAGAGGGGACAGCATTCGTAATAATCAAATAATGCACATTATTTGTAATATAATTTGTAATTGTAATGTAGTGCTATACATTAAGACCTTGGAAGACTGATGCAGAGTGGGTGGCATTACTGATGACAGAGAAAAACACCATTCAGGAAATGACCCAGACTGCAACAAGAGTGAGGGAGCTGGACAGCCAATTCTCTTTCTTCCATGGAGAGAGAACCTCAGACACCGGAGGAAGAATCCTGGGGTCAGCAGCACAGGAGGCTGTGGCCATTGGCCCTTTCTTTCTTCCTCTTCTCATACCTGGAGAGCGTCCTGACTGTTACATGTTGGCGGTTGACAGTTTGTCCAGGAACCTCCCCTATCTGTAGGCTGCAAACAGACCCTCCAGTGTCTGACTATTCTGTTCCCTCTGTCACCTATTATAGCCACCAGGGGCTCTTTGTCAACACCCTCTAGCCCTCTGGTGATTGCTAGCACAATTTGTACTTGATCTCATCTCTAGGTCATCAGATCTTGCCAGCTGTGCTATAGGTTTCTAATGCCAGAAAGTTTCATTGCACACACACATTTACACACACATAAATGTATGATGCCACTATATAACTTTTTGATTGGAATTAATATATGTGGGGGGGGGTCTCTGGAGGTGTCAAGATAGGCAGCGATCTGCAAAGAGGTGAGAATGAGAACTCAGTTCAGATTGATTTCATCAACCTGGATCAAAACTTCCTGAAAGTCTAATGCCAGGTGGTTTATTCCCAACAAATTTAAACACAGTATAATTCAGAAAAAAAATTCCTGGTGCAGTACAATCTCTGGTGCACAAATAAGCATAATTACAGGGACACTATACTCAGGGTGCATGTCATTTTTTCTAAGAAGACAGGTTCTAGAGACAGGCTACCTCTATGGCTTAATGGCTTGAGGGAGGGTCTGGCTTCGTCTCAGTCATATAAATAACGTAGAGGTCATTTGGGCTGTTAGCCACCTCTGATCTTAGTTGTGAATGGTTTGGGGATCCCCTGACTGTAAGGGTCATTTAAGTTATTAGCTGCCTCTGGTCCTGTTTGTAGGAGCTTGATATGTCCTGAAATAGCTGTTAACACAGAACTACCAGGCTGTTAATCCCTTCCAATCCCCAGCTTTTTGGATGGAAGAACAAGTTTTTATGTCCATTTCTCTGTGAGGACAATCATGCATGCTTAACATTTCTGGTTTTCCTTAAAGATCTGTGGGCAGAAGGGAGCTTCACGCTCTCAACACATATATATTCATTGTACAAAATAATAACCCCAAGAAATATATATATTCATTGTACAAAATAATGACCCACACTATGACATTTTTGTACATGTACTATCAAGTGTTTTAGCACCATTCACCCTCCACTACCTCCTACTGTCCCAGTCTCCCCTCTGTCTGGTCCCTTCCCTCACTCCAACTCTTCCCCCTTCTACTATTAGATCTTTTATCTCCCGTCACGTGGCCCTCTAAAGCGCCATTCACTTTTCTGCAACCTAATTAGTGTTGAAAGTGGAGCTTAGTGGTCACATGCTGGTCTAGCCTGTGCAAAGCCTTGGGTGAGATCCCTAGCACAACAAAAACCCGGAGGGTGGGCAAATTAATTTGTCTTTGGAAAGGCCTTTCTTTAGTCTCTGCTGGACTGAAACTCATTACATAGTCCAGTCTACCCAAAATTCACAACATGCCCCCCCCCCCCCCCACAAGCCTCACGGTGTAGCTCAGTCTGCCCTAAAACTCATAATCCTTACAGTGACTGTCACCACATCTAGATGTGCTTGTTTTATTATTTTAATTTTTTAAATGATTCTTTGATGTACACAATGTCTTCTAACATGCATGTGGAGGACAATTTGAAAGTAAATAGTGAGACATGATCTTGCGTGCACACCTCCCATAGCTGTGCTGACAACAAATTGCTTCTAGTTTTGAATCTGTATTAAAGTGAATCCCCACCGTAAGTCCAACACGCATTCCATAAATCCTAGCTCCATCTCTGGGCATTCATCAGACCAGTGTTCACATGGCCCACAGCACACAGCGCAGAGTCTGGCTACAGAGAGAACCAGCATTTCACTAATCTTTTTCGTTGTCCTGGTTTGAATCACTGAGCCTTTAAAGCCAGGCTTTTAGCTCATGGGTTTGCCTTGATTTTCCCTCCTGGTGACAGTGGGGAAGGAACAGGAAGAGATGCTTGCTCTGAATTAGAGCATGTTTTATAAGGAAAGTGACTTACCTAACTCTTTCTCATGTCAAGCACACTGGGCTACGAAAGATACTTAATAACTTGTTTTTATTAAATTGCAAAACCAAAGTCTTAAACTATCAGTTACTAGACAGTGCTTTGTGGACTGTGGTCTCTGCCCAACAGGAGTGTCAGGGACATGGGAGCAAGATAGAAATGCAAACTTCCTGTACGTATGTCTGTGGTCCATGCTGCCACCGGAAACCATGCGGAAGTCCATGATTCATGAGCCTGCTGACTGTAAAGGGCAAGGAAGCTACTTTTGCAGTGATATTGATGCCTGCAGGCTCAGAGTTGGGAAAGAGAGACATAGAAGGCTTCTCTGACAACCCCTACCCCAACTCCACCTTCCCCACTCAAAAATGTAACAGCCTAGACAGGAAACAATCAAAGAGAACTCTTAAAATTTGTATAAGGATGCTGAAGTACACCTCTCCGCACTTGATGGCTTCCGGTGGGGGGGGGGGTTGCAGGTGGAGAAGGACTCGGTTTTCTTTACGGGTCTGGCCACTGGGAGTTAGACATGCTCCAGGCTGTATGTGGGCAACACAAATTGGACCTATCGGTTTATTTTTAATTTGGGGACATAGGTACAAGTGTAGAGGGGCAGACGTTGGAGAACTCAGAAGTAGATGTGCTCAGGATACATTATGTAAAATTTCCGCAGTCAACAAAAATATTATGTTGAAGATAGGAAGGAAGGAAGGAAGAAAAAAAGAAAGAAAGAAAGAAAGAAAGAAAGAAAGAAAGAAAGAAAGAAAGAAATGCAAGCTATCAGGAAAGACCCTGGACCTAGGAAACCAGAAATGAAAGTGGGTAGGGTCCAGATATTCACAGTTTCATGAACGTTTGAGGGCACAAATTAGGAACAAATTTAACAGCTAATACAAGTCCTATACATATGTGGTCCCATAAATTGCTAAGGCAGGCGTGGCCACGCCCCACTGACCAGGCATGGAGACTGAGATGGAGTGTTCTCCCACCCAAGGTTGGCACAGTAAGTATATAAGCTGCAACCTGAGTTCCACAACATCTGGCTTCGAATCCCAGCCTCTGCGTTAGCATCTTTTCTGTAACTGTGGTTAAGTACCCAAATAAAACAACTCAAAGGAGGGAAAGGTTCGCTTGGGGCTCATGATTTTGGAGGTTTTGCTCATCGTTCATGTTTCTTTGGGCCTGTGGTGTGGAATGATACAATAGCAGGGATGTGGCTCACCTTATTGTGGCCAGAAGGAAGAAGAAATGAAGGAGGAGGAGGAGGAGGGGGGCAAGGAGGAAAAGAAGAAGAGGGGGAAGAAAAGAATGAAAGGGGATGAGGTCTTAATTTTTCCTTCAATACCACCAGTGCCTTAACTTCTCCCCACCAGTCCTTGCCTCCTAAAGGTTCCAGAACCTTCCAACAATAGCACAGGATGGCCAAAAATGACGTGTGTGTTTTGAAGGAATATTTATGTTCCAAATCATAACAGAGTCAAAAGACTGGGAGACCGGGGATGGATATTAATAGAATCCCAACAAGGAAATACCTTGGGGCACAATTCTGCTGTCCTCGGTCCTGAGGAGAGACTCTGAAAGGGTTAATCTACCTTCCAGGAGCATCCATCTTCTTCCCAGTGAGTCACAGGGCACACAAATGACCAGTATGTGGGTGTCATAACACACAGTGCAGAAGGCATTCACACACGTGCACATCCCACTGGGAGAAGAATCAAACTCGAAATAGAAACCAGACCCCTCCTCTTGGTGCCTGTCTCTCCCTGTCACTTGCCATAAATCTTAGAAACCAAGAATTCTGTGAAAAATGAGCATCTCACAGTTGAGTGCATGTGGCTTTTGAGGACTCCTGTCTAGGAGCACACCGGCCGTGGGTGCTCGGTGCTTTGCACGGACATTACTGTCAGCCACCAGAATCTGTGGCTAAAGAAAGAATAGCGCAAAAGAGAAGCAGAAAGAGGAAGGTAACGGTTATTTATATCCCTTCTGTCGGAAGTGGTGACAGGTATAATTACTGAGCAGAAATTACAGGGCTGACTCCAATGGCGTTCCTCCCGCTGTTTTCGAGAAGATAAAAGATTGAAAGTGTTTCTGACATCTCTTCAAAGAGAGGCTGCTCCGGCACACATTTCCATTTATCCTCAAATTGATTAAAGACAACTTCCTGTTGTTTTTAGTTAAACCAAGGGTCACTCCTGATCCCTAGGACTCTGCGGCACCTCTTGCAGGAGGACTACTCCGGAAGTCCTAGCCTCATCCATCTGAATCCTCCTCCAGGCCCTATGTGAAGTGTCCTTCTACTCAAGAGAAAAACAAGCTATTAAGTTTGCTCACACGATGCCGTTATTGATTTAATAGGCTGTAATCTCAGGGGGGTATTTATAAGGAAAATAGGAACGGATCATATGGTAAAAAAAAAAAATCTATGGCATGGAAGCCACGAGGGGGCTTTTAAAAAGTCATCAAACTCAGTCGTGTGTGAACAATCAATTATCGGCATTACCTGGTCCCTTCAGATATATCCTCACCTTCCCTCCCCACCCAATGACCCACTCAGGTCCTATAAGTCAACCTCTCTGGGTATCAGATGTAAAAAATTTCTCGTTCTTTGAGTTATGTGGGTCATTTCGGTGATTAAATCTGTTTAGGAATGCACATAACTCACAGATTGGGGGAAATGAATGTAGCAAGACAGCGGCTGTGGCAGTTTGGATAGAAAACTCTCCACAGGCCCACCAGCTTGAGCACTTGGTCCTCAGCCTGGGGCACAGTGCGAGAAGGAGGAGCCACATTTAGAAGGTGGAGTCTTGCTAGAGGAAGTGGGTCCACTGCAGGTGGGACTTGAGACTTTATCGCTTGACCTCACTTTTCTGCCCACTCTCTGCTTTGTGACTCCAGGGGCCATGTGGCCAGATCCCATCCATTCCTGCCCCCATGCTGTGATGGAACGCCCACAAACATAAGCCAACATGGACTGTTCCTCCACGGAGATTATGTTTATCAGATATTTGGTCAAAGTATTGAGAAATGTAACTAATACAATTCAGGGTAAAGGAAGAGTGACAGTCCAGACTGGAATGAAAATGAGGAATGCCCCAAAAGGTGGGGGAGCGGGTGTCTCAACAATATTGCAACATAACAGCTTAATGTCAAAGCCCGTTGCATAAGGGGCAAAAAGTCAATTGCAGATGAGACAGATCAGTACTACTGATGATTCTTTTTCTCATGGGACAAGTATAGCTCAGCCTAGGACTGTTGTCAATTGCTTGGTAAATATTTACTTTGACTCCTATGGATTTGGAAGTGTACCATAAACTTCACTGGAGGGAAGTGCACCTCAATCTTGTCTCTATATATTTGGACTAATATTTAAATTGGATGTTGATGGAGGTATATACAATCTAGAGAAGCAATTGTTTTAAAGTAGAGCGATGGGTTAGAGATACGACTCAAAAATTAGGCAATTATTCTTCTTTCAGAAGACCCAAGTCTGTTTCCTTGCGCTTGCATCAGGTAGCTCACAACGGCCTGTAACTCTAGTCACTGAGAGCCAACACCTTTGGCCCTCACATGTGTGTACACACACCCACACCCACATAGATTCAAAAATAAATCATTAAAAATAAAATAAAAAGATTTTATGCACTTAAACACACAAGTGTTTAATTTGTGTGTGTGTGTATGTGTATGTGTTTATGCTTGTGAAAGTATATGTGTGTGCACATGCATGTGGAAGCCAGAGGTCAGTTTCACCTGTCATTCTCTCATTTGTCATCTAAGTTGGTTTTTTTAAAGACAGGGTCTCTGATTGGCCTGTTGCTTGACAACTAGGCATGACTTGATGACTTGTTGGTGCCTGTACCCAGCCTATCTCAAACTCCCAAGTTCTGGAGTTACAGATGTGCACCACCATTCCACCATCCCCAGGCTTCTGGCTTATTTATTTATTTATTTATTTATTTATTTATTTATTTATTTTTGATGTAGGTTCTGTGGGATCAAACGTCATGCTTTGTCAACTGAGCACTCTCTCCAGTTAAGTCTCCTTGGACTTAACGTTAAAAAAAATTATGTCTCATCACAAAAAAACATGAAGCTTTGTTTTCAATATTTCCATGATGGTAACAGGCAGTTAGGGCAGAAAGGCTGTTACCTGAATTCACAGGGCTCAATCAGCTACACTACATCTCCATAGGGACTTCTCTCCTTGATCCATCCTAACTTTTCCCTGTGGGTGTTTGATTCTTTTTTTTTTTTTTTTTTTTTTTGTGATTCCTGACAAATCAGGAGTTCGCTCAGAGGAGCCACAGTAAGACAGTATTTAGCCCAGCAACCTCATTTACTCAAAAGGCACTGATAGTTAAGCCATGACTTCAAGGCCTGTCTGCGATGGGGTAGAAGCCCTGCCCCTTCTTCTCTGTCTTTGTTTATTTTGTAACGTGTATTTATTGTTGGATACTGGCATGTCTACCACAGCACTAATGTGGAAGTCAGAGGACAATATATGGGAGTTGGTTCTCTCTTTCTAGCACGTGGGTCTGGGGGTTTGAACTCGGATCCTCAGGTTTGGCAGGTTTTCTGCATTAAACATCTTTTTTTATTGATGATTCTGAGACCCTTGATTTTATTCTCTTAAACCAACATCCCAAGTAGGAAAATTAAAAGCAAGGCAGCTAGTTGGCCAACTGCTGTATTCAGATTGTGTTCCCCAACTGAACTTGCACCTGCTGCCTTTCACATCAGTGTCTCCTCTTTTCAAAGAGGAAATCCTGTGTGGACCCTTTTCCTTTGGGATTTGGAGTACTGCTGCCCTGTCACCTTGAAACCTGGAGATTTGTCCATGACCATACAATTTGTTGACAGATGTTTATAATGTGCTTCTTGAGCACAAAACATGTATCCTTAACAGTGTACCAAGAGATAGGATTACTACTCTCTGGAAGTTTTGCTCTATTTGTAGTCCCATACAAATGGTGATGTTAACTGCATTTCCCTACAAACTCTGCTGCCAGTTTCTCACCAAGTCTTCACATTCATACACACACACACACACACACACACACACACACACACACACACGATGTGGGACAGAATAAATACCATGTAGGCAGTACTATGAGAAATACATCCAGTTAAGAACAAACAAATACATACTTTTAAAGATAATGAAGTAGCTTTAAGAGCTAAATTTAAAGATTTTATTTATTTATGTGTGTGTGTGTGTGTGTGTGTGTGTGTGTGTGTGTGTGTGTGTGTGCGTGTGCACGTGCAGATACCAGAAGGGGCCATAGGATCCCCCAGAGCTGGAGTTACAGGCAGCTGTGAGCTGTCCTACACAGATCCTAGGAATTGAACTCCCCTGGTCTTCTGCGAGAGGAGTAAGTGCTTTAACTCTGAGTCTTGTCTCCAGCTCCAACACTTAAAAATGTGAAAACACAATGATGTTTAGAAAATTAATCATGACATATCTATTCTGAACAGTAGTTATAACAACTGGGAAATAACTCATGTGCTCCATCCTCTGCGCACTGCCAGGATCTACCAGCTTCCGCACTGGGCACACAAAAGATCTGAAATACCCATAGCAACCATGGTACTAATGCAAAGACACATGATTCAAAGGGAAAGCCCCCTCAGCAGGCAGTAGTCAGCTCAGTTCTTTAAATTTACAAATCAGGAAGTGCATATCCATGCAAAGGAAGCTGCAACATTTCCTTTCTGTTCTGCCTGAAGACTTGTGGAGGTCTGTGAAGAGGAAGCTCTGTACTCCATTTTCCAACAAGGAGGGCTGGGCTCTACAGATCGTCCAAGCTCATGGTGTATAAGGACCACAGACAACACTCCTTCCACTCTTCACTAACATGACATACAAGTGGTCAGTGAATGTACCAGAATTCACATGTGACAAAGGTCCTGAAAGGAGGGGGAAATGCCTTGATCAAGGTTTTTTGATTCTGCAGTTTATCCTAAGGAGCTGGTGGAATAATGCGCGGAGCTTTAAGCACAGGATGCCTGGGCCCAGCTGTGCACAGAGTAATATGCAGCCAATAAAAGATGATGTAGGTACGTGACTGTTGACATGGAAAGATGACAGCCACAAAGCAGAAACATCATGGGGCACATAAAAATAACTTCACATGCATAAATTTGCACAGAGAAAAGCTTCAAGGATATGCACTAACTCTCTTAACAGTGATTTCTAGTGATTTAATGATCATTTTGTATACCCACATTTTATATTTATCTGAACAAATAAATGGATAAAAAGGAAGGAGCTGTGCCATTACCACACCCAGTACTTATTTACCTAGCTTGGAAAGAATTCTGCAGGGAAGAATGTATACATGCTCTTACTCATTCAGAAGCCACATATCGGTCACTCTTCTAGATGTAAGTGATGCAAAATTAGATGAGACCAGCAAGGTGCCTCACTTCCCCGAATGTCCTATCCAACGTAGGAGGCAAATGACTATCAAACAGCAATGCATAGCCAATAATATAAGAGGCAATGATAAATGCTTTGAGGAAAATTTATCAAACAATTGAGGATGGTGTGGAACATATGGGGCATGAGAGACTTCTGTAAATTAAGGGATAGGTCTTTCGTGGTGGTAAAATTGAAATAGAAAGGCAGCCAGAGACAGGTGTGGAAAGGTCTGAAAGAAGAGGGAAAACAGAATGAAGGCCCTAAGACCAGAGGGAGCTTGGCATACTTGTTGCGAAGAAGGAAGGTGTGTGTTAGATGCAGCGAGGATGACAGAGGCACTAAGAGACACTACAACGGACAAGAGCCAATCACACGAAACCATCAAGGGTCATTAGAATGCTATCCAGAGTGTGTGACAGATGGAAGTTTTGATTATTATATCAGAGAATCTCAGATACGCACCCTTGAGAGGTTATTTAGATTGACTTCTTTGGATCACATTGGGCATATCTGTAGAGGATTGTCTTGGTTGTTAGTTGATGTTGGGAGACCCTTTTTGCATGTGCAATGCACCTGTCCATGGGCTTGGCTCTGAACTATGTGAGAGTAAAGGCAGCTAGCTGGGTATCAGCAAGCAATTGAGAATGTGTTCACTCTTCTTGGCTCCTGACTACAGATGTGCCATGACCAGCTGCTTGAGTTTCTGCCTTGGCTTTGCCACCACAATCAATTGTGACCTGTGATTATAAGTCTAGTAGCCCCCTTTCCCCTATGTTGATTTTTGATCAGGGTTTTTCATCACAGAAATGAAATTAGGAAACCATGTAAGCCATTGTCCCATTTTCAAGTCTACGTGTCACTGGACTGAGTCCCTTTTTAGAAAGTTCCACTTACAGGGCTGAAACTAAGCCAATATTTTACTTTGAATGAGGTCGGAGAACCCAGGTAGAACATTTCAAATCACAGAACAATGTAGAAGCCCTTCAAAATGGAAAGAAGGAAAGGTCCAGGAAACATGCACCTGTTATGTCTCCCGGTCCTTCGATTCTACCGGGAATCATGTTAGGTTGTTACCTAGCAACACAGAGCTCATCTCTGGTCGATTTACAGTCATTCCTCATTTGTCATCATTTGTCTAATCACATCTGATCATAAACAAAATCTGCCCATATCTCACTGACTTCTGTTTGCAATTAGAATCATTCTCCATCAGGGGAAGGACATTAATAGTCCCACACCTCTCATACGCTGATTGATTTGTTTCTTTCTGTCACTGTCTAATGTGCCACTCCCTACTGTCTCCCATGACTTCCTTTGGTAAAATTCCATCTTCCTTCATAAGCTGCCATCAATCCAAGTGCCTTTGCGGAGTACCTGCACATTGAGCATCTCACCTGTGAAGGTGGCTCAGTTTGGCGTTATATTGCTTACATTAACACAGTCTCTTCCATGAGGGTTACAGCAACTCACTTTACTAACATGAGTCCACACTAGAAGCATTTCTTATTATCAGTGGTGGTGGTGGCCATATGTTGTTTATTTACATTTGTTTGTTTAATCTGCCTGGCATTATACCCTCCTTATTCTTCTAACACAAATCCTATTCCTTTGGGGACTTTGAGCAGCAAGAACAGTCCTGCGTAGACACAGCCCTGGATTATAAATCTGGATGAGTCGGCCATCACACCTGTTTTGCTCACCATTTTATCAAACAGTTTTAGTAGCAACTGGTTCGGAATAGAGTTAAATACATTAGGTAAACACAAACAAAGGCTAAAATGGTAATTTTTTTTTTTTTTTTTTTTTTTTTTTGTGAAATCCATAAAAACAAATGAGCTGAGATTCCCTCATGTTAAGTGTCCTCTTCCAGGCTTAGAGAAGGTGTGAGGACTCTGTTGATTTAGGTGGATTGACATCCACAACACCTGCTCTGTAAGACGATCCACGTCATTTCTTTTGCCACCTGAATCTCTCCCCCCCCCCCCAATCTGGGGACACCTGGGTCAGCCTGTGATTCATACTACAGGGCCCCACTGACCTCAAGATCTGAAAAGATACCGCAAAGCATAGCAAGAAGGCTAGAGCGGCACGGGGGCACACACTAGTGGGTTTTGAAATGTCAGAGGGAAAGAAGTCACATCCCAGGCAAAGGACAGCTCTAGGAAAGGGGAGACAGGAAGAAAAGGTAGACAGGAAACTCAGTGGCTTTCACTGCTGGGTGCTCCCGTCAGTCACAGCAGCAGTTCAATGACAGGTCAATGACAGCCACCACATTGCCTGAAACACAGACTAGACAGAAGATCTTGGTGATGGAAGGGTACCTTCCTAGCTACTGACTAATGAGAACTCGGTGGCGAGGATCCAATACACCAGCTAGCATGCCCCCTCACTGTGGGCACTGATTTACCTGGCTTTGATTTGTTATCCACCCCATAAGATGCTGAAGAGGAACATGTACAGCCACTCTCAGATCCTCAGGAAGGTTCTAGGCGAGTGTGGTCAGAAAGCCCAGCTTGCTCTGACTTTAGCAGAATTCAGAGACGGTCTAAGTAAATCAGCCAGATTAATTACTTAAAATCATCAGGATACTTCGATATAAACTCATAAGAAGTCTCTCCGGAAGGAGGTTCAGGAAGAGAATCTATCAAAGCCTTGGTCAGGAGAGACGTCCTTTAACATGATGAGTTTGTTCCCGCTGTTCTTTTTGTTCAGCATAGACCCGTGTCTGGATCTCTGTGGAGATATGGAGGAGAAAACTGTGAGCCACATCTACAAGACTATGGTATTCTGTGAGCCACTGGGCACTCTGAGGCTGGATTGCCTCTCTACTATGTCACCAAAGCTTTGCAGAAACTGTGTCTATCTAGCCATGGGCTGACTTCCCTAATCGAAGGAAATGTGGGTGTATGTTTCACAAGTGTGATTTTCAAACCAATTATACTGACATTAACAATGTAGCATATATAATTTGACATTTATAATATATTATCAATATTCCTTACATTTTTAAATTATTTGTTCTGTGTGTGTGTGTGTGTGTGTGTGTGTGTGTGTGTGTGTGTGTGTGTGTGTGTGTATAAGTAAGCATGTGTAGAGGTCAGAGGACAACCTGTAGGAGTTAGTTCTCTGGTTTCACCCTGTAAGTTCTGGCGTGCCACCACATCCATTTTATTGTCAGTCTTAGTGGGAAGTGCCTTTCCCCCTACACCATCTCACAAGCCCAATATTCTTTCTTGCACTTTTCATGCAGCCCCTTTACTCCTTACAATAAGTTTTTTTTTTTGATTTGGGGAAAACTCTTTTTTATTAATTTATTCTTGTTACATCTCAATGTTTATCCCATCCCTTGTATCCTCCCATTCTTCTCTCCCCCCAACCCCCCAATTTGGGGAAAACTCTTGTGTCCATAACCAGCCTTGGGCTATAGCTGACATATAGTCGTTACGACTCCTACCACCGTGTTCACAAAAAATATGAAAGAGAAGTAAGCCACCTGGAATTTGAGGTACAGAATTCTACTCCCAACAATTCATTTTCCCTGAGGAATATTCCAAGAATTTTGTTTGAGCACTGGAGGATCGTTTCCTGAAGCTTTTTGTCTTCATTTAAATGTAGGGCCTGGAAAATTGCTTTTTAAATCTTTGCATTTCTGTGAGCCAGTGTGTGCTGTGTGCCTGTGCGCATGTGTGTGAGTGCGCCTGTGTGTCATGGCATAGGGTGGAAGTCAGAGAACAATCTCGGGTGTCAATGCTTGTCTTTGACCTTGTCTCTTATGTGTCCCTCTGTATAGACCAGGCTGACTGGCCTACAAGCATCTGAGGATTCCCTCACCTCCCTGACGTGAGTTTACAGCTATACCATATTCACTTCATCCACCTTCAATTCTTATGCATCAGGAACTGGAATAGATCATTCCTGAGGTCTCTGTAGATTTTTTTTTTTTTTGAGACAGTATCTCATATAGCACAGACTGGCCTCAAATTCACTACACAGCCAAAGATGACCTTGAATTCCTCATCTTCCTGCCTCCATCTCTGGAATGTGGGGAGGAATCACAGCTGCATGCCACCACATCCATTTTATGTCATGCTGGGACTGTAACCCTGAGCTTTGTGTGTGGAGCTCCAGTGTGGTGTATGGGTCTGGACAGTTCAGGTGTGAAGTCTACCCCTGCCTTGCCTGCTGTGGTAGTCCTTAGCTTGCCTCGCAGTGATCTCCTCCTGTCACGTAGAGATCCATGTGCACCCACCTCATTGAGTCATTTTCAGAATTAAGCAAGATGATGCATAAGGATTTTTAACAGCTTTTTAATTAACATGTATTAGTTATGCATAATAGTGAATTGTAGGGTATTAACACACATGCATATCAGGTGTGATCAGCCAAGGTCTTAGCAAAGTAACAGACACACATAGTCAAGTCTCAGTAAATTTCACTTTCTAATTTATATAGCAGAAATGAACAGTTTGCAAACTGATTTTTCAAAGTTTCAGTATTTGGGTTGGACTTTTCTTCTTCTTCTTCTTCTTCTTCTTCTTCTTCTTCTTCTTCTTCTTCTTCTTCTTGTACATCATCTACAGGATTCAGGGTTCAGTTCAACAAAGGTAATATGGCACCACCAGAACCCAACTATACTAATACAGCAAGCCCTGAGTATCCTAACACAAGCAAAACATGGGAAAATGACCTTAAACCTATGATTATGAAGATGATAGAGGCCTTTAAAGAGGAAATGAATAAATCCCTTAAAGAAATATAGGAAAAGATAATCAAATAATCAGAAGCCTTTAAGGAAGAAATTAACAAATCACTTAAATACAAGAAAATACAATCAAACAAGTTAAGAAAATAAGTAAAATGGTTCAAGACCAGAAAATGTAAATAGAATCAATAAAGAAAATACAAACTGAGGAAATCCTGTAGAAAGAAACTTAGGGAAGAGAACAGGAACTACAGCGGTAACTATCACTAACAGAAGGATATACTCACAAACAGAAGGAGGATATAACCTCAGGCATAGGCGATACAATTGAAGAAGTTGATACATCTATCAAAGAAAACAGTAAAGACATTCCTGACACAAAACATCCAAGAAAGCAAGGGCACAATGAAAAGATAAAACCTAAGAATAAAAAGAATAGAGAAAAAGAAGATTCCTGGCTCCAAGGACCAGAAAATATTTTCAACAAATTCATAGAAGAAAAGTTCCCCAACCTAAAGAAAGAGATCCCTTTAAATATACAAGAAGTTTACAGAATATCAGATAGATTTGAACAGAAAAGAAATTCCTCCTGCCACATGATAATAAAAACACTAAATGTGTAGAAAAACAACAACAAAAATATTAAAAGCAGCAAGGGGAAAAGGCCAAGTAACAGATAAAGGCAGACCTATCAGAATCACACTTGACTTCTCAACAGAGATTCTAAAAGCCAGAAAGGCATGGACAGATGCTTTGCAGATCCTAAGAGACCAGAGGTATCCTGGTATTAGCCCAGACTACTGTACCCAGCAATTTTTTTCATTCACCATATATGGAGAAAACAAGATATTCCATGAAAAAAGCAAATTTAAACAATATTTATGCACAAACAATAGAAGAAAAATTCCAACCTAAGGAGGGTAAATACACCCAAGAAAACACAAGACATAAATAATCACTTCAGAAAACCAAAGAAGCCAATCATACAAACACACTACAACCCCCAACATCAAAATAAAAGGAACTAACAATCATTGGTCATCAATATCTCTCAGTATCAATGGACTCAACTCTGCAATAAAAAGATACATGCTAACAGAATGGATGCCTAAACAGGACCCAAAATCTGCTGCATACAAGAAACACCTCAGCAACAAAGATAGACTTTACCTCAGAGTAAAGGGCTGGAAAAAAAAGTTTCCAAGAAAACCTAAGAAGCAAGCTGGAAGACATCTTAATATCAAATAAAATAGACTTTTAATAAAAACAGATAGGCAAAGACACTTCCTTTTATCAAAGGAAAATTCCATCAAGAGGACATCTCAATTCTGAACATCTTTGCCCCAAATACAAGGGCATCCATATTTGTAAAATAAATATTTTTCTTTTTTCTTTTCAATGTGTTCACTTTACATCCCAATTGTAGACCCCTCCCTTGTCTCCTCCCAGTTCTACCCTCTCTCTTTCATTCCCTCTCCCCTTTTCCCTAGACCTCAAAAAGGAGGAGCCCTCCTTTCCCATCATCTGATCCCAGCTTATCAAGTCTCTTCTAGTCTGCCTGCATCCTTAAAAGAAACATTATTAAAGCTTAAATCACACATCGATGCTAACACATTAGTAGTGGGAGACTTCTACACCACACTTTGACCAATGGACAGGTCATCCATACAGTAACTAAACAGAAAAACAATGAACCTAACAAATATCATTAATCAAATGGACCTAATAGATACCTACATAATTTTCCACCCAAACACAAGAGAATATACCATCTTCTCAGCACCAGATGGAACCTTCTCCAAAATTGACCATATAGTCGGTCACAGAGCAAACCTCAACTGATATAAGAAAATTGAATTAACACATTACATTTTATCAGATTACCATGGATTAAAGCTTGACTTCAACAACAACAAAAATAACAAAAGGCCTACACACTGATGGAAACTGAACAACTCCCTCCTCAGTGACCACTGGGTTGGGGAAGAAATAAAGAGAGAAATTAAAGACTTTTAAAAATTCAATGAAAATGAAGGGACACCATACCCAAATTTATGAGACATAATCAAAGCAGTGCTAAGAATAAAGTTCAAATCACTAAGAGCCTTTATAAGAAATTGGAGATCTCATACTAGCAATTTAATATATCTGAGGATGAGAGAGCAAGAAATAATCAAACTTGGGGCTGATATAAATAAATTAGAAACAAAGAGAACAATACAAAGAATCAATTAAACCAAGATCTGGTTCTTTGAGAAAATCAGCAAGATAGACAAACCCTTAGCCAAATGAACTAAAAGGCAAAGGGAGATTATACAAATCAACATCAGAAATGAAAAAGGGGACATGACAATAGACACTAAGGAAACCTGTACTCCACAAAATTGGAAAATCTAAATTAAATGGACAATTTTCTTGATAGATTTCACTTACCAAAGTTGAATCAAGATAAGGTAAACAAGTTAAATAATCCTACAAGTCTCCCATCAAAAACAAGAGAGTGGGATGAAGAGAGGGGGGGGGAGGGAGGGAGAAAGGGAGGGAGAGAGAGAGAGAGAGAGACAGAGAGAGAGAGAGAGAGAAAGAGAGAGAAGAGAGACAGAGAGAGACAGAGAGAGAGAGACCTGGGATGGATGATTTCAGGACGTAATTCTACCAGACTTTCAAAGAAGAGCTAATACCAATACTCCTCAAACTATTCCACAAAAAAGAATCAGAAGGAACATTGCCAAATGCATTCTATGAGGCCACAGTTACCCTGATACCTAAACCACACAAAGACTCAACAAGGAAAAGTAATTGCAGACCAATTTCTTTTATGAACATTGATGCAAAAATACTCAATAAAATACTTGCAAATTGAATCCAAGAACACATCAAAACTATCATCCATCATGATCAAGTAAGCTTCATCCCAGGCATACAGGGGTGGTTCAATATACAAAAACCCATCAATATATCCACCATATAAACAAACTGAAAGAAAAAACCCGCATGATCATCTCATTAGATGCTGAAAAAGCATTTGACAAAATCAAACACCCCTTCATATTAGAAGTCTTAGAAAGATCAGGCATACAAGGCACATACCTAAACACAATAAAGGCTACATACAGCAAGCTGAATAGCCAACATCAAATAAATGCAAGGAAACTTAAATCAATTCCACTGAACTCAGAGACAAGACAAGGCTGCCCACTCTTTTTGTATTGCTTCAATATAGAACTTAACGTCGTAATCAAAGCAATAAGAAAAGGAGATCAAGGGGATACAAATTGGAAAGGAACAAGTCAAAGTATTGCTATTCACAGATGGTATGATAGTATACATAAGTGACCACAAAAATTCTACCAGAGATCTGCTACAGGTGATACACACCTTTGGCAAATTGTCTGGATAAAAAACTAATCTGAAAATATCAGTAGCCCTCCTGCATACTATCGACAAGCTGAGAAATAAATTAGGGAAACAATACCCTTCACTATAGCCATGAGTAATATAAAGTACAGTGTCCTGGTGTCACTCTAACTGAGCAAGTTAAAGACCTGAATGACAAGAACTTCAAGTCTTTGAAGAAAGAAATTGAAGACGATATCAGAAGATGGAAAGATTTTTTCATGCTCATGGATTGGTAGGATTAATATAGTAAAAATGATCATCTTACCAAAAGCAATCTATAGATTCAATACAATTCCCATAAGTATACCAACACAATTATTTAAAGACTTTGAAAGAACAATTCTCAATTTCATATGGAAAAACAAAAACCACAGAATAGCTAAGACAATCCTGTACAATAAAATATCTTCTGGGGGTATCTCAATTCCTGATTTCACTCCATACTACAGAGTAACATTAATACAAACTGCATGGTACTACCATAGAAATAGATTGATTAGTCAGTGGAATCAAATCAAAGACCCAAAAATAAACCCACATACCTATAGACACTTCATTTTTGACAAAGAAGAAAACCCACATAATGGGGGAAAAAAAGAAAGCATCTTCAACAAATAGTGCTGGTCCAACTGGATGTCTACATGTAGAAAATGCAAATAGATCCATACTTATCACCCTGCACAAAACTCAAGACCAAGTTAATCAAAGACCTCAACATAAATCCCAAAACACTAAATCTATTAGAAGAGAAAGTGGGGTAGAGCCTTAAACTCATTAGCACAGGAGACAACTTCAGCCTGAAAAACCAACAGTTCAGGCTCTAAAACTAACAATTAATAAATTTCATGAAACTGAAAAGTTTCTGTAAGGCAAAGAGCACTGTCAATAGAATAAAATGGTAGCTTATAGACTGGGAAAAGATCTTCACAAACTCCACATCTGACAAAAGGCTAATATCCAAAATATATAATGAACTCAAGAAATTAAACATCAACAAGCCAAATAATCCAATTAAAAAATGAGGTACAGAAAACAGAATTCTGAACAGAGAAATCCCAAATGGCTGAGAAGAACTTAAAGAAATGCTTAATATTTTAATCACCAGGAAAATGCAAATCAGAATGACACTGAGATTCCATCTTATACCCATCAGAATGGCTAAGATCAAAAACTCATGTGACATCACACACTAATAAGGATATGGAGAAAGGGGAATACTCTTCCATTGCTATGGGAGTACAAATTTCTACAACCTCTTTGGCGCTTTCTCAAAAAATTAGGAGTAGCTCTACCTCAAGACCCAGCCATACTACTACTGGAAATATACCCAAAAGATGCTCCACCATACAACAAGGACATTTGCTCAACTATGTTCATAGCAACTTTATTCATAATAGCCAGAAACTGGAAACAACTCAGATGTCCTTCAACCAAAGAATGGATAAAGAAACTGTGGTATAGTTACACAATGGACCACAGCTCAACTATTAAAAACAAGAACATCTTGAAATTTGCAGGCAGATGGGTAGAACTGGAAAAGATCATCTTGAGTGAGATAACCCAAACCCAAAGAGATACACATGGTATGTACTCACTTATAAGCACATTTTAGCCATGTTTTACAGAATAACCATACTACAATTCACAGACCCAATGAAGATAAGTAACAAGGAGGACCCAAGGGAGGATGCTTTAAATCTCACTCAGAAAGGGAAGTAGAATAGACAGGAGAAAAGGTTGAAAAGAGGGAACAGGGTAGGAGAGGAAATGCAGAGAGAAATGAGGTGGAAATAAGTCCTGGGAAGGAGGGTGGCAAAAGGACAGAGGGCTAGCAGAAAGAAAAGAAACTGTGGGAGGGGACATCTCTGTGACAAGCTGGAAACCAGGGACAGGGTAGGCTCCTGGGAAGATATGGACATGACTCTAACACAGACTCCTAGTCTTTGTCATGGAGACAGAAGAGACCACCCTCTAACAAGACAGGACTCCTAGTGGAGGGAGGGAAACACCAACCCACCCACAAAAACTTCAACCCAAAATTAACTCTGCCTACAAGATGTGCACAGGAAAAGATAGAGTAGGAATTGAGGGAAAGTCCAACCAATACCTGTTCCACCCTGAGATGTACCCCATGGGAGAGAGCCAACCCCTGACATTATTAGCAAATCTCTGCTTGCAGACAGGAGCCTAGCATAGCTGTCCTCTGAGAGGCTCCACCCAGCAGTGGATTGAAACAGATGCCAAGACTCACAGTCAAACATTGAGGCCAGCACAGAGAGACTTGTGGGAGAAGGAGGGGAATGATAGAAGGACCCAGAGGGGACAGGAGCTCTACAAGAAGACCAACAGAGCCAAATAATCAGGACCCGGGAGATACTTGCAGAGACTGAAACACCAGCCAAGGACCATAAGTGGACTAGACCTAGGCCTGCTACCCATGTGTACCTGATGGGCAGCTTGGTCTTCCCATGGATCCCCTAGTAAGGGGAGTGGGAGCTCCCTCTGATATGGCCTCTGTTGCCTGCTTTTCAATTACCTCCCATGACAGAGCTGCCTTGCCAGGCCATAGGGGAAGAGGATGTGCTCAGTCCTGATGCAACTTGATGTGCTGGGGTGGCTTGGGGGGGGGGGCTCTCCTTTTCTGAGGAGTAGGGGAGAGGGATAGTAGGAAGAGGGAGGGAGGGTGGTATTGGAAGAAGGGGAGGGAGGGGGCTACAATCAGGATGTAAAGTGAATAAATAAATAAACAAAAAGAAAAACTATATATGCACATGTGTATGTATCACATGAATGTGGTTAAGGCCTAAGATTCTGGAAAGGAGGTCATAGAGTAATGCTAGGTGATAGGGAAGGATGGGATGAACACAATGACTTTAGGACAGGGAAGGGCCAAGAATCTGGCTGCGGAGTCTGTAGGCTGGGGACAGAGGATGCAAGTGATGAGGGAGATGGGACAAGGAGAACTACATACTTCATCTGAAAATGCCATAATGGATCTAATGCATTATGCTGATTAAAAAATAATACAAACTTAGGGGCTGGGAAGATAGTTCAGTGTTTACCAATGAGTACTGCTGTTACAGGGGACCCGTGTTCAGGCAGCTCACAACTGCCTGTAACTCCAGGTCTAGGGAACATTGCCTCTGAGGGCATTTCACTCACATTCACAGACACACACACACACACACACACACACACACACACACACACACACACACACACACATAACTTAAAAAGTTAATCCCTAAAATAATTAATAACAATATTAAAACCTAACACCTCTAACTCAAAGTAAACTGTTAGTAAGCCTGTTTGTTAAAAAGAGAGGGGTCCAAAAATAAATAAATAAATAAAAATTAAAAATTAAAAAATTAAAAAAAAAGAGAGGGGTCCAGACGGGCACTGTGGCTCATGCCTGTAATCCCAGGCTCAGGAAGACAGAGGCTGGAGGATCTCTGTGAGTTTGAGGCCAGCCTGGTCTACAAAGAGAGTATAGGATAGCCAAGGCTACAAAGTGAAACCCTGTCTTGAAAAACTAGAAACAACAACAACAACAAAATAAAAGAGGACTCCTATTCTATGGCAGAGCTTGATTCTAGCTGAGGTCCTGCAAGATGGATTCCTGGGGCAAAGAAGAGATCGGAACAGGAGAAATATTTCAGGTCTACCTGGGAACCAATTAACAGTCCAGTTTTCCTTCCTCCACATGATAAAAGTAAATAATTAACTCAGAGAAATAAAATTGGTATAAACTGGTAGAGCCCTTGACTCACAGAGTTCCTGCAAAAGGTGGTTCTGAGTATGTCCTGCTGGCAACACTGGGGATGTGACATGGAGGGGCTAAATTCACCCCCTTAGCTGCCCCCACCCCGAGGGAAGAACATTTGTGAATGTTTCCCACCTCATGGTCATATAGGGTGCAGTTACTCAAGAAAGCCACTTCCAAGGGGATCTTTGTTTCCTTGATTCTTTTGGGGGATCCACTAGTTCCACTCGTGCATTGCCTGAGGTAAAATGGTCTTCATGGGAAGTAACCACATGTTTCTACTCCTACTGGGAAAATATCAGATACTTGGAAGAGACTTTCAAAAACAGCTATCAGTTCCCAATTTACGTCTTCCAGGAGACCGGTCCAAGGAGACCGTGTATGTGTCTAGGGCTGACACACTTTGGTAATAGAAAAAAACTGGGTGTTCCCCAAGGAACAAATGAAGCATTAAAATGCTCTTCCTTTGACAACTCATCCACACTTCCTCCCGCTCTCAGGCTGGAGGAATAAATGGCCAAGGAAATGTGCTTTTAAAAGGATGTAGATTTCTGGATATTTTTGAAAGAGGTTGTCCTACTTAAGTACTGAGAAGCCTTCTCTCATCTGGCAAGGTCATGGGCAAAGGAACACTGTCTGGTACACCCTATATTTTGGTTAAATCTAGGTAAAGCATCTCAGGGTATGTGAAAACAGGGGAGTTTCTTGTGAGATAGCTACTTACTGTTTTCAGTTCTTAAATTGTTTAAATATATTCAGAAAGAGTTACTCTTTCACAGCTCCCCGAACTGGTAGAAACAATGTGGTCCATGGGTGACACATGACAACAGTAAAGGAACTGGGTGAAATAAATAGCAAGTAGTTCGGCATGTAATTTTATGGTTCTCAACATAATAGAGGGTACATGGGCAGACGTAGAGAGAGATGGAAGTGAGAAAATACAGGAGATAAGCACAGTGTCGTTTTCTACTTTTACTTATGTTGTAGTTTGCCTGTAGAAAGGAAGGGCGGGGGGGGGGTATGTCATGATTATTTTTGCTTGTCAACTTGACTACACCTGGAATTAACTGAAACTCAAATGCACCTGTGAGTGATTTTTTTTCTTAATTGAATCATTTGAAGGGGGGAAGACCCACTTCTAGTATGGGTCTTCGAGGTAGGAAGATCCACCTTTAATCTGGGTCAGACTTTCTGCTGTCAGCCTATATTAAGTGCTCTCTTTGCCTGCCTGCTCTCATTCTCTTTGTCAAATCTACTCCTTCACTAGCATTAGAGCCTACTTATTAGGGATTCCAGAGTTCACTGAAGACCAGCTGAGACAGCCAGCCTCATGGGCTGATCAGCTACTGGATTCATGGATGTCAGAATCGTGAACTAGAATCAGCTAGCTGAAACACATCACACAAATGTAAAAATCCAACCCTGGGGTCTGCACTCCAATGGCATAAACACAAAGAGAGAGTTGGGAGCTCATGAATAGCTCACGTGAAACCACTCAGAAAGACTGAACAGATAATAAATGCCATATCTGGACTGTGACAAGCACAGTGGGAGAGTTGGGTATTTAAAATGCCCACTAAGAGTAATGGAGGGTTAAAATAGAAAATGAAGGGGCTGTTGTATTTTCTGGTCTTCCTTGGAGCATCACTCATTGGTGCCTAGGAGGGAATGGGACCATGGGTAGAGAAAAATGGAGGGTGAAGAAGGGCAAGAGCCTTGGAGCTCAGGGCTCTGAGTGACACATGTGCTCAGACACATACTCCAAAGGTTCCAGCTGAAGTCCTGTTCTGTGGATTCATGAGGGCCTATGCCCCAGAAGGTGGGGCATACAGATACTTCAACCCTGGCAATCCACATTGGGAAGTGCTGAAAGTTATCAAACATATCTCAGAATTTGAAGGCTTAGCCTAAACAGAAATGTGAAAAACACCAAATCCATCCTAATAACACATATCAACAGGCCTTTGTACATCTGTGGTAAATAAGACAAAGTATTAAAGTTGTTCTTAGGAGCCCTGCTACACATTCTCTCAAGTCAGAAGCACACAGGTGAGCTAACCTGCTCAGTAACTAACGGTAGAGATGGGAAGTGCTGTTGTGCTGTTCCTCACTTGGAGGGAACTTGGGTCAGAGGACATGAAGAGGCTATGTGGAGTGCATGGGTTCAAGGAAAGGGCTTACAACTCCCCCTTCCCCAGCACCAGAGGACACACAAAACAGAACACAGAAGCTGCAAAGACCAGAGCCTTTGACTTGCCCTCCCCACTATAGCACCAAGTGAGGACTATTAGAACTTGATGATCCAAAAATGCCATCTCCAAGCCAGCCCAGCTGTGCCAGGAACTGACTGCTAGTTTCTATTTTATATTATTGAATCTCCACTCTTGAGATATGCCTCCAGATGGGCCATCCTTGTCTGTATCCTAATCCTACATTATGGTTGCTATGTGTCTACACACTCAGTCCAAACAAGGTGTTCTCTATCCAAATCTCTCATCATCCCCTCTTACTTTTACATATCCTCTTCTTACTGTTTCTTAGAACCCTCCATAGCTTTTGCAGACTCTACAGTCTGTGGACCCTGATGGTGTCCCATGCTTCCCCTCTCACTTAGTTTGCACACCTTGATTTTTTCCTTTTCACAGTTGATCTTATTTCATCCCTATTCTCCCCCACTCTAGGTCCCTCCCAACTTAATCTACTAATATGTGAATAGGCTCCATACTATCTTTGGTTATTTATCTTTTAGCAGTGGCTGAAGTAAATGGGGACACTGTACAAGAGTTGCTTACTGGCCATATCCAGCAGCCAGTCTTATAGTTAGGGGGTAATATAAAGTCCACACCAGGTACCCTGGGCTCCTGAACAGAAAAACTCTCCACTGAACTATACACCTCAACTCTGCCATACCCAAGTCACACAAGTACTTCCAATACTTCAACCGAAAGAAAATAGCTGATAAAATAAAGTCTGAAGCAACAAAATAACCAGTGTCTAAATCCCAACTCTGTGTCATCAAAAACCCCAAAGCCATAGCTTTTTCCAATAATTATGGTAATGGTGCCTATTGAGAGTGAGTTATCTGAAAGCTTAAGAGGGCTTAAAAGAGTGATTGTATGTTCAAATAAACTAAGGAAGGAGATGAGCTCCTGATCAAGACGAAAAAGAGCTGAATAAAATGAAGAGAGTGATGTGAGATATGAGGTAGGAATTCAAACAAGAGACATACAGAATAAACCTGTCCTGAGACACTGGACACTCAAAACCTAAGCCGAATCAA
The DNA here is from genome assembly GCF_903995435.1 of Acomys russatus. Classification (NCBI taxonomy): domain Eukaryota; kingdom Metazoa; phylum Chordata; class Mammalia; order Rodentia; family Muridae; genus Acomys; species Acomys russatus. The sequence continues at coordinate 37,778,105 of NC_067161.1, forward strand.
AAGCTCCAGGTAAAGACTCAGTGAGAGAATGGATCAAGCATGGAGGAAAAGTATGAAGCCTGAGGACAAGGAGGAGGGGACAGAGCAGTCAGAAAGGGACAAAGACTAACTAACAAGAAGCAGAGCATGGGAATTCCAAGACAGACGTGACACTGAAAGAAAAAAAAAAGGAAAATCTGTGGGTTATAGGCATAGAAGAGGGAAGAAAATCTCACCCTAAAGCACAGAAAACATCTTCAAGTCAATTATAAGAGAAACCCCCAGAGCTTGGAAAAGCCAATCCACATACACACAGACATTTAGGAGACCAAACAGACAACCCCCAGAAAACCCTTCCCTCCTCACTTCATAGCTAAAATGCTAAGTATACAGCATAAAGAGCAACAAGAGAGGAACAGAAAGGCAGGGCCAGCACAACAACAGCAGATGACCCAGGTGAAAAGCCAAGGAGAGCTTTGAGTGATGCTGTCTCAAGGTCAGAAAGACAATAACTGGCATCGCAGAGTCCTACACAATTTGAAGTCAGACCAGTTGAATTGGGTTCTGCCCTCATGGCCTCAGTTTCAGCTTCACACGGTATTAGTCCCTCTTCCCGTTAGTGTGACAAATGCCTCTTAAAAGCAACTGAAGGTAAAAAGAAAAAAAAAAAAAAGAAAAAAAGAAAGTAATGATTTTAGTTCACAGTTCAAGGCTGCAGTGCATCAACACTGTTCAGTTTGCACCCACACTCAGAAATCAGAGAGAAATGAATGCGGGTGCTCGGCCCTATGTCTCCTTTCTATTCAGGCCAGGACCCTAGCCCATGGACCGGAAGCAACCCACATTCAGGGTGAGTCTTCCCACCCGTTACCCTTGTCCAGGTGACCCCTGACAGACAGGCCCAGAATTTTGTTCCCATGATGACTCTACATCACCGTGAGATGACAGTCAAGATAACTGTCACTGTCACGGTCACCATCTTTACCTCTACACAGGATTCCAGGGGTTGTTTACGTTGTGTTTCCATCATGTTCTCATTTAAGCACTCATGGCATCTCTCAAAGTGGGTGTGAAAAGTCTACTGATAGAGCCAAGGAATTGATTGGTGTCCTTAGTTGGTGTAAGGAATCAATTGTGTGAGCATCTCCCCAAAGCAAAGCAGCATAACAACCTAAAGCAGGGCTGAGGACATTTGCCAGACGGTTAGCATTTGCCTAGGGTGCCTGACCTCAGTGTGCAGGAGGTAGGAGCTCCAGGTTATTCTTGGTATGCTAATGAGTTTGAAGCCAGCCTGGACTACCCTTTCTCTGAACAAACAAACAGTGGATAAAGGAGAAGCCTCATGCCAAGCGCCACTCAGAGATCAGAAATGTTAACAGCTGGAGAGTGCTCGCAACCGTCCTCTGCTAATCTCCTCCAGTGTGAGCCTTGTATATAACCTAACTTAAACCACAGTAGAAATTCATAGTGACCCAGTTTCCCCTCAGCTGTACACCGGACCTCCCCCTTCTGAAAGGCCAGACCCCACATCTGCTCACTTCTTATCACTCACAATCCTGCACAAGCATGTCTTATCCTCTGTCTGAACTGTAAAGGTCCTGCGTGAAAATTCTGTATCTGTCATACTGCACCGAGAATGGTATGTGTCCCAAAGTGGATGACAAATGAATGCCAACTGAGCTAATAGTGACAGCAACCATTTATTCGACGTCTATCGGTCCCAGCCGCTGCACAAAGCTTAAGCTTTTCATATACACATTTAATTTACTCTTTACTGGAAAAGCCAATATTCATCTTACCCATTTTATAGACAGACAGCGAGTCTTTCAGGGATTAACTAACCATGATCACACCCATCTCCAGTGGAAGAACCTGAACTTGAGCTCGGACTGGTTCAGGCTGGCTCAGGCTGCCTTCCTCCAGAGCTCGTGATCTGAACCACTGTACCAGAAAGATAAGCAGACAGTGCTCAGACAAACAGAAGGATGAGTGAAACGAAGGATGGACCGAGGCACAATGTGTGCGTCCTCAAACGCTAAGTTCAAGATCAGCTTTCAGACCAGGCTTTCTCCCAGCATTCAATGGGGGAGCTCATCAGGAAAGGAGGGGGCATATTTCACCATTTTAAAGATTCATAATGAGCTAAAAGGCCAAGTCAAAACCAATTTATTATTCACCCACATCTCAGGTCCCTGCCTGTTTTGTTCTGCTGAATAAAACATACCTTCCTTCTTGAGTGCAGGGGCTGCCAGAAGCTGGGAAGAAAGAGTGAGCCAGTAATATATATTTACATAATCAGGAAGAAGAGAGACACATTCAAATGGGTTTCCTTTTGAGTGGTTATGTTTGCCCGAGTCTCTGGCTCAAGAAAATGTTTACCTAGTATCCAAAGCATGGGTCTTTTTCACGCGAAAGCAGGGTTTTCATGAGACAGGGTTTCTTTATTGTTATTATTATTATTATTATTTTAGAACTGCAGCATTTAACAGCTGCCCTGAGTCACTCTGAGCTCAAAAGAAGAAACGCCAGTCCAGGAGACCTGGGTCCTTCAGAAGGGACAACACCAGCCCAAGAGAGGGCAAGTCCACCAGTTTCCCTGGCATGGGTTAGGACCCAACTCTGGCTCTGAAGGTGACAGTGATTATGACTGATCACCCAGGCTGATGCCCAGGACTTGGGTCCTTGTGCAAACAAGTAAGCACTTTTGCAATTGCAAACCGTACTGGATAAACAGTCATTGCCATGCAAGTGGACATTGCAGTCATGTACATTACACGTGCACAGATAACACGTCCCTGGGAAAAGAAGTCCTGCGTGGCTTCTTTTGAACTTTAAAGCTGTGTTTCATTGATGCACGTTAAGGGAAATAATGCATTTCAGAATCAACGGCCTTGCTCCCACTAAGCCCAGAACACGCAGGCAAAATAGAATCCTGGCTGCTCTCATGCTTTCTCTCCCCAGCCCTCTCTGGGCGTTTTGCAACAGGAGCCCCTTTTTATTCATAATGTCATATTTTAATCCGATCAATGCACATTAGCCGTGAGGTAATGTAAATGCCACTGTATTCTTTCCTGAAACCGTCCTTTTAATTTGTTGAAGTGCAGCACTTCGCAATCTTTCCACCTCAAATTAATAAGTATTGGACAGATTTTCTATATTCCTTTCCATCCTTGAAGGACTGCTATTGAACAAAGCTGTCCTAGGACACTCCAGGGCCGTGCAGGACCGAATTTTCCTGGCTCCCCGTGAATGTTGGCAAGATCAGACCTTCCTACCATGACTCCTTGTTACCTTCCCCTGTCAGGCGGTCATGTTCTCCAGTCCACACTCTCCACACCCTTCGCTCCACCGTCTGCACCCCACACTCCACACGCCGCACCCCTCACTTTCCACAACCATCACGTTTGTTCAAGTTTCTTCTTCTGCTTTGCCGTTCTCCCATATCTTACCTGCCTGTGTCTGAAAAGCCAATCAAGGACTCCCCCTTTAGGAAGCCTTGATTGATTTTTACCCTCACCCTGCCCAGTCAGGGAGGGTTCCTTTACTCTCCGAGTGCTCAGAGTGCTGCTGGTGTAGTTGTGCTGACCCACGGAAGCAGTTCTTCGGATCTAGCTTATTTGTGTCTCTGTACTGTCTACCTGTGCAGCACGTAAGTACCTAGACTGTAAGGACAGATAAATGGCATCTATGTTTCTCCTGTATCAGTACAACACCTGCTCGAAGGTGCTAAAAATGTCAGCAAAGATATAAGGAAAGAAGGAGTGAAGAGAGAAAAAGAGAAGGGGAGGGAGAGAAGGATGAAAAGAAGACTCCAGACTCAGACTCCTCTCCATTTTATTTTCCACAGCATTATTTTTATTATCATCATCATCATCATCGCCACCGTCATCGTCGTCATCATCATCACTATTATTATTTATCCCAGGGTCTCTGTCTTCTCTTAGGTCCCTATCTGTGTGCGTTGAGTGACTTTCCGGAGAAGATGTGAACAAATACCTATTCAAATGTGCCGAATAGGAGAGCAGCAACAAACTAGTGAAACAGGTCCTTCCATATCCAGCCTGGAAGCCCAGCTAATCTAGTGAACCAATGAGTTTTTGCTCCAAATCCCAGCCCAGTTGAGTGGAGAGTGAGGTTTGACTTTCACACGAACTCTGGTGCCCCATATTTGACCACGTCCCCTGGATGGGGAGGCCTGGGGGCACTCAGAGGAAGGTTAGCTGGCTACCAAGAAGAGACTTGATACCCTATGGGCATTATCAAGGGGAGGAGGTCCCCCTCAGTCACAGTCATAGGGGAGGAGAGTAGGGGGAAAGCAGGAGGGAGGGAGGAATGGGAGGATACAAGGGATGGGATAACTATTGAGATGTAATATGAATGAATTAATAAAGACCACTTCCTCTGGTGTGTGTAGGGAGGAGCATCTTCTCCCTAGACACAGAGGTATGATGGCTCATCTTTATTGACAACTTGTCTAAATTTAGAGTCTCCATGGTAACACACTTCTGGGCGTGTCTATGTGAACGTCTTCAGGGAGGTTTAACTAAGGAGGGAGGATCTGCCTTGAATACTGGGCTGGGGACATGACCTGAATAAAAAAAAAAAAAAAAAAAAAAAAAAAAAAAAAAAAAAAAAAAAGGAGAGTGGGCTGAGCACTGGCTTCCTGGTCGTATCTGCATTGTGACCAAACATCTCATATGCCATCCCGCGATGATGTACGGTGTCCTCGCAAAATGAGCCCAAACACTTCCTTTCTTCATCACGCTTCTTTTTGACAGGTGTTTGGTCATTTCAACAAGAGAAATAATGCAGGTTGTGACCACAGTCAGTGACACAAGCTCCTCACTCCTATGACCACCATTTTCATCACCACTCATGCATTCCATATATTCCACGCTACACTCGTTTATTAGGTTTCAGCCATCGTTTTCATCTTGAAGGATCCAAGGGGAGATGGTGATGGTATAATGGCATAAGGTCTGATATTAGTGTTCAGTACACTATGGAGTGGTACTGGGGACATTCAGTAAAATTGGAAGGCTGCTAATTGCCTAATCACAAGCTCCCCTCCCCCAGAAGAAAGTCCTCAAATAAGAGGACGCCTCAAATAAGAAGACCAGGCTCTCCTGCAGCAGGTCCCTCATGCAATGCTCCATAGCTGCCCTGGCCCACAGACTCATTCAAGCAAGTCAATCACAGCCTCTCTTGGAAATCGAGAGAGCACACCCGCTTATAACCACAGAGCCTGTCTTGCAGCCTCTGGTTTGTGAACAGGCTCCCTGATGTAACCTTCAGATTCTGAGCAGGATCATTCTCCGAGCTGGGACTGTACCTGTTGACCCTAACCATGGTAGGTGTCATGTATGCTCATGACCTTCCCAAGCACCTTAGGGTTGTATGTCAGCTCTCACCCCTGGGGCAAAAGAGAGGCATAAAACACCCTAAGTATGGCCCCTGGTCCTGCAATTCAGTCCAAAGGAAAACATTTGGGGGTAAATGGGCTGAGAGGTGAAGGTGGAGATAGATTATGCTATGCAGGTAGAGACAGAGAAAAATGAGATTTCAAGGCATCAGGAATCACAAATACTGGGGCATCTTTTAGGCCTACAACCCTTATCTGTGTCCTTGCTAGCATGTACATCACTCCAGCTGCCCACCTACAGCTCATACCCAGGTTCTGTCCAGTGAGCAGGGCTCTACTGATTCCATACTGAAGCCTGATGTTGGTGCTCTGTGCTTGAGGTAGGGCACTGGGGTCCAGAACGCCTTAAGCCTGGCTGACTCTGTCTTTACTGTTCTGTCTCCATTGTTCCAGGGTCCCTTTCAAACTTCTCTCTTTTCACATTCTGCTCTGGAGTATTTCTCTGCTGCAATAGAGTAGCTTGCCAACATCACTTGTCTTCTGCTTCCCTGTGTTCTGCAGAAAGCGTACTACTCAATCTTTCTGTAGAGCTTAGCTGAGCCCATCAACCACCCATCCAAGAAGAGAACTTCGTCAAAGGCAAAAAAAGGCTCTGTTGCTACAGCTCCCTCTAGAAAATTCTTTCCTGTTTCTCTCCATTCTCTCCTCCGCCTTCTGCCCATCTACCTGCCTCCCTTGTTTTTCTCTTTCCTCCCTGCCTGCCTTCTTCCTCCTGTTGTATATATACACACACATATATATAATATATATGCACACCAAATTTATTACATGTTTTAAATCAATAATAGCATTTAGTATTTGAATGCCTATTGGGCCCCAGGCACTGTGGTAAGGATGTTAAATCCATTATCTTGTTTAAACCTTGTTTAATATTCCCACAGCCCTTCAAGCTATAGAGCTTTCTCAGTGAAAAGCTAGACTGGTGAATATCGAGTCATTGATCCAAGGCACGAAGTCACTACATATAAAATTAAGTATTTGGTTTGGGACTAGGTTTTCTTGACTCAAAATCCCTGTTCAGAACCCTCTAGCTACTATGATGCATGTATATTGTCTCCAGGTGAGGCAGAGAGGCCAAGCAAACTGGCCACCAGTTTGAAAGTTTAAATCCAAAGCACCTGATTAACCCCACCCCACCCCCGACAACCATGAGCCAGCTCCTTAAAAACAACCCGTTAGTAACAATCGCCATAGATTCGCCATAGATTCCTTCTTGCATGAACAGAATCTTGTTTTGCAGTCTTTCAAGCCGGATGACATGTTTATTTGAAGGCCCTGCCTAAGAGGAGTGAACTAGGTTGAAGAACACAAGATTTGGGGCTGGTGGCCTGCGGTTAAGTGTTTTTCGAAACATCTGCAACTTGCCTTCCTTTCTCTGCACCTCTGCAGGCTGGCGCCTAAGCAGACAGAATTCATCTTCCCTCTGTGAACATCATAGAGAAGCAGTAGCTTAAATAAGCCTTAAAACACAAAAGAAAACAGCTTGTGTTTTCTCAGGTGAGACTTAGAAAAGTCAAATGGGCTGGGGGATGGCTTTTCCCAGGGACTCAATTATCATAAATCCAGACAGATGCTGATGGTAGAAAAAGCCACCCTGAAAACCAGGCATGCAGTCCTGGAAATGGGCTATCTGGAAATATCTGTCTGTCCTGAACTGTCCTGGCCCAGGATTTAAAAGCTTTCCCTTTTGCAACATTAGAGAGACTTCAGCAAACTCCATCCAAGTGGCCCAGAGATGCCTTAACACCCAAGAGTGGGACTGAATCCCCCATGTTTCTGAGCAGTCCACCCAGGCAAAGAAGTTTGTTTTAGTCAACCGTGTTTTCTGGAACTAGTCCAATGATGAAAAAGAAGACCCTGACTTCTGATAGGAATCTGGACCCAGAGATACCCCACCTGACGCCTTTCCCTGTGTCTACTGCCAGGCTTTCCAGGGAAGAGAGACTATCCAGGAAGCAGATACAGAATCTCCAGTAGATGAAATGTGAGTATAACGTCAGCTCTAATAAAGCAGCTAAGCTTTACCCAGAAGATGTCTTAATTGAAAAATATCAGCTAGAGAGACCATTCTGCCTTTAATCAATTACTCGTTAAACCACCAAATCCTGGAATGCTGAGAAATAAGAGAGTGCCAGCGTAAGGTCACAGCTATGGTCTACTGAGCTCCTCTGCATGCAGAGTGACCACAGCACCATAGCAGCCTCATTGGTGACCACAGATGGTGCAGAGAGCTTTTCTGCTCATGTAGAAACACTGGTTGTATTCTTTTTCCTTTGGCGCGAAGTTTAAGATCCACTGGTGTAACTTAATATTTATTTATGATCATACATGCACCCTGAAGAGATCAGATGATAGCATATGGTCATACAGCTAGAGGGAAGCAAAGATGCCAGGCACCAGCCAGGGCTAGCCTGCTGCATCTAAGCAGCAGCAGTGGGCTTGTTTCTCTGTTGTTGAGAAAATATCATCAGAGAGACCATAGTCTACCAGGAACCTCAGAAGAGACGGAGGCCTCCCAATTCCTGCTAAACAATGTTTCTATGAAGCCCCTTGTTTGTTTGTTTGTTTGTTTGTTTGTTTGTAGTAGGGTCTCACCTTGTAACCAAGAATGGTCTGGATTGGCTCTGTAGTCCAGGCTGGCCTCCAACTAACAGTCTCCCTGCCGCAAAACATTGTATGAGTTACATACAATGGAAGATACCCACTGTGAGGACCCCTCCTTCAATAGCTCATTCAAAGTTAAGTGTTTGGTAGTCGTGACCCATCCACACTAGACAAACACTCTACCACTGAGCTACCACCCAGCCCAAAGTACCCTTTGTAGTGCTACTTAAAAATGTTGATTTCTACTACTCTGTGTCGGGAGATACCCAGTCCACATTTATCCCTGTAAATTACTGAGTTAATTTCCATGGAGTCTGAACCTACTAGAATCTTCTACAGGTGTCCAGCTTCTCTCTCAAATCTATACAGAATAGTTTCAAGGTCTCCTCCAAATAATATTACCTCATAACTGTCTCCCAGCTCACCCTAAGTGATGCCTGCACTTGGTGTCTATACCTGGGTGTCTCCTCTCAGGTGGAACAAGGCAGACATTTTATCCAATAGAATGTCCTAGAAATGACAGAACATCATTGCCGTGGCAAATTCTCTGATGCTTCCGTTATCTCATGGACTGCACTGCCTGCGGGGGAAACAGGATGCCTTGTTGTGTGAGAAGGCCCAGAATTCCCCTTGCTGAGTACCGCCTGCTAGTGGCCACGCAAGTGAACTCTTTTGAAGAGGACTACCAGTTGCCAGGCAAGGCTTCACAAGCCCTCAGCTGCAGTCAACATTTAATCTGTAGCTTTCTGAGAGACCCTGAGTCAGTAACGCCCAGCTAGGATCCCAGATTAGGACAGATACTGCAGGAGGCATTGATTTTTTTGACTCTTTCAAGCCTCTGAATTTCAAGAGAATTTCTTCCATAGGCTACATCCCCAGAGCTTCGCTTTTGGGACATTTCTTTGTCATGGGGGAGGAGCTGATGCATCTAGAGGCAAGAACGACTTTGAATGTTGTTCCTCAAATGCGACTACTTGCCTTGCTTTGCTGAGAGATGGCCTAGAAAACATTAATTCTCCTTGAACGGCTGAACAGTGAGCCTCAAGAACCTCTCTGTTTTTATTTCCCCACAGCTGGGGTTACCATCAGGCACCATTTCGTCTATCTTTTTATGCGTGCATCTGGGTTCTCATGTTACCTGGCAAACATTTGTCTACAGAGCTCACTTCCTGATTTGTTGTTCATTTGGTGCTTTATTGTTGTTATTATTTGCTTTAGTTTTGTTTCCTGTTGCGGTAAAAATACCCTGACAAAGGCAAATGAAGGGAAGAGAGAGTTATTTTTGCTTACAATTCCAGGTTACAGTCCATAATTACAGGAGAATAAAGGTGTCAAGATTTTGAAGCAGCTAGTCACATTAGATCTGAAGTCAGAGGAGGAGAATGATGAATTCTGGTCTGTGGATGCTCAGCTTCAATTTCCTGCTCTTATGCAGGACCCTAGGCCAGGGAATGGTGCCACCCATAGAGGGTGGGTCATATACAGTCAAGATAACCCTCCCACAAGCGTGCCCACAGGTCAACATACTTTGTACAATTCGAGATTGAGACTCCCCCCTGGAGTGAGTCCAGTTGACAAATGAAACTAACCATCATGGTACGGACACTCCGTGGTGTCAGTCTATGTTGCTTTCTCTCCTCCTTTGTGTGGCCTGGGCTTTTCTTGTCCCATTCTGGCACCATTCCTGCATGTCACTGGCCTTTGTAGTGTCAGTCTGTGTTAGTCAAATCTCCTTTGAAAGTAACAGAAATTCAAAAGGCCATTTGTGCACAAAGCAGGGACTATGATTGATGTCTCATGCTGCTGAACTCCAGAAGAGAGGACTTGTCTTAGAGATAGCAGAAACCAGGGTTTTAAATGATTCCTAGCTCATATTCGGCCCCCTCCCAGCCCCCGTCTCCCTCCCTCTATCTTTTCATCCCTCCTGCTCCCTTCCCTTCTCCAAGGTATTGGCTTAATTTTGGAAGCATCTATTTCCAGGAGGTTATAATCAATTTCATATGGTTTTCACACTCTGAGATGTGTACCCAAAAACCAAAGAATGTTGAAAATATCAGGATAGAATCATGCTCCTTTCCCCAAACTCCTGTAATGTGAACACCTTCTCATGTCCATATGGGTTGTATGTGTGCCTCCCTGTGAACAGAGGCTCACGGAGTAGAAGCTTATAAGAGCTGCTAGGAGAATTAACTCTAAAATGAAGGTGTCTTAGGGCAATAACTAAGTTCAGTTGTCTTTTCTGGGTGATATGACCTCCTAGCACCCAGATTCCTGCCACATGCATGGAGAGTGTTTTCTAGTCATCAGATCAGTCCACTTTATGGAATAGATATAAAAGGTTGATAAAACACAGGTTCTTTAAGACTAGGGAGATGCTCAAAAGCACGGCTGAAGGTAGAAAGAAAACCCATTCTTGATGGAGCACAAGGACAGTGGGGCTAGAAAAGTGCTTGTTCTAGGACAAATAGCTGCATGCCTAGGCATGGCTCCATAACTGTAGGGTCGGGGCATGCTAGATCATGGCACCCTGCAAAACCATTTGGGAAGCTCACCTCAACACAGTGCAAAACACAAATAAACTATTCCTTTTATTTGATGCAGAAAACCACACTGTCCATCAAGCACATGACAGGAATGTCCTGGCTAGCAGGCATCCTGAGACATGATATGGTTTGGTGCCTGGAAAGACAGGCATCATGGAACACAGCCTAGGTTTAAATCTTTGATATGCTGCTTATTCTATGCATATCTTGGAACTGGTTCTTCAAACTCTCCCCATCTCAATTGTGTCTCATCATAGATTTAAAAAAAAAGATTTATTATTTTTTTAATATCCTGTGTCTTGATTTTTGCCTTCATGTATAACTTACATGAAGGTTTCAGATCCCCTGGAACAGGAGATACAGGCAGGTGGGAGCTGCCATATGGGTGCTGGGAATTGAACCTGGGTCTTCTGGAAGAGCCCTTAACCACTGAGCCATCTCTCCAGCCATTCATCATAGAATTTAACTAACAAGGATGCAATCACTATAGGGGTGCAGTAAAGCAAATGAATTAATATTTACAAAATGCTCCCAAGCTTCTGGCATATGATAACTACCACATAGATAGCAACAATCATTGTTATTTTCAGTGTCATTTTGCTTGAAAAGGAATGGGAGTTGTTTACGCAAATCTATCAACGTAAAACTTATAATACACCCTCACGGGAAAGCGCCACCTGTCCAAATACCATCTACCCTGGATGAGGAACGAGAAGATAATTTAAAAGCCATCGCCAGCATCCAGCAGGCTCACTCGTGTTCTCTAGGATGAGCGTGATAAGACAAGTGAGTAAGGGAACGTTGGTAGGACGCTGGAAATAGAGACTTCTTAGAAGGCCTCAACATCTCTCTTGCCATGTGCTGATGGCATACGGATCTGTCTTCAAATAATACATGGGCAAATATATCCCAATGCAATTCTAGGAGAAATGAGCATTCATCTGTGGTTTGTTGGCTTTCCAAATGCAGAAGCAGAGACTTAAACCATATTTAGGTCCCAACGTATCCATCCTAAAAGCCAATCTTTTCTAATGCCCATTTTTATCCAAGTACAGTGCATAATTAAAACGCGAGCAGGGAGAGCACCGTATTTAGAAATGAACAAGGCAGGATCATTGGCCACAGCTATTTATACATGTCTTAGCTCACATATCTCAGTCTGTGCATGCTCACTACTGGCATTGCTTAGTTTTAAAATTCTTTTTATAAAGTATGAATTTCATTTTGAAAGGGTGTGTCTGTTGGACAGTTAAATCTAATAACCACACAGCTCTAAAAGCTATGTGACACATGAAGAGCATTCACCCACCCAGCACAAAGGAAGAGGTTTAGAAAATGCCTGTCATAGGTCATAGGCAGACTCAGTCACAGAACTGGTTAGTCACATGCAAGCAATGCCCAGAACTGGGCATGACTAGCTTTATTAAGGCACACACAAGCAATCCTGGAGCCATCATGAGCACTTCTTTGTCACATAAAAATGCCCTGCCATGGGGACACCATGACCACTTCCTGTTTCTCACACAGAAACACTGCCCTAGGGCCATCACGAACACTTCTTGTAAGTCACCTGCAAGCACTGTCCTGGAGCCATTGTAACCAGTTCCTGGCAAGACTAGATGGAATATAGCAGTGTTCCCACAGGAATCCACACAGACACATCAAATCAATGAAAATTAGCATCAGAACTGTTTACTCTGCCCTAGGACACTTCATTTCCATCTTTATCTTATTACGTCATTCAACCCAGTTATAAATGATCTGAACCAGATTTGTTCCTCTCTGTACTGCACGGATGACTCATCCATGATGGATCATTCCACCTCAGGGAATGCGCTCTGGGACCTGGTCAGTGTTGAGCCCCAGTACACAAAATGCCTTTTCAATGGGGCATAATTCACTCAGATATGCTTTTAAAGTGAGCAACGCAGTGGATATTACTATGTCCTCAAAGCGGTCCACTCTGTCTAGCTTCTTTCGCTTACCGTTGTGCTCTCAAAGCTCATGCTGTGACATGGGTCAAGACTTCTTTCCTTTAGTTGGTATGCATGATAATTGGTCGCACGAAGTACCACATTGCTCTTCTCTGTTAAGGAGCTGCTGATAGACATTGCATTGATGTGTTGTTGTCTATTGTACATCAGGCCAATAATGCCACAACTGACACTCCTGGACAAGGGCTTGTCCCTTTGCCTTTTCTTATTGCTATTCTCTTGTTTTGCTTGCTTCTTTGTTTTGAGACAAATTATGTAGCCCAGGTTGCCCTCCTGGTCTAGACCTTCTTACCTCAGCTTCCCCAATTCTGGGATTATATCTGTGCACCATCACACCACGTTAAGTGCTTTTATCTAATGCTTTCAAATGTTGTCTGTTTCCTTGCTTGCTTGCTGTGCTGAAGATTGGGCCCAAGGCTTTGCATGAGCTAGGGCAGCACTCCACATTGAGTTAGATACCTACCCCCACATTTTTCTTTAACAGAAAGGATCTGGGAATGTATGCCAGACTAGCTTAGAGCTCATGTTATAGCCCGTGCTGACCCCAAACTCTAGTGATCGTCCTGCCTTAGACCAGTAAGTGCTGGGTTTATAAGCACAGGCCGGCACATGTGGCCCGACAAGTGCTTTATGGTATGATTTCAGTTCTCTTGGGAATGTGCCTAGAAGTGATTATTTCATCGTAGATAGCTCTATGCTTAACTCTTGATGCACTTTCAGCCTGTTTTATAAGCGGCTGCAGTTTCATGTTCACAACGGCAGTGCACAAGTGTCCCCATTGCTCGCCATCACTCCCCTCCTCACTCACTGCTGCTGTCTGTCCAGGCATGAGCACTATCACCACTGTCTTGTCTCAACATGATTCTGATTGCATTCTTTAATAACTAATAGTGTCAGGCAACTTCTCATGTTCATTAGCATTCTTCTAGCTTATTTAGAGAACGTAGTATTCAAATACTAGGCTCTGTTTTAATGAGGCAATTGCTCTTTTTGTTATTGGTTTATGCCAGTTCTGTTATTTGTGATCCCACAGCATGTGCCAGATACATGCTCTATGCATGTTTTTCCCATTCTATGAATCATCTTTTCATTTTCTTGATGGCACCCTTGATGTGCCAACAGTTTTCGTTTTGGTGCCAATTCACAAATATTTTCTTTAGTTGCTTCTAATTGCAGAGCTGTTATTGAACCTCAGACCTCTAAGTTTCCGTGCTGCATCTTCATCCGTGAAGTCTCTGGATTTAGCTCTTTCATTTGTAGCTTTTTGATCCATTAAAACCAATGAAATCTCAATAGTGTAAATGTAGAAACTCTGTTTCTACCTAACTTCACCCTCTTCTCTTGAGCTGGCTTTCCCACAGAAATGACATCGTCTGCGCGTGACACGCCTATGGGCACAGATCTAGAGCTCCACTTCATATAGTGATCTTTTGATTTTTAAGTCAGATAAGGCAGAAATAACTGTCAAAAGTATGGGATCTGCATCATCTGTTGCCTGTTATCCGTGCGGACACAAGCATCTTCCAGTTGCTCTTGATTGTCTTGTATTACAGTCAGAAAGGTTCAAGTTGGACTTTCTTGCAGAGATGATCTGCTGTGTTATGTGCTCTGTGGCTGTTGTTTATCTGCCCTCACTTCTCCTTCATTTCTGAAGGACAATTTTTTGGAATGTAACTTCTTAGGTGAGAGATTCTTCTGTCAAGATTTTGAGCATAGTGTTCCACTGTCCCCTGAGTACTATGACAGCTCTTGAGGAATCAATTGTCAGTCCTTTTAGTCATATTGAAGACCCCTGGTACACACCAAACCACCCACATCTTGACTCTTTCAAGGTCATCTCTTGGGCTGTGGAAGTGGAAGCCACAGAGTACTCACCTAGCACGCTCAAGGTCGTAGGTTCAATCCCCAACAGATGATGATGATGATGATAAATATTCTCTATTTCTGAATTTTGATAACATTATTTTGATTTGTCTAGATGAGAATTACGGGTTTTAGCTTATTTAAATTATATTCTTTCAAAATCTCTGTGTATAGATTAATGGAATTTTAAAGTCAAATTTGGAGAATTTGGCCATCGTTTCTAAATACTCTCTCAGCCCTGCTTCCTTTCTTCTGCAGGGTCACATTCATTGTGTCAATCTTGTACTTTCGGTGGTCTCCCTCATGTCTCTTCAGGTCTCCTATGGGTCTCCTCCAGGTCTCCCTAGGTCTCTTCAGGTCTCCCATGGGTCTCCCTCAGGTCTCTTCAGGGCTCCCATGGGTCTCCCCCAGGTCTCCCCAGGTTTCTTGTGTGTCTCAGAGACTCTGTTGCTTCTTTTCCTTGTGTAGACTGAACAATGCAAGCTATCCCCTCTGTTCGTTCTTCTGTTTGCCCAGATCTCTATTATCTGTCAAACTTCAAGCTTGTCTTGTTCATTGTTCAACTCAGAATGTCTGCTTAGTTTGTTTTTATAGTCATATCTTATAGATAGTCCTTATCCCCTCACACATTTTTACTTGGTTTTAAAGTCATTTGGCCATGTTGTAGCTTCCTTGAACATAGGTAAGCATGGAAGTCCGGAAATGCAGTGTACGGGCTCCCTCCCAGGCTCGCTTCCCTCCACCCCTATTTATGACCTACACTTTCTTGCTTCCCTTTGCCTCTTACAATCCTTTGTTGAAAACCACACATTTTACATAATGCAAATTAGTAAATAGGGAAATTGATATTCCCTTCCTTAGGGTTTCTTGGTTTTCTTATAATTAGTGGTGTTATCTATTGACTTTTGTGAATGAACTTTTTAGGCTGTAATCTCATTTTTAGTTTGTGTGCTCACTGAAGTCGCAGTGCAACTCTCTTAGAGGACAAGCATCTCCTGAAATGTCTCAAACCAACAAAGCAACCAACCAGCTTTTGCCGAGGCCCTGCAAGGTGTGTGTGTGTGTGTGTGTGTGTGTGTGTGTGTGTCTGTGTGTCTGTGTATATCTGTCTGTGTATACATGTTTGATATGTATATATCTGTGATTGTGTTAATGAGTACACATGTACATGTGAGTGTGCATATATGTATATGTGTACACATGTAAGTACATCTATGTATATAGGTGTGTGTGCATGTGTGAATGTACATGTGTGTTGGAACATATTTTCAACACTCAGAACAGGAGCTTAGAATTCTGCCTTAGCCTTCTCTTCCTGACTGCCTACCAAGCAGAGATGGTACTCCAGAGCCTTGCTAGGCTTTTCCTGATATACATATCACCTTATAAATCCCCCCAAAACATGACACTGGTGTCCAAATCCCCCTGTTGACCCCATCAAACTGCTCAGAAATGAAAACTAGTCCTCTGACATTTCAGACAAACACCCTCTGTGGAGAGACTGCTTGCTGTGAACCCCTGTGAGGTCTCACAAAGTCAGTCCCTAACAACCAGACAATTCCCTTGCAGCTGGCCACTAAGGAGCTCTCCCTGCCCTCTCCCCCAGCAGCTGTCACACCTTCGCACCAAAGACCACACGGAACCAGGCATCCCAGTGCGACTCAGATCGAAATGCCACAGCTCTGACTATGCTCACTAATATCAGACACTGCTGCTTTTGGCTAATTTCCAGAGTACTGAAAAACACTGATTCAGATAATCTGTCCTGAGTTCTTGTTGCTGTTATGGAGAAAATTTTCAGAAAACTTTATGTAGTGGAAGATTTTAGTTCCTTTAAAAACTCAAGTTATGTTATGTAAATATATTTTTTTGTTTTAATCTCAAGTGTGGGGTATGGAGTTGTTTTTAGTTTGTCCACAGCTGATAACTGCCTCATGCAGCTCAGAGAGGGGCGTGATTTTTGGCAGCTGGAGTTAGTGGAATTCTGAGGACTCTGGGAGAGTATAAATATTCAGAGCTCAGGGAGCAGAAGGGGCTTCAAGGAGATGGACAGAGGGGGAAGAATGCTGCTGGTGCATCCTGGTGCATCCTGCTGCATTTGCCATTTGCTGTTGCTGGACTGCTAGATACCTTGACGACTGAGATTCATGTTTTCCCAAAGAAGCTGACAACCCTAAACAGCTGGAACTAATCACTCCTTTCCTTCTAACCTTCTTTCTCTCTACCTGGGGTTGGGGGGTTGGAAGTAGAGACTTAAGGAACCCCAAATTGAATAGAGTAAAAAGTGGTGCTCTCACCTTTACTCACTTTTCTTTTGACATTTCCCTTCACGTCTGTCTTTTCTTTATACAGTATTGCTTCCATTGTTTATACAGCTTTCCAGAACACAAAGTCCTTGTGGTGAATTACTGGACGCTGTGTGAGCTCATCTCTTGGGTTCTCCTTGGCTCCCCTTTTCTGAGGAATAAGGGGAGGGGGAGGGGAGAGGGAAAGGGAGTGGAAGGAAAGCAGGGGGGAGCTACAAACAAGATGTTAAATAAATAAATAAATAAATTTTAAAGTGTTCTGTCTCTGTCTCTTTCTGTCTCTCTCTCCCCCTAGTGTATGTGTGTGTGTGTGTGTGTGTGTGTGTGTGTGTGAGAGAGAGAGAGAGAGAGAGATTGCATGCATATGCACAGAAATGTTGGTGAGTGTATGTGTGTGTGAGTGTGTGCACACGTGTTCATGAGCCCTCAGAGGTTTTACTCTGGAGTTGCAGGAGGTTGTAAGCCCTGACATGGGTGCTATGTCCTCTGCAAGAGGAGTGCATGTATTCAGCTGTGTGCTTGTAACACCTGAGCCATCTCTAAATCCCTCACCCTCCATCTTGCTCTTTGTTGTTGTTTCTTTTCTTTCTCTTTTTTTTCCACTTGAGTGTATTTTCCTGACTTAGAAACCCCATAAAGTTTGGATCTCCAGAACAACCTTTTAGAATGAGAGCTGGAGCTGCTAAACATCAGAGAAACAGCCCAGTGTATTGTAGAAGCACAGAAAAAATGACCTCAGATCTCTTTCATCTCTTGGAGTAGTAGATTCACAACTTATTTCATTTAAAATAAAAAGTCAGAACAAAAACATCAGCAAATTTAATCCCAGATGCATCTTAGAGCAGCTTAAAGCACAGAAGCCATACGTTGGTTAAGCAGATGAGAGTATATGCTTTATTACAGTGCTGTAAACCTCCAAATGTCCCTGGCAAAAACATTAAAATGCCATTACAGACATAAAAAAAGTTTCCATTACAGTGGCGTCCCGGCGTTTCATATTTATTCTTTTGTTGTGCAGCACTTGAAATCAATCTCACTTCCTAAGCTTTGTGCTGCTTTCCCTCTAATTGGCAAGCAGGGTATGCATAAGACTCTAAGCACCTGGGGATAGAGGCAGAAAGTGTGGTGAACCCACCTGACTCAGCACTGTGACTGACTGCAAAGCTCTGTAAAAGGGAGACTTAGCTGCCTTGTTATGGGTTATGCAGAAATGGGCACTAACCCCAGTTCTAAGACAGGAGGCCCATCTGCCATCTTGGATTTCCCTGGGAAAAAGAATTCAAGGCATGTTTCACCATGCCAGTGTGCTATACTGTGGCTTTTCCCCACCAGCACCTCGTGAGATTGTCCCATTGACAACCTTAGAGTAGCGGTAGCTTTGGTTTTGGTAGCCATTACAATGAAATAAACAAAGCACAGTAGTGGTAGGGGAGTTAGACTTGCCTGAGATTCCATCCTCCACTCCCTCCTGCTCTTCCTCCAGTATCTTAGGAGATGTAGGAAGCAGAAAGTTAAGTGTCTTTCCCTCCCAGTCTTTAAAAGCCATTCCATCCTTTTATTTCTGTAAGTAAACTGATGTCTTCATCAACTAGAAAGGGAAGCATTCACTTGGGAACATGAGCAATGCCCCTGAGCATGGGGTGGCTCCTTCTAGGTCACCAAGATGTTGAAATTGCCCCCACTAGGCGTCAGAACCCCGGGTGGCAGACTGTGGACTATAGAGAAAATGAGAGTTACAGTTTTTGTAGGGATAAGAGAGGCCAGGACTTGGAATCAAATAAAACCACCAATCATACTCCCTCAGCTAGATTAACTTAGAGCCCTTAAAACAAATAACTTTGCTTTATTTTAAATATTGAATGTTTTCAAGCCACCACCCTTGAAACTATTATCTTTGATCCCGAAGCAAATGATTGGTCATACTTGACAATCTGTAAGATACTGTATTTGACAGAATCAAAATCACTGATGTAAAAGGCAGCTTAGGGGGCAAAAACAACCCCAATACTATACATACATTTCCAAATATTTCTGCCAGTTTATACACCCCTACCTACACATACAATTCATATACCACACACATGCGTGCACACGTGCAGACACACACACACACATATCACTACACATACACCATAACACACAGCAATAGATACATAATATAGCCATATATACCCGTATGTATACCCCACACAGACAGACGCCCACACACATCATACATACACATACATACACACCCATTTATGTATCCTACAACTGGCCCCTTAGCATATAAAAGAGAGCTTCTGTGTATTCTCCAAGCATCTGCAGACTGTTTAAAAATTCCCTGTGTCCTATTTTTTTTTTTTTTTTCAATCCAAATGATCATTTCCTTTTTCCTGGACATGGTTTCAAGCTCCCATAATGCATTTCTGCATGCACAATTCAACACCCCATGCTTTTCATTTCAAGTCTGCAGCAGAGGCACCCAGTGCCCTCTCCAGCCCTCTTCAACCATATTCCAAATCCAGCCCCCTGTTTCTCTCCACAGTGATACCCCGACCCATCCACAATTTTGGAAGATCTTCCATTTTAACATCGAGCCCTTTACCCTGAGATGGGCGCATGTGAGAGCTATTTTTGGTTGTCAACTTGACAACATCTGGAACGAAAACCCAAAAATGAGGGTGCCCATGTAAAGGATTTTTTTTTTCTTAATTTGAAGAAGGAAGCTCCACTTCTAATCTGTATCTTTGATCTTTCCAGCTGGGAAAAGACACACCTTTTATCCTGATCCTGATCCTGAGGCAGGAAGGCCTTTTATCTGGGCCACACCTTCTTCTGGAAGTCTATAGACATGGAAGAAGGAAGCTTTTATTCTTTGCCTGCTTGCCTTCGCATTGCTAGCACATCCATTTCTTCACAGGCATTGCAGCCTGCTTCTTAAGGATTCCAACATATACTGAAGACCAGCTGAGACATCCAGTGAACCAAACAACTTCTGGATTCTTGAAATTTCTGTTCACAGCCAACCACTGTTGAGTTAGCCTGTAAGTCATCCTAATGCACCTCATATGTTTTGTGTGGGGTGGTGGTGGTGGCAGCAAGGTTCTCCTGAGGGAAGACTTTGGTAAGCCACCTAAAACTTTTACTGTTGGTCTTTCGCCAGGCCTTCAAAGAAGGAACCTTTGGCCTTTTATAAGAGTAACTAACTGTACACTGGGGGAAATTAAATAATCAGGCTGATCTGGGCAGGATGACAGAAGGCACAGATCCATCAAGCATAAAGGTGAGGGCCATTCATCCAGGAAAAGATGCAAGATCTGCCGAGGCACTTACTGAGGGTGGAGAAAACACGGGATGGGATAGTCATCTCCATGGGGTAGGAAGGTAGTCATAAATAGCAACTAAGGCCATGTGACCAGTTACATAAATGAGGATTATAATTGACATAAATGAATGTTTATGTTGTATTTTGTTAAAAAGGCATTTGTACAGATATTTATGTTTTCTTTTTTCACTTTATTCATCATGTGATGTAATGTAAATTGAGAAGTATCAGTGGTTATCATACTTAGGCTTGAGATACTAAGAGAATGTCCCCCAAAGGGGCATTGCCACATACTCGAAAGTTACAATTTGTCTGTGGCTGTACAAGGAATAGTTATAGCAATTTAGGCATAATTATGACCTGGTTAATTACATGATGTATTTGTGATTGTAAATGGGAGAGTTATATTACGTTTAGGCATTATTATGCCATGGTTATTCCATTCATAAACAGACACTGTTGAATTAGCTGAACCACAGCCTGTAAGTCATTCTAATAAATCCATAAACATACATACATACATACATACGTACATACATACGTACGTACATACATACATACATACACACACATACATACATACATACGTACATACATACGTACATACGCACATACATACACACATACGTACGTGCATACATACGTACATACATACATACGTACGTACATACACACATACATACATACGTACATACATACATACATACGTACGTACATACACACATACATACGTACATACATACACACATACGTACATACATACATACATACATACGTACGTACATACACACACACGTACGTACGTACATACATACATACATACATACGTACATACATACACACATACGTACGTACATACATACATACATACATACGTACATACATACATACATACATACATACATACATACATACATACATACATACATACGTACATACATACATACATACATACGTACATACATACGTACATACATATACACATACGTATGTACATATGCTCATTCTATAAGTTCTGTTACTCTAAAGAACCCTAACTAATACAGCATGCCTTGTAAATTTTGTGTGTTTTATAACTGAAATACTATGACACCTTCGTTCTTACATATCACCTGAGAATCCCTCTAAGTTTAACATTCTGTATGTCATCAAATTAATAGACAATTATGGACTTGTGCCTCAGTGGAATATCTCTTAGTGTTAGTGGAAACTTTCTCTTTTCTTTTCCTCCCTCCCTACCTCTCTCTCCTTCCTATTCATACTCACAGGTGTTTATGACGTATCTGATTATGCTTAAGGCATGTAGTTTGTGTTGCCAACTTTAATCATAATTCAGGGATCAACAAACAATGGATTACAAACCAATTATATTCTCATTCTTGTATTCATTCTCTCTCTCTCACTCTCTCTCTCTCTCTCTCTCTCTCTCTCTCTTTCTCTCTCCCTCCCTCCCTCCCTCCCTCCCTCCCTCTCTCCACTCCTCTCTCTCCAAGGTGCCTCACACTTGCTTCAAATTCACTATGTAGCTGCCTGACTTTAAACTCATGATCCTTCTACCTCCACTTCTAGAATGTTGGAATTGCAAGCATGATCCACCAACCCCGCTGTGGCCTTTCTAGACTGCTTTGCTTCATTAGAGATTGATTGATTGGTTGATTTTTATGTGTGTGCAACTCCATGAGCTTGTGTGTACTATGCGTATGCCTAGTGATGGGGCCAGTAGAGGGTATTGGATCCCTTGGAGCTGGAGTTTCAGATAATTGTGAGCCACCTTGTGAGTGCTGATAAAAAAAGAAATGAGAAAGAAAAAAAGGAGAGGGAGGGAGAGAGAGAGAGAGGGGGAGAGAGAGAGGAAAGAAACTTCGTCCTCTGCAATAACAGTCAATGCAATTAACCACTAACCCACCTCTTTGGCCACTCTTCTCACTTTATAAGTAAAGTTTTACTGAGCCTCAGCCACCCAGGTGTGTATGGGGGTCACCTGTCTATGATGCTCCTGGGTGACAATGTCCAGTGACTTGTTGCCACAAGAACTGCAGAAGCACAGAAGCTAACTTACTTTTTGGCTCCAGAAAAAAAAAAAAAAAAGATACCTGCTAGTCCCTGCTCACACTAGTGTTCCCAGTCTTGCCTCCATTGTCCTTTCCCCAGGGAGCCTTTGAGGCTTTTTGTTCTAAGACTCCCTGTGCTGTGAAGTCCATGTGTTGAATACATATCTGCAATTCACACAGGAACATACCAAGATTTTCTTTCATCCCTAAAAACATTTTTTTTTACCCTGTCAGCTGCAGGATTACACCTGTGGAGAAGGCATGCTCTTGAACAGAGAGTCTCAATTTTAGCACTATTGACATTTTAAACTACGTAATTCTCTGTTGTGGGAAACTGTCCTGCCCACTGTGGGATCTTAACAGCATCCCTAATGTCTCCCCACCAGATGCAAACAGCCCTCCTTCACAGGATCCCTAAGAGCCCAAACCATCTTCAGACAAGACAAGACAAGGCTTACTGTGCATGACAGGGCCAGGCAAGCAGGAAACAGACCAGCTCAGGTTGAGAAAGGCTTACTTCAGATGGTATCAAAACCTAAAGAGGTATAATTTATGTTATATGTCATAAAACTTATATATTTTTCTTTATAGCATTTACCATTAACATAGACCATTTTTTTAACTTATAGTTTTGAAGATGAGGTCTGGTGTTCCAGGTTGACCTTACACTTGCAATGGAGCTAAGGTTGGTCTTGGACTTGTGACCCTCCTACCTCTGCCTCCCAGGTTCTGTATTTGCGGGCAGTCTAGAGCCTTGTATACTTTAGGTGTAAGTGTTTGTACTGATGGTCAAGATGGAGTCTAGAATCATGTGAGAGCCAAACTTCTGGGCTTGGCTGTGAGGGCTGATCTTGATTAGGGTCATTGGGGTAAGAGAATCCACCCTAAACTCAGCAACACCATCCTTGGGCTGGGATTCCTGGGTGCAGATATAAACAGGGAGCTGGCTGAGCATAGGCACTCACTGCTCTGCTCCTTCTGCAGACAGTGTAACCAGCTGCCTTGACTTCCCATCATGATTTACTACACCCTTGATCCATGAACCAAAACAAACCCTCCTTTTCTTAAGTTAAGAAACACCCCCATTAATTGGTGGGGTGCACAAAACAAAGACCTTGTGCTCTCTCTCTAATATATAAAAATATATCTGCTTTTTTATTAATAATAATTGTATAACTTATACTTGTAAAGTTAATATTTATAACTATTAATATTTATTAGTATTAAAAGATATATAAGTGTGAGCCACCATGTGGGTGCTGGGAATTGAACTCAGGACCTCTGGAAGAGCAGACAGTTCTCTTAACCTCTGAGCCATCTCTCCTGGCCCTTTTGTTTTGTTTTGAGATAGGATCTCACTAAACTAACAAGATTGACATTGAACTTTCAATCCAAATATTTTGGTTTCCAGGATAGATAAGGTTATAGAGCTGCAGTGCTAGGCATGAACTTCATAAGGAAGGACACAGCACCAGTAGACACACTACTCTAAACCGTCCTCTAGATTTGACATTCTACTACTGGAAACCCCTATTCCATCTTGAATCATCATGAACATGTTCCTTTTGAAAAATATTTATTTATTTTTAATTAAATGTACATGTGTGTGGCTATTTGCACACAAGTGCAGGGGCTTACGCACGCCTTTAATCCCAGCACTCGGGAGGCAGAGGCAGGTGGATCGCTGTGAGTTCGAGGCCAGCCTGGTCTACAAAGTGAGTCTAGGATGGCCAAGGCTACACAGAGAAACCCTGTCTCGAAAAACCAAAAAAAAAAAAAAAAAAAAAAAAGGGCCAGAAAAGGAAATCTGTCTCCCTGGAGCTGGAGTTATAAGCAACGTTTAGCTGCCTGGTATGGGTGCTTTAAAGTGAACCTGGGTTCTCTGGAAGAGCAGTAAGTACTCTTAACCACTGAGCCATCTCTTGAGGCCCCAGTGCTTTCTATTTTAACACAGTTCTTCAAGTGCCAGCAGAGTGGCTCTACGGATACAGGCTTTTGCTGTGCAAGCAGGATGACCTGGGCTAGGCTCCTGGAAGCCACAGTGGGAATAGAACACAGATCCCTGAGAGCTGTTGTTTGACCTCCACACACGAATTCGTGATTCTCATGAACCTGTACGCTCATCCCCTCCTCCTACCTTACTCCCACACTTTATTAAATAAAAAGAAAAGCTCAAGGGTCTCCAAAAGCCAGCCATGGACTCCAGTCATCTTAACAGTTCTCTCTGGGTCTCTTCCAGGCTGAGAATACCGAACGCTAGAGAACATCATCGCCGTCCTCTTTACATGTCAAGCTTCCTTCCTCCGTTAACAAAAGCCATTCTGCCATTTCATGTGTGGGCATAATCCTCATTGACAGGAAACACAAAGGGGTGATACAAACGGAATCTATTTTCCTTGCCGTTGAACACATCCAATCAAATACATATTTGCTCATCACGGCATGGAGGACTGCTCTGAAAACAAGGCATCTGGCAACACGCATGGGCTTCTGAGATGGATGAGGAGATACTCAAGCCCTTGTGCACCCCATGTGATATCAGGAGGGAAGACAGAGGACAGGACTGTCCAGAACAGGACAGACACTGGTTTCTGACTTGTTTGCGGCATCACGTGTTTATGCCAAGGAACCATGTTTAGCACACACTTAATGCTGCCATTTCTGCCTCATCTGGTGGAACTTGGCTTTTACAAGACAATGATCCAGAAGAAAAGTTAAGCGGCTTTTTAGCATCTCTTGAAATCTGGTTAGCAAGGGAGACTGGAAGTGATGTGGGAAGCAACTGAAAGGCATCGCCATGTCTGAATGGTGTTGCTACGTGCTACTCTACTCAGCAAGGGCCACCTCACTGAGAAGGCAGTGTCTCCAGAAAAACAAATGCTGAAAGTTGGGTCCTATTAAATTCTCCCTGACTCCTGAAGAGGGGAGAATGCTATTGGGTACTCTTCAAGTAGAAACACCATGGGAGCCATTGACAGTCCAGATGACATGCCCCGGGCCATGTTTAACTTCGCCTCCATGCCCCAGCAGTGTTCTGTGCTGTCTGGCTGTTCCATGACTTGCGGTCAGGCTGGAAAGAAGCCAGACGGAAACTCCTTAAAATATAAGCTTTCAGTGGAAGCTTCACCAAAAGGCCACTCCGCCCCTCCCCCCCAGAAAGTTTAAGACTCGAGGCAAGGCCGATGCCCCTAGCAGTAACAATCATTTCAGAGCAGAGTGGAGCAATAGAAAAAAAAATTAATTCCCACAGGAATAGTCCATCCTCCCCCCCCCCCGCCCTTCCTTGAGATGTTTGGTTAGCTTGTGCCTTTCACTTTCCATTAAGAGTCCCTTGAAGAGGACAACTGGATAGAAGGCTCCAGAACCAAAGTGACACTGCTCTCAGCTGGTGTCTTTTTTTAATGACCCACCCTCTGTCTCTCCTTATTCTTCTGTGAGGCCACACAAGGATTAGCAACACGGGTGGTGCTGGAAGGCTCCAGGGAGGGGCTACAACCCTCAGATCTGCCTCCCAGATTGTCAGCTGAGACTGGAGCCCTGGCTGAAGCTCGGGGCGGTTGCCTGGCAGAGGAAAGAGTGCGGTGCTCAGACCCATGCTTGCTGCAGCTTCTTCCTTGTGTTTCAAAGCTTCTGCCTTGCTGGGAGGCCACCACAGAGTGGGGACAGACTTCCTGGCTCCCTCTGCTTCCAGGCCACTTCAGGACTCTGAGCTGCTTGCGGGGAGTGACAGCTGTCATGGCAGGTGCCCTGCAGGCTGGGGGTGGAAGAAGCTGTGGGGACTAATGACAGGGTCTGTTTCCCATCCCCACCCCCCCACCCCACCCCCAGTCGCTTCCTTAGCAAGCCTGGCAGAGACAGGAAGAGGCTGAAGGCGTTGCTGTTTTTCTTTACTTTTGTGGGGAAACTGCAGAGAAGGAGCTGTCATCATTTCCAGGGAACACGTGGCCTTAATCTCCAGAGGCGGCTGTTAGCCACTCAAAGTCTGGGCCCAGCTTACCTCCTCACGACTATCCTAGAGCTTATGGCTTCTTCAGACCAACTTTTAAGACTCATGTCTTTCCTGCTGGCCCGATGGGTTGTTTCTGGGCAGGAACTGCCTGACCCACTGTGATGGTGTACTCATCAGGCTTGCTGTGTGACTTTGGCAAAGTCAACTGCTCAGATTGCTTTGCTCTAAGATGAAGCCCTGGAAATAGATGGCCCCTTAAGTCCTTTCCAATTGCACAGAGGCAGGCACTTACCTAGGCTGCTTGTAGCTCCTGAGCTAATACAGGTTTGTCATCCTGAGGGAGGTGACATTGTCTGTGGAAAGAGAGATACTACCACTTGGATGTTGAACATCCAGAAAGGCTTAAGGTTAAGGCTTAGACTTTCCTCTGCCTCCTGGGGCTGGAGAACTGCTTCTGGCCTAGCAGGAGGACCTTTGAGGAATTACGGCATCTCAGGTCCTTTCTCTTTCCCCTTTGCTTTTTGACAAGGCGGGGAGCCCTCTGCTCTACCACAGGCCCCCTCCATGGCCTTCCAGTTTGCCCAGCATAAGCACTGAGCCAGGAGAATATCCTGACATGGCCTGGGAAGGAGTCAGTGAGCTCTATGTTCTGTTGTGTTGACAGGAAGCTGCCTGGCACAGAAGATAATCCTGTTTCCCAAAAGTTATGAAGATATTAAATATCTATTATTTAATCCCCAACATTCTGCTGTATAATCACTTTGTCTTCTAGTTGTCCCGACTCTGTAAGTGGAGTCCGTCAGACTCCAGATGAGAAAGTAGACCCCCCTCAAAAAAACGAGATTCCTGGCCCAAGTTCATACAGTTAGACTAGCAAGATTTGGTGGCACGTGCCTCTTATGCCAAACTTGAGAGGTTTTAGGGAAAAAAAAAAAAAAAACAGAAATGATGAAATAATAATCTATAACCTCAAGTTCATTTTTTATACAAAACTGGGTTTTAGAAGCAGTTTCTAGAAGATGGAGTTAGCATGCCAGCTGTATGATCCTAACACTCGAACACAGCTCATCAGTTGTGTCTCAGTCTCCTCGCTCATCAAGAACACAGGCCTCCCACACAGCCCGTTAACTCCATTAGTTATGGCTACACAGTACCCGCTGAAGGCTTCGTGTTGATGTCTGGGTGCTTTGCCTTTTCTCTCCCTTTAAGTTGGAAAGAATATTTTGTGCTCAAACATAGACTCCTCTCTGTGAGAACAAAAATGGCTCAGGACAGAGGAGAATACACAACCAGATTACACATTCTCAGTGCCATATACAAATGCATGTACCCATGCAGGCACACACGTGCACAAAGAGGCATATACGCACATACGAACACACATACACATCCAGGTGCACAATACACACAGGCACACACATGCAAACACACAAGCACATACAGGCATGTAATGTACACACACACATAGAGACACACACACAGGTGTACAAGCCATACACGCATGCATATATATACAGGCATATGCACACACATGCACAAACCTGTATATGCCAAGACTTGTATACACACATTCATACATATATACATGTGCCTATACACACAGGTACACATATAAATACACCTGTACACAATGAACACATATACACATACACATAGATATGTCCACACATATATACATATACATTCACAAACATATGCACACAAATATCCACATGTCTGTGTATGCATGCACACACTTGTACATACATACACACACATGTATATACAAACACATAGGCCCCCTTTCCTCCCTCATTTTGTTGCTACACCTTTAGCAGTGACTAGCAGTGACTACGACAGCCTCCCTTGCTACTAAGAGCCCTAAAGAATAGCCAATCAAAAGACTGAGGATTTGAAATGTCAGTGGGAACTACTGCTTCTTCAAAGAGCAATCAGTGGGTGATGTGGAGAGGAGACAGATGCGTAACTCCCACAGCGCAGACATGTATTGATTAATGCATTCCTGGCACTGCAGATGAAGCCTGGGGTGGGGCAAGGAAGTTACACTGTTGGGTAATGGCCCCATAGCTCTTAATTGGTGAACCTGTAATTCTGTATTCTCAGACTTAGTTTTACAAAACAATGACCCTAAATACAATGTCCTTAGTAATATTAATTTTGTTTCCACTAAGACTGGAGTCAGCAGTTATTATATTAGCAACTTTACACATAGATGAGACAAATATCGAACAAAAACCTACTTAAAGAAGAAAGGGCTTATTCTGGCTCATCGTTCAGGGCTTCGGTCCATCAAAGCAGGGACAACATGGTGGCAGTAGCCTCAAGCAACTGGCTGTGCTGTGTCCACAGTCAGGAAGGAAGAGGAAAGAAATGTTGGTGCTCTGCTCACTTTTTCTTTTTATCTATTCCCGACCCCATCCCCAGAAATGTCACCATTCACATTGGCGGGGGTGGGGGGGGTGAGGAGGTGGGGGGGGGCTGGGGGTGAGGGGTGGGGTGGGGGGAGGTGGGGGGGTGGGGGGAGCTGAGTCCTCCCTCTGCAATGAGACTAATGTAGACACCTCCCCAAAGGTGTCAAGGTGACAATAGTAGCTCTGCGCAGTCACCTCTGCTCACATCTGATAGCTTTTCTTATGAGTTAAAGTTTTAAATCCAAAGGTATGGATCTTTGAGTTTTGTTTTGTTACGTCTCTTGTACGTGGGTGGCATCCATTGACATGAAGAGCAATTCCTTGCTCGGTGCCCTCTATGTCCTCCCTAGCAACCGGTCTTAGTACTTTTAGCCCTATATTCTCAGTTGCAGGAAGTAACTTGGGTCCTCTGCGTTCCTTGACTCGATGAGGAGCCAGCCTAGACTGGCGGGTATCAGCCTTTGGTATTCAAGCCTCTACTTTAGCGTGATTTAGTTTGGGGTGAGCCACTTTATTTCTTGGCAATCACTCGGGGACTCATTTATTTCCAAATCCTTATTGAACGCCCATCCTCTGTCAGGTATCCTGCCAGGCACTGGGATTATATTGTTGAACAAAACAGTTTCAATTTGTGCTTCTTGGAATTTATAGCCGAATGGAGATACGGACCCCTGACAAACAGCAAGGGAAGAAAGAACAGCCGTTGATTCTGCAGGCATGTAACAAGGGGACCTTTTGTAATCTGAATGTAGGAGAAAGATTTCTCTGAAGAAAAGACAGAGATAAGAGAAAGATAATAAAAAGCAGTGAGCTAAAGGGAGGAGGCTGGTAACACGTGTACTTCAGCAGTGAGATAAGAGATGGCATCAGTGGTCTCCAGGGATTTTTACAGTCCATTTTTCTTGATGGCTATCTCAGAACTTTCCACATTGGGGGCATTCATCTTTGAGCCCATCACTTCTCTGACTGTATATACTCAAAAGCACAATCTCTTGCTTTTGTACTAGTTACAATGAATTGTTCTTTGCTTCTTTTTCTGTGAACTGCGATGAGTGCTAATTTGTTTTTATTTCTGGTACGAGGCCTGCTAGATTACAGCTCACACCTTTGCTTGACACCCAGTGTATTTTTATATTGTCTCTGTGTACAGTGTATTCATTTGCTTTCGAGTGTGCTTGAGTCTTCCGCAGTCTCCACATGTTCGTGTGCGTGTGCCTGTGCCTGTGTGTGTGTGTGTGTGTTCGTGTGTGTGTGTGTGTGTGTGTGTGTGTGTGTGTGTGCTCGTGTGTGAGCAGGCCAGAGGTCCATGTAGTATCATTTCTCAGGCCTGGCTACCTTAGGGTTTTTGTTTGTTTGTTTGTTTGTTTTTTTAAAGCTTTTTTAACCTTTATTTATTTATGTGGGAAGCAGGTGGGTTGCATGCCACAACACACTGGTGGAGGAAGAACTTACAAATGTCAGTTCTTTCTTTCCACCATTTGGACCCGGGAACCAAACTCAGATAGCCAGGTTTACATCAGGCACCTCTGTTTAGCAAGACCTCTCAAGGACAACCGTGCCCTAGTGTCTTAATACAAATCTTCCACTGGCTGGGAGCTTACCAAATAGACTAGGTTGCCCATCAAGTCACCAGGATCCTCTTGTCTGTTTCCCCTGTACTAGGTTTACAAACTCAAGCCGCCACACACAGCTTTTCTGCGTAGGTGGGTTCTTGAATTCAGATCATAATGTTTGCTGAGCAACCACTTACCAGCTGGGCTTTGCCCCGCCCTATTCATCTACTCTTTTCAGTTTCACTTCTTCCTAAAGTGAGAGACGTTCTCCTCTCCTTGTTACTGCTGCAACCAGTACCAGTGTGTATCTGTTAGCTATTGCTGTGTAACAAACTAGCCTGAATCTATATGGTTTGAAAGACATCATTTATGATTATTCTGGAGTCTATGGGTTTCCTGGATGGCTCTGTCTAGATCTGATCTGGGCTGGAATGTTGAACAACCCAGGCATCTGAAATCAGCTGACGCAAGTGATGATACTCTGGCTTATGACCTAGGCATGCATGGTGTGGTTGACTCGTTGTGATGCTGCATGTGACCCTGTAGGTCTCATTCACCAGTGTGGCCTGGTTTTGGGGGTGTGTGGAAGCAGGCTGTGACAGGAATGTGAAGTTGTGGGAACTTGTGCTTAACATGGGCATGACGTCACTGCTCTTGATTCCTGTCTGCCAAAGCAAGTGGGAAGGCCAGCAGTGCTCAGGCAATGGGGACACAGACACAGTATCCTCATAGAAGGAAGCATAAAGCTACACTCCATGAAGTGGTGAGCAGCCAGGTCTGACTGGTAAGCCATCCACAGTAACTGACACGTGGGACAGGGCTCACTCTGTACACCAGGCTGCCTTTCCCTCCGTGATCCTTTGACTTTCACTCCCATGGTGCTTTGATGGCAGGCATTGCCACATCTGCTTCCTTATTTGTGTTCAAATATTGCTTTCCTCAAGGCCCACTTCAAACTGGTTGGCTTATCTATATCCTATGTTTCTCACTGTCTAGGGGAGCACCTTGACAAACGTTCTGTCCTTGCCCAGGGAATCTCGGTAATAAATTGGTTGTGTGTGTGTGGGGGCGGGGGATTGTGATTCCTTCAATTTTGCAGTTAAAGAAATATTCTTCTGAATACAAATTCTATTTTAGCATTTTAAAATTATGTATATGTCAGCCTGTCGGTCTGAGAGTATGTGCAAATCAGTGAAGGTGCCAGTGGAGACTGGTGGCACCAAGTCCTATGGAGCTCTAGTTACAGGCACTTTGCAACCCAGTGTGGGTGCTTGGAAGAGCAGCAAGTGCTTTTAGCAATTGAGGCATCTCTCCAGCCCAGAACATAACTTTCCTTAAAGACCTAAGGCTACGTTTAAGGCTCTGAACTCAACTTTGAATATGATATGAAAGTTAATGCTTTAAATTCCCAAGCTCTTGCCTACATAAAAGCTATTTATGGAAAACATTTAAGAAGTTATATTTAACCCAAATCACTACATTTCATCTTCTGCTAAAGCAAATAACAGTTTTTCTAGTTAGTGTAAACAGATGTATATAAATAGAATCGATCTATTCTAGAAATCCCCAGCCTTAAATGCTATCTATTAATTACTTTCTACAAATTAGAACTAAAACCACACTGCTGAATAGTAAAGAAAAGTGTCCATCAGTTTTCGAACAGCACAGAGAAACATGTTCCTAAAAGCATAGGAGGTCAGGTTAGGCTTTCATAGCCCGAGATAAAATCAAGACGTCTACAGCCAGTTGGGTGCCCTCTGTGATGGATAACAAACAAAACTGTAGAACTAGGGACTCAGAGAGTATAGAGGACAAGTTTTATCTGTGACAAGCCAGTCACAGGCCCACAAGAGAGTGTTGATTGACAGCAGGCCATTTGAGCAATAGTAGTAAGTTCTAGACCACACAGGGCTATGAATGTCTTTTCTCGGCCCAGAACCTGCATCTGTTTGCTGTTCTGGGAGACTATGGGACTCAGAATGTCTTTTCCATTTCCTGTCTCTGCATATACACACTCTTCACCCCCCCCCCCATTCGTAAGCACGCTGGCCTCAGTGCCCCCGGGAGCGTTAAAGTAGAATGTGCTTATTTACTTTTATTTTTTATTTTTGGTACCGTTTTCCTTCTTTTTTATGATCCCGGTTTCCAACTGTGTGGCAGAAACACATAAAAATTGGCATAAACGTAGGAAAATGTGCCCCAGATGCTATATTAGCTGTGGAATCAGTTAAAATGCCTGCACACAAGGTCTGCTCTCCTATCTGTCAGCTCACTGAAACCCATCCTCAAATCTTCTGTCTATAAAAAGGGGATGGGTGCTGCTAAACACACTGCCAGCTTGCCCCTCCCTCCAGGGATCTGGCACAAATCATGTCACCAATTCAAGAAGCCCTTCCCAAGAGAAGCAGACATGCTAAGGCTCCGGTTCTGTCTGGGAAGCTATTGAGGTGAGGATTTAAGGTCATAGTGGAGCTAGTCCAGAGAACGTTTTGAGCATAAGTCAGCATATGTTGAGGTCGGGTCTGATGCTGGCAATTCTCAAAGCCCCTTTTGAACTCAGAAGTTTAAAAAAGGGTCCATGGTCATTACCACACTCCTGAATCTGTTTCCTGGCCTCCTCATGTACTCCATCCTCAAGATCACAGGAGTTATTGTTTGTTTGTTTGTTTAAATTTATTATAATTTATTCAGATTACAACCCGATTGTTATCCCCTTGCTTTTATATTCCTGTTCCCACCTTCCTTCCTTCTTTTACCCTATTCCCGTCCCCTAGACTTCCGACAGAAGAGGACCTCCTCCCCCATCACAGGACCACAGCCTATCAAGTCTCATCCAGATAGCCTGCTTCCCCTTCTTCTGTGTGCCTCCTTAGCCTCCCCACCGAGGGGTAGTGATCAAATCATGGGCACCAGAGTTCATGTCAGAGGCAGTCCCCACTCTCCACACAACTGTGGAGAATGAGATGTCCATTGGGTAGATCTGAACAGGGGATCTAGGTTTACTGTATGCATTGACCTTGGTTGGTGCAATAATTTGTGCAGGCCCCCTGGGCCTAGATCTCCTGGCCTTCCACCCGCCCCTCCTCCCCCATTCTTCCACACACTCTCAGTCCGCCACCCAGGAGTCCAGCAGAGAGTTCCAGAATCTGTCCTGATACCCTACTGGGTAGAGTTTCTCAGAGGACATCTACATAAGTGAGTATATACCATGCGCGTCTTTCTGGGTCTGGGTTACATCACTTAGGATGATTGGTCACCTGCCTTAGCTTCAAGAGCACAGGGATTAATGTATATATCACCAGACAAGGCCTCCTTACCCTCATGTTAATGCCACAGTCTGGACAAAAGCTTAGATGAATGCAGTGGCCCAGGCTTTTCCCCTTATCCTAGCTCAGGCCCATGATGCCAAATCCCCTGGGCTCCTTTAATCATAACAATGCTTTTTAGACACTGTGGCTAAGGTTTTTTTTTTTTAATTATATAAGCAATTTGTGATTTCTGCTATATATGTAAGCTGAGCATCAAGTACTAGAGATCAGGACAGCCTAGTGGTTATAGCAGCTAGTTCCTATGTTTAGTTACTGGCTTTATCAAGTATTATCTCAATGGCTGACTCTGTGCAACAAGCATAAGACTATAAGCTACTTCACTGGGTAATGCTAAATATCATATTAGTTTTAAAATATTAATTACATTTTAAAATTTTATGTGTGTGTGCTTGTATATATGTATATCACATGAGTGCCGTGCTCAAAAGGGCCAGAAGGGGGCATCAGGTCAGAGCTGGAGGTACAGGAGGCTGTGAGTCACCTGTTGTAGGTGCTGAGAACTGATCCTGGATCCTCTGCGAGAGCCGGTAGCGCTCTTGACTGCTAAGCCATCTCTGCAGCCCTAGGATTGTATGCTGATTGCCGTGGGTTCTTGGTACGGAATGAATCCCACAGGGAGCCCTCGATACCAGCTGCTGCTGTGCAGCTACTCCACCGAGTGGAAAGCTAAAGTGTCTGCTGGGTGGTTATGTTGGATCAATTTAGTTTCTGAGAAAACAGAGATATTATTTTAGGGAGCCATGCAAAGACATGCAAAAGACATAGGCACCTCTGCTATCTTTCCAGAATCCTGTAGAACAGGTGGGTGATGAAGAAGGAAAAAAAAAAAAAAAAACTTAAGAGACGTGAGGTGAGTGCTTACGATCCTCAAGACAAGCAAGAAAGCACAGCTAAGCCCCCAGTCTAGCACCTATGATGAATCATCATGGTGAACTCAAACGCATTTGAAATCACCTAGGAGACACACGCACATCCAGGTATGAGGCTGAGGGTATCACCAGAGAGGTTTGACTGAGGCGGGAAGTCTTGCTTGGATCTGGGTTGCATCACCTCATGGGCTGGGGCTTCAGGATGAAGGAAAAGAAGAAGACAAGCTGAGCACATGTGAGCATCTTGGTCTGCTTCCTGACTGTGGTCACGGTGGATGAGCCATCTCATGCTCCCACCTCCGTGGCCTCCCCCTCCAAGATGGACTGTGCCTAGTACAATGCCTCACATATTGTTACTTTGTCAAGCTTCGCTGGGATCAAAGGCATCTCGCTCTCATGGTGGATAGCAGCAAACTAAGTTGTTTCAACCCACCAGACCTTAAAGCCACAAGGAACCCTAACTCTATAGATATAAAAAAACTGAGGAGTCAGAAGGTGAAAGGTCAACCAACGATATCCAGCCCCCAACCGTGGGATCCCTCTCAGGGCCAACAAAACCTCAGCAGACTCTTCTGAACTTATTTCTTTGGTTTGCCTAGAATCCAAATTCCTTCTTACATGATAACACCTTTAATTAAGGATCAATTAAGTCTGAGACTAAGCAGATAAGATAATTTGAAGTGAAGCTTTTTGTAATCGTTGCTACTACTGAGCAGGAATTTAAAGAGCCTGTTCCTGGGATAATAGGCAGCACTTGGTGGTGTTTCCATCTGATGTTTAGCACACATCTTACTCGATTGCAGCAGTTTGAGTGCTTGCTTTATGCTGGGCCCTATTTCTAGGCACTCAGGCCACTGAAGTAGATACACAGAAATGTTCCTTGTCAGTAGTTGATTTGGAATATATACCATCATTCCTTCTCTACACTTAGGACTTGGACTACTCAAGTTAACTTTATATATAAGCAATGTGCTTTGCATAAGCATCCCGAACCCCCAAGTGTTGAAGGTTCGGTCCCCACCTTGTATGCTCATTAGAAGGTAATGAAGTCTTTAGGAGGTGGAGCCTTGGGAAGGATTCTGTTACTGTAGGCTATTCAATCCCTTCCTCTTTTCCTTTGCTCCTCCCGAAGAAGACAATCTACCACGGACTGAGATCTCAGCCAAGATGAGCGTTTTCTCCTTATGAGGTGTTTGACTATTTTGCTACAGCAATGGGATGCTGACCAATACAGTGTGTTGTTCGTGTTATCAGCAAATATTAAAAGCTTAGTAGGTACTGGGGAGATGGCTCAGTGGGCAAACTCGCTTATTATGCAACCCTAGATCCCCTGAATCCTTATATGAGTGTTTGTAATCCCAGTGTACTCTGACAGGGAAATGGGCTGATACCTAAAGTCTGTCTAACCTCCTTTCATGCAGAATCAAGTGTAACCCCTACACACAGAAGCAAGTGAATACCCCAACACACACAAACACAAACACACACACACACACACACACACACACACACACACACACAGAGCAACATAAAAAAATTAGTATTTGTAATGTCAGATTATACAATTGTCAGTCTGGCTAACTACCCACACTAAAGGCTAAAGTGTTAAGTGTAGTCTACCATGAAATGCTTGGCTTTATTCTTATCCGGGTCCATACAACTGGCCCTAGCCATGGCCCTAACAAGCGACATCATGTTCATCCCAAGGGAAGATGGCTCTGCCTGTCTCAAAGGCATACTTTTATCCTATATACACTGACCCAGAGAAATGCTCTTTCAGCCTCCCTGGCTTTCTTCCTTGGTGACTGAATGAATACAATTCCTGGAATCTAAGTTGAAAGGACCCATCAACATCATTTTACAAATGGAAAAATCTGTGCTCGGGAAAGAGAAAAGGGGGAGTCAGGGCTAGAGTCCCAGTCCCCTCACTCCTTGTGTATCTTTCCTACAGATAGAGCCCTCCCCACCTCAGAAATGGTATGGGGTGCAAAGAAGCCTGTCCTGTTCATCTTAATGCTCAACAAGACAAGATGAAGAGTAACCCTGAGAGAAGGCCTTTGGGTGTGCATGTGGGCGACTATCTTGATTACACTAACTGAGGTAAGAAGGCCTGCCCAGTGTGAGCAACCCCATTCTCCAGCTGGGATCTTGAGTGTGCAAATGAAAACAGGAGCCAAGTCCACAGCACATATTCGTCACTCTCTGCTTCCTAAGCATGGTTGCGATGTGACCATGGTAGCAAGCTGCTTCAAGTTTCTGCTACTTTTATTTCCCTGCTGTCATGGACTGTACCCGTGAACTGTGAGCCAGATTAAGCTCCCCCCACCCCGTCCCTCCCTTAAGTTGCTTTTGTCAGGCTATTTTATCACAGCAACAGGAAGCGAAACTAAGACAGGATCTTTATTTTATAAAGACACGACTGAGAAGGGAAGGAAATGCCACCACTGGAAGCACCATGTGAATCCAGGATGCAGGCTCTCAAACCTGACAAGATACTGCTGGGTTGAGACCAGGGGGACCGTACACAGCCTTAACCTTAAAATAGGAGAACTAGATGCAGATTAGGAGAAGTGCTGTCTAGATTAACTCAACTCAGCTTCAATTCTTGGCTCTACCACCTGTCTGACTTGGTCTCACACCAGGTCCACTTGAAAGGCCTTAGGACTCCTGGATAGGAGCAGAAGCCCCCATTATCTCAGCTCCCCACTGTAGCTACACACACACACACACACACACACACATACACACACAAAAATAAAACAATGTTGGACCTTCCAGACCAGCCCAGATCCCAAATGAACACTAAAAACTATATCTGGCCACACCCTACCCATCAACCAAGTCAAGATGTATAGTAATATTAATTTTTAATGTCAGTTTGTTATGTTATATAATATATAATAGAGGACTAGGGTATGCTTCTGGCAACCAGCACAATAGTTAACATATAGAAGATACAACAGATACATTTATTATGTAATAAATAAATAAATAAATACTGGGGATGTGACTCAGTTAACAGAGGGTTTGCTTAGCATGTGCAAAGCCCTGGGTTCCATTCCTAGCACCATATAAAACAGGGGTAGAGGTACATGTCCGTACCCAGCGATTGGTAGTTGGGGGCAGGAGAATAGAAGATCATGGTTATACTCAACTACATTGATGAGTTCAAGGCCAGCAAAGGCTAGATGATTCTTCACTGAGAAAAGAAAGTGAGGAGGGAGGGGAGGGAGAGGAAAACAAGGGAGGGGGAAGTAAGTTAAAAAAAAGAAAGAAAGAAAAGAAGAGAGAGAAGAGGAGCTGTGTGGAGAGGGAGTGGGGGAGGGGGGTCGAGGGGAGGACCCTCCTCATCCACCCTAGAACAGCCAGCCATTCTTCATGACGTTATAAAGAATGCTTGTTTTAGAACCATTTCCTCAAAGTTGAAGCATTCCTTCCAAGAGAAGAGGGAAGGTGGAGGGACTCAAGGGGAAGTAAACAAATGTCGCCGGTCTGGGAAAGCTGAAACTTGTAAGCTTCTCCAAGGCCCCTCCCCAGCTGTATAGAAGCTGCTACCAGATTGGGGGGGAGGGGAGCGGGTTGGAGGGTGAAGGAAACTCCGAGCTCCCAGGCAGCACAGAGGACAGTCTCAGACCTGAAGCTGCCTGCAAGCTCTGGGAGAACTCAGGGCTACAGCTGTCATGAGTTTGTCCCTGCACCCCTTCCAATTCCGAGTTAGGGTGGGTTTTCAGTGATGTAGTTACTTCTGGGTCATCCCCGCTCCTGTAAGTGCCCCCTCATCCACACTCCTGTTAGTGACCCCAAAAAGAACTCAGTGGTTCTCCAAGTTAGACTTGGGTGCAGCTGTTACGTCAGTGTGTCAGGAGTTCCTTTCTGGGATGAGTAAGCGTGTGCACGTGTGTGTGTGTGTGTGTGTGTGTGTGTGTGTGTGTGTGTGTGTGTGTGTGTATGAACATAGGTATGTATGTAAATTAATGTATATATGTGTGTATATGAACATGTGTGTGTGTGCACGTGTATGTTTGTATATGTACATGTGTATGTGTGTCTAATGTAATTTTGATGTTAATTACTGCTCGCTGTCTCTGTGACCCACGTTTTGACCTATAAAAGGCCATTCACCTGGGCAGGGCAACTGAGATAGGTGTAGCTATATTTCTTGGGTTTAGATAGAGAGAATCTTGGGAGAAGAGAGACCAGGAGGAGAAGAGAGGAGAAAAGGCCACCATGGGTTAGATGGAAGAAAAGCACGTGGCCGGCATGGATGGAAGATTTGGCCTAAGAACATTAGCAAGTATTTGGGATTATGGATGGCAGGTAGCTTGATAGAAGTTATTAGAAACAGATGGCATGGGATTCGGGCAAGGATTCCATGCCTGCCCCACTAAGGGAAGTAGTTTAGAGGATTAATATCTGCCTTGTCCCAGGTTAACTTAGGCTGTTTTAAAATATAACAGGTGTCTGTACCTTGATTGATTGCTAGTGGGTTTTACTGAAGTAATAATAACTATAGGCCTCATAATAAACATTATTAGGCCCTACTGATAATTAAAAACAACATATGTGTATGTATACGTGTGTGTGTGTGTGTGTGTTGTGTCTCCCCCAAGAAGTCTCTGATACAGAAATGTTTTGCTGTTATCCTTGATTTCCAAAGCTGAAACTCAAGTGTTCAAAAACATTAAATAACTTTCCTAAGGAGATCTCAGACCCAGGTACAAGAAAACCAGGATAGTAAGATCCCAGTCTGAACACACAATGAATAATAAACACATATGATCTTTTAAAACAGAAAATCTAGGGCACAATTCCTTCGTAGATGACCCAGTGATGCTGTGTCACTGCACAGTGAGCTGTGGTAGTGGAGACAGTCCTGTGGGAGCTGTTGCTGGATACAGAGCATATCTGTCTTACTACAGCAGTGTGAAACAGAAAGTGCCCAACACACGACAGAAATGCAGAGCCTGGATATGGTCATGGCAATCTCACCCCTTCCCTGCCCAGATTCTTTTGACCTTGACTCTGAAGTCAGGCTGTGAGCCCACTGGGGCATGTATGATGGGCTTTGCAGTCAGACGTGAATCGGAGTGGTAATTCTGTCATGTGTTTCTTGTTCACTTCTGAATGTCATTTAGTTACTCTGAGTCTGTTAGAGAAATTAGACTAGGGAGAAGGGCATTACGTATCTAATTAGGTCATGGTTAAATTAGATATATGTAAAGAAAGCCTAGTCTCAGGGGCACCTGCTGATAAATTATTATTAAAGTATGGAAGCCTGAAATGAACAGGACAAGAATCCATGGTTTCACATCTTCTCCCTCTAGAGTTCATTCTATCTCAAGAAATTATCCATAAACTCCCAGGGTGAATGGGTCTCACTCTGACATTCTGTTGTGTAAAGGGACAGGAAGGCCTGACAGGACCACAGACGAGGGCTCTACTATACTGTCCACTGTTTACTAAATGCATAACTTTGGAAGTTCAAAGTGGCTGATTTGGAACTGCCCATCATTTAGCTCCTTCTCAAAGAGGAGAGGTAGCATGTGTTAAAAAAGCATTTGAGGTGGACATGCAAGGGAGGGCCCTGGAGACTTGCAGGAGAGGCTGAAATCCTATACGGTTCAGACCTGGAATGCCAGCATAGGAAGAGAGCCTGTATGCTAGACACCCATCACCCTGGCTCCATGGTTACAGTAAAGGAATGTGCCACTGCAGGAGTAGGGTGCGAACGAACTCTGTCAGTGTGGATGTGGAAAATGTTCCCTGTCCTCACAGGCTTTTCTACAAACTTACCTAAGTGACCTAAGATGTCCCCCACCCCCAAATACATGCTCAGGCAACTTAAGTATATAGCCAGGTGCAATATTAAGAAATGATCCATTGGCTGAATTCAGAGTAGTTTAGAGATCAGAAAACCATGTGTAGTCCCATGTCCACTATGCTATAGGCATTCTGCTATACTGAATCAAAGGGAAGG
This sequence comes from Acomys russatus, assembly GCF_903995435.1. Lineage (NCBI taxonomy): Eukaryota > Metazoa > Chordata > Mammalia > Rodentia > Muridae > Acomys > Acomys russatus. The sequence continues at coordinate 37,818,262 of NC_067161.1, forward strand.
TGCCTTATAAACTCAGCTTAGCCCAGTGGAATACTGCTGAGCCAAGTCTACTGGCTGCCTTGCACAGTAGAGTACCAGTGTTATGACCCAAAGAGGCATGGAGAGAGGTGTTCTCAAGAACTAGAAGAGAAGGATGCTGATCCTCAGGGACCAAGAGCATGCATGGCCAGTCACACAGAGACTAGGAGCAATACCAGGACCAAAGTAAGATGCCCAAATGTTTCCATCTATCCCTCTGTACCACAGAATGAGGAGACAGTACAGTTCTCACTGCTATCCAACACACAGGAGTGTACTGTGGAGCCTTGAGCGACTAGATCATATTAGCAGACACCCCAGCTTTAAGAAAAGATGGCCAAATGGGACCAAGAGGAGTATTACCCAACTATACCGACAGTCCTTCTAGGCATGCATTATACCACAGGAGTCAAGAGAATGCACATCTCCTCTTGCCCCAACTACCAACGGAGTGGAAGAAGAATGAATGAACCCCATCATTCCTATTGTAACCCCACTTATGCAGCCATCAGCCCCTCCCCCCACCATCACCTTCTGTTGTTGTCAAAATAGGATGCTGCAGAGTCTGGGTTCACAGTGGTAACTTTTCTGAGGACAAATGCTTCAGGTCGCCTGGACTCAACACCATCACACGTCTTGTGTAGTAGCAAATCTAACATCAACAGTGCCAGAGAAAACCATCATCACCCAATTAGAGCATGACTCCCTGAACTGCTTGAGTGTCCCCACTCTCAGGTGGCCTCAAGAGGGAGTGGATCCTTCCAATTCTGATCCTGTATGTGCTGTTCCCCAAATTCTCAATCACAGGTGAATAAACTATAGGGAGACTGTATCATCCTATTTTCTTAGGCTGCCCTTACATTGCCCAGACACTGTCAATCATGCAATCGTTATCAATCTGAAGGAGTGGCATTCACCGGGGATATTGGAAGCCTTGGCAACAGGGCAGGGCATGGGTTATGTTTCCCTTAAGGGAGGGGATTTGAACCAAGCCCAGACTCATTTGAAATCCTGGATTAAGCCCTAAATTGTCGAAAAGAGGTATTCCATGTCCTACATAGAAAAACTAGCAAAGTGAAAGTAACATGGCAAGGACATTTCTTTTTTTAAAAAAGGATTCATCACAATCCCAAATTGGGCTAACAAGCAGAAACACAGATGACCAAGATGGTTCCTGTCTTTTATTTCCAAGGTTAAGTGGGAGACTGGGTGTTCCACAGAGGCTGACGTTCAACCTCACAGTCTGTTCTTGGTTGGCTTATTTGAAAAACATTGTGAATAAGAAGAGGGAAAATGCAAAATTAGCCATGTTTAGATACTTAAGTATTTCAGGAAGCCAATTGCACCTGGTCAAACAGACTTACCTAACAAAGAATTAACAAGAGAGATCTCAGGAGAGGGAAGGAACATGACAGAAAAGGACAGAAACAGCCATTAAACCTGTCTGTAAGAAAGTGAGTGATTGAGCCTAAATGAAAACCTGTTTGTAAGAAAGTAAATAGTGGAGCCTCGAAATTCCATGGCCTTCCTGCTCATTTTCTAAAGAGATGGAGTTTGCTGTCTGCAGCCACTGGCTCTCCTTGGAAAGAACTGAGTCAGTCTCTGCACAGTGTCCCACAGTGGCATCACCACAGCCTCTCACTACCATGACTTGTGTCCTATTACACTATAGGAGGTTAAGTCACATAGAGTATTTTAGAAGAAGCTGGGTCACCAGACATCCTGTAATATAACACACACACACACACACACACACACACACACACACACACACACACACAATTCTCCCAGTGCACAAAGTCAATGATACTAGGTTCCTTCATAATCATCATGAAGTGGCAAATGTCCCAGAATAGAATGCTGTCCATGGGACCCAGGAATACAGAGTAAGGAAGGAAAAAGGAAGCAGAAGAAAGAGGAAGAGGAAAAGAAAAATGTCTTATTTGAATGCACCATGCCTCTCCGCAGAGACTCACGTTTGAACACTCGTTCTCCAGTCGATGACACTGTTTCAGAAGGTTGTGGAATCTTTAGGCAGTGGAGCGTCACTGCAGGAAGCGGGTCACTGGAGGTGGGCGCTGGTATTTCATATCCTGGCTTACTTCCTGTTCACTTTGTGTCAGCTGGCCTCGCACTCCTGCTACCATGCCCTCCTGTCGTGATTTAATATAGTCCCTTACTCTGGGTAGTTATGTGGTCATGTTAATGAAGAAAACAGCAGCACAAAACAGGAGAAAAGACTAGCAAGAAAGAGAAAGGAGCCGGAAAGTGGCGGCATTGAGCAGAACGCGTTGTTACAAACATTAACAGAGGGGTGCGCATGCGTTAGTCTTACTTCGTCCACCATGAACCTATGATGCTGTGCCACAGATACTAGAAACAACAAAGGATTATGTCTAATTTTATCATGTCTTTAAACTATTTCCACCCTACGAAAGAACCTTAATCTCCTATGTGCTATTTGAGTCAGTCCTAAGATTTGGGGTGGGACGTCAAGGCTGATGCTTTGTTACAAAGCAGAAGTATGATGCCTTGAGTTTACTCCTTCTGGCTGTCTTCCTAAGAGGCAAACTATGACTTGGATTTTCTGCCTCCTTATCTCTGAAATGGAAACATAAAAAGCCAAATTTCCCTAAGAAGTTAATGTTTCTGCATGTAAAGCTCTTAAAACACGTCTCAGTACAATAAATCCTATATTAAGTAAATGGCACGGTAGAGCACTCTTTCATACGTTATTTTGCACCTGAAAGTTTTCCAGATTATACAACCAGACAACAAGAAGGAAGCAGACATTGTAGGCGTGAATAATTAGCATGCACATATAGGAAAACCTTATCAACACTATAACCCAGAGCTTCCATTGAGAGCTATGCCATAACACCATTGCCGGCTGTATATCCAGAACCTTCCACCAGAGCTGTAGCTTGGCCCTCTGTATGCCAAGTTCCTTCCATCAAGCCTGTGCCTGGTCCTCTGTGTGCCCAGCACCCTCAGCCAGCACAGTACTTATTTCCATTCCTAACAACTGCTGCTTGGTGATTTGTGTAAGCAGAACCCTACCCTCTGTTTAGCACTAAGCTCCAATAGGTCCCTAAGATTAAGGACACCTCAGTCCCTATTACTCATTGATGCCATCACAGCCCCAAATGCTACTTGGAAGACACTCAGGTGTTCAGTGAATGGACCAGAAACTGAGCTTATTTAATTCCCTCCTGTGCTCCGTTCCCAGGAGCTACATTTTTTATTCCATGAGAAAACGGTGGGATGACATCAGCTTTGGCTGCTGGAGAAACACTCTAATTCATAACTTTTAAAATGTGTAACTTGAGTCATTAGACTTACTGCCAACTCACATTTAAAGCTATAAAATATGATCATAGGCATTTTCCCCTATTTTTTGAGTGTCTTTATAGGCTTTAGGGATAACAGTGGAAAGTTCTGCCCATCTTCTGTGCTTGAAATGGAGCATTTGTTGCTGGCTCAGATGCACTCACTGTACACTAAACGGCTCACTCACATCCCTTCAAGTAAATCACATGTTTTGACCATATCCATCCCTTTGAGCTCCTCCCCTAAAGCTTTTTTACATTTCAGTATTTGTTTTTACATGTGTGCCACAGCATGTGTATAGAGGTGACAAAACAACTCATGGGAATCAACTTTCCCGGTCCACCATGGAGGGTCCGGGGAGTGAAGTCCCTGACAGGGCTGAGGGGCAAATGACTTTACCTGATGAGCCATCTAGGCAATGCCCCTGCCCTCCTCCCTTTAGTTCCCTTCCCCCTAATACCAGTCTCCTCCCTTCCACTAAGCCCCCTTCTGCTTCCTCTCTCTCTCTCTCTCTCACACACACACACACACACACACACACACATGACTTTATATACTTATAAGGGAGAGAAATAATTTTGATATTTGTCTTTCTGTGTCTGACTTATTTCACTAATATGATGATATACAAGTAAGCCCATTTTTCATTCTTTTTGTATGTATTTGTGGGCGGCTCCATGTGTGCCATATGTGTGCAAATTCATGTGGTATATGATTCGTGTGTTTTGTGTGTGTCTGTGTCTGTGTGTGTGATATATATGTATATATATAAAATGTGTGTGTTCCTGTGTGTGATATATATGTGTATATGTGAATATATATGTCTATGTGTGTGTGTGTGTGTGTGTGTGTGTGTGTTCCTATGTATATGTGGAGGCCAGAGAACAGTCACAAGTATCATCCCTCATGTGCAACGCATTACAGTTTTTTAGACAAATGTCTCTTGTTGGTCTGAGGCTCCCAAATCAGGATAAACAGGTTAGCTAGCAGGCCCCAGGGATATGCCTGCCTTTATTCTTACAGAGATGGGATTAGGAGCACCCCCACCATGCCCAGGTTCTTTTGTTTACATGGGTTATAGGGATCAAACTCTTGCTTGTGTGGAGAACATTCTACCGACTGAGCTAACACCTTATCCTATTATTTCTTCATTCTGGATGAATAGAAATCCATCATTCATACATATACACACCACAATGAGAGAGGACCAACTCTCATAACTTGTCCTCTGACCTCCACATGCTCACTGAAGCGTATGCACTTACACGTACAAATGAAAAATAAATGAATGAATGTAATTAAAATTTTTTTAACTAATAGAAATTTATTTTTGTTTTTTTTAATCTTATTTTTCTTCATTAATTTATTCATTTAATCACTTTACAGCCTGATGTAAGACCCACTCCTTTCTCTCCTTCCAGTCTCACTTTCACATTCCCCTCCTCCAATTCTCTTTCCCCTTCTCCTCAGAGAAGGGTATCAACACAATCTGGAACATCAAGTGTCAGCAGGACTAAATGCTTCCTCTCCCACTGAGGCCAGACAAGGCAGCCCAGCTAAGAGAAATGAATTCAAAGGAAAGCAACAGAGCCAGAGACAGTCCCTGCTCCAATAGTTAGAGGAGTCACATGAATGCCAAGCTGCACATCTGCTACACATGTGAGCCTAGGTCCAGGCCATGCTTGCTCTTTGATTGGTAGTTCAGACTCTGTGAGCCTCCATGGGCCTAGGTTAGTTTATTCTGTAGGTCTTCTCCAGCTCCCTCTATCCTTCCTCCCAATTTTCCAATAGACTTCCCAGGTTCCGCCTATTGTTTGACTGTGGATCTCTGCATCTGTTTCCATCGGCTGCTGGGTGAAGCCTCTCAAAAGACAGTTATTCTAGGCTGTCCTGTCTGCAAGCATATCAGAGAATCATTAATAGTATCAGGGAGTGGTTCTCTTTCATGGGGTAGATTTCAAGCTGGGCCAGCCATTGGTTGGTCATTCCCTCAATCTCTGCTCCATCTTTATCCCTACACTTCTTGTAGACAGGACAAATTTTAGGTCACAGGTTTTATGGGTAGGTTAGTATCCCCCTAACTCCACTGGAAATCGTGCCTAGCTACAGGGATGGCTCCTTCAGGCTCCATATCCTCCACTACTAGGAGTGTCAGCTAAGGACCTAGAAATAAACCCACACACCTACAGTCATTTGATTTTTGATAAAGAAGCCAAAACCAGACAATGGAAAAAAGAAAGCACCTTCAACAAATGGGGTCTAACTGAATGTGTAGAACAATGCAAATAGATCCATATTCAAAACTTAAGTCCAAGCGGATCAAAGACTTCAACATAAAACTGGATACACTACTACTAATTGAAGAGAAAGTGGGGAAGAGCCTTGAACTCACTGGCACAGGGGACAACTTCCTGAATAGAACACCAACAATTAATAAATGGGACCTCATGAAGCTGAAAAGCTTCTGCAAGGCAAAGGATATTGTCAATAGGACAAAACCAAAATGGCAGCCTACAGAATTGGAAAAGATCTTCACCAATCCTACACCCAACAGAGGGCTAATATCCAAAATATATAAAGAACTCAAGAAATTAAACACCAAAAAAAAAAAAAAAAAAAAAAAAAACCTGGACAACCCAGGTACAGAGCTAAACAGAGATTTCTCAACAGAAGAATATTGAGTGTCCAAAAAACCCCCTAAAGAAATGTTCAATTTCCTTAGTCATCTGGGAAATTTAAATCAAAACAACTCTGAGATCTCTTCTGATACCTTTCAAATGGCTAAGATCAAAAACATAAATGACAGCTCATGCTTGTGAGGGTATAGAGCAAGCAGAGTGCTTCTCCATTTCTGTGGTAGTGCAAACTTGTAAACTACTGTGGAAATCTCAGAAGATTAAGAATAGCTCTACCTCAAGACCCAGCTATACCACTCCTGGGCATATATCCAAGATTACTAAATAATGTTCCACCATATCACAAGGACACTTGCTTAACTAAGTTCATAGCAGCTTTATTTGTAACAAACAGAAACTGGAAACAAACTAGATATTCCTCAACTGAAGAATGGATAAAGAAAATGTGGTACATTTACACAGTGGAATACTACTCAGCTACAAAAAGCAAAGGAATCTTGAAATTTGCAGGCAAATGGAGGAAACTATAAAATATCATCCTGAGTGAGGTAATCCAAACCCAAAAAAGACACATATGCTATGTACTCACTTAGAAGTGGATTTTAGCCATAAAGTACAGGATAGCCATGCTGCAATCCACAGACCCCAAAAAGCTAATTACGAAAGAGGGCCTAAGGGAAGATGCTTGAATCTCACTCTTAAGGCAAAATAAAATAGACATATGAAGTAGATGAAAGGAGAGAACTGGGTAAGAGAGGGGGTGAGGGTCAGATATGGGAAAGCAAGTGTGTGGGAGAGTGGTGGGAGAGAGAGTGGAAATTGGTTGGGGGCATCTTTGGGAAGGGGGAGGTTCCTGGGAGTTTGTTTGGGTGACAATAAAAATTATTAATCAGTCTAGGAAAATGGCTCAGTGTATAAAGCAACTGTCATGTCCTATAAGAATGAGTTTGCACACTCAGACTACTTAGTCCAGACACAGCAGCACACATCTGTAATGCCAGTGCTCCTGTGGTGAGGTAGGATGTGGAGAGAGGAGTGTGCCAGCTGGCTTGGCATGCACAGTGGTGAACAGTAAGAGACCCTGCCTCAAAATGAGGTGGGTCTGAAGCATTGGGGACCTTGACATGGTCATGCCCATGTCAATCATACATATTCACTCAGGACTTCCTCTACTCCCCACAGCTCACATACCACTAAGGTTCACTAATGAGTGCTTAGTATGTGGAAATGGGCTGAAAGAATATATATACATTTACATATATCCATGTAAGCATTTAGTGCAGAAAGTATCCTGCTCAAAAACCCATGGATATGAGGCTCATAGCCCCTATAGAGGAACCTACTGATGGTATTTTGTTTTGGTTTTGTTGTTTGTTTTTAGTGGGTTTTGTGCTGCTCTTAATTTTAAACAAAGAAGCTCTTCTTCTTCTTCTTCTTCTTCTTCTTCTTCTTCTTCTTCTTCTTCTTCTTCTTCTTCTTCTTCTTCTTCTTTTTCTCATTTGGTAGTGCTTATTGAATAGGCTCATAACTGGTCAGAGTCTCAAGTGTAAATGGCTCTGAATGCTCAGCTGTAGTTGGGTCATATCTATCATCTTTCCTACCATCAAGGCTCAAGTAATGTCATGGGTGAATAGGTGGAGTGAATATAAGAATTTGCAGATAGAGAAGAGATCTGTGAAATGCTCACTTCTGGGCATGAGATGGCTGTTGCACACATCAACTCTCAACTATAGTTGCCTGCACAAGATGTATACATGCTCCATGCAATCACTTGTAGCACTGATGAGTGAGGACCTCTAAATCTCCACCTTCAATAGCACTATTGACAGATGATGGATGCTGAGGTAAAGAGAGTCACCCTCCTTTCAGGACATGGGTACTGGAAAGTTGCTAATATCCCATTGGGACAGAGTCAGATGACCATTGCCTTAACTATGGAAGCCATTGTCTTTGGAAAAGGCCCATAATGAGTTTTCTCAGAAGAGAAGGAATGATCTAAATCATAACTTGTTTTGACATGGGAGCCTGCTGATGGACATTTTGTCTTTCGCTCTTGTCAGAACACTGCCTTTAATATTCCTCATGGGACACATGTACAGTGGGGCTCTTACCACACGCTTTTAGGAACCACTCTATGACTTCCATTTTCAAATCTGCTTGGGGCTTGAGGTTGCGAGGCAAGGGAGAATATCCTAACCCACAAAAGTTATGGCTAAAAGTGAGCCTGGAGCACACCCAGTGGAAGACAATCCTCATGTCATCACTATATCCCTTACAGAGATAACAAGGCTCAACACACAGAAGATGCTCAGTGAATCTTTAAAGTTGATAGATAAATGAAGGAGATATTTGTGCGGGTGTGCATATATGTACATGCAAGCTTGGAACCCAGAGATCAACCTTGGGTGTTGGTCCTCATGTTCTCACCCTCATATTTTTTTGAGATGGTGTCTTTCACTGCTCTGGAACTCACTGATCACTGCCTAGACTCAGATGGCTGATGACTGAGCCTCAGGGATCTTCCTGTCCTTCCTTCACTGGTTCTGGGACAAGTGTGCACCACCACACCCAGTTTTGTTTTGTTTTATCATGTGGGTTCTGGGGATCCTCATGCTTGGAAAACAAGTGCCTTTTCAACTGAGCTTTCTCCTGTATCTGAGGAAGAGGCATTAAAGAGGGGCAAATAGAAGTTCAGCCAAGGAAATCGGATTTATCCTAAAGTAACCCTGAAATTGGAAGCAAAAAACAAGTTGTATAAAATTATTTTTTGTGATCTCTTTTCTTAGTCCAGTAAATTGAATTTTTCATTTGGGGGATGTGTTCTTCATTAGATGCTGAGAAGAGGTACATAATAGAATGAGAAATATATATCCATTAGGGAAAATGGGATGGGCTGCCGAGTGGGAGGAGAAAAAACAGATGGTGGTCCTTGCTTAGCATCCTTATACAAACCAACTCCAGAAAGCATGTGTATGAGATATGCAGAGACCTCTTAAGATGCTGAAGAAATCCTAATGTTTCTGCACCTACCAAAAGGATGCATAGCAAGCAAACCTAATGGTTGTACACCAGAAACCCGTGTGTGTGTGTGTGTGTGTGTGTGTGAGAGAGAGAGAGAGAGAGAGAGAGAGAGAGAGAGAGAGAGAGAGAGAGAGAGAGAGAGAGCTATTATGGCATAATCATTAGACACAGTATCGAAAGGGCATTACCAGAAACATAGTATTGGAGACCATAAACATATACAGAGTGCATGTACCATATGCATAGTTCTAGTCCTAAGTAAGAAGTTTGAAGCCTATGAGTAGCTTGTATGTGTCTCACAAACATCCTGCTGGGCCTGTGCAACACACAATACCATATAACCATATTGAGTTCAATTAAGACCTCTCAAAGTCAAACGCCTTCACCTAAAGCAGTCTGGGTTTAAGGTTAGGCTTAGATTTTTCAAGACCTACTGTATTTAGGGTTCTTAAACACTTCAACCTCACTTCTAACACACTGACCAGAAGGAGGGGAGAAAGAATGTTAATAGGAAAAAAGGATTGTGGACCTATTTAGATGTAGTTCCTTGGGCTAATTCCACTCTGTGTTGTCAGGATCAGCAGTCCAGTCCAATAGCCAACACCAAACAGCAATAGGAATCCATAGTGGTGGTGAGGTCCCGCAGACGCAGCAAGGCTCCACCAATTCAGCACTGAGTCAGAAGAAGTGGCCTGAATCAGCTGGAGTACCATGAAGTTCTCTGGAACATTTCTCTCTGCCAAGTGAAGACCAGAGAAGACCAACAAAGACCAGTGAAGACCAGAGACAATTTACATGGCATAGCAGTGTAGCAATGCCAAAGGTGTTGTCCCATTGTCCGTAGGTTTCTATTTATATCTTCCAAACATCACACAACCTATCCCCAAGACATCCTCCAGCAAAACACCACGTGACACAACTGAGTCTACAAAGAAACCAAAAATTTCCACTTCACTAGGCTTGAGAAATATAAGCTTCTGTCTATATTTGCCGTCCACATTTCCAAGGTTTTCTAGTTTACTTTTCTGTTTCAGAAATAAAATACTTGAACCAAAACCAATCTAATTGGTTCTCAATTCTAGGTCAGAGCCTTGGTGAGGGAAGCCAGAACAGGAACTCAAAGCAGGAACTGGAGACAAGAACCATGAAGGAACAATGCTTGCTGGCTCTCTCAGGTTCATGTTCAGCCCAGGGAGTGGTGCTGCCCACAGTGGACTAGACCTTACTCCAACTAAGGTAATCAAAACATGGGTCTGTCCAAAGACAAGACTGATAGAGACAATTATTCAACTGAGGGTCTTTCAGTTGAGTCTAGGCTGTGTCAAGTTGACACTCAATACTAACTGGAACACAAGATGCACCCTTCATCTTTTATAGGGCTATGGCTGACCCCAAAGACGGGGCATGTACCCTGGAATATATCTTGCTCAGCATAGAAATGCCACTGCCTTGCCCTTCTGGGCACTTGATTATGTCTCTCCCTCTCTTGCTGAAAAGGGCATAGGAAGACCCCACGCTGAACTTCCTTACCTGAAGGAAAAGTGAGTTGTGATGTAGGATGCATGTTTGGGATGCTGGGATGCGGGTTTTAATGGCTCATTTATTCAACTTACATATTAATGGCAGACTTTCTCATGAAAGATGACAAAACTATGAAAACTGGGGAAGAAAAAGCAGAACATGCAGACACGGCTATGGCTTGAGTAGGGAAGATGGGAATGGTGTGAGTCAGAGAGAAGAGATGTTCCTGGTGAAGCCTCTGAATGGATCATTTCCTCAACAATCTACTCAATGCATGACCCCTGGCAGACCACATGGGACTATCACTCCTCCAGACAGCCTGGAGTATGTGCCTGTATCTGGCTCTCCAGGCTGAGTGGTCCTATTCCCCAAGGCAGAGGCCAATAAGCCATGTCCTCTCAGGCTGCCTGCCTACTGACAGTTAGCAGGGTGGGGTGGGGTAGGGTGGAGGTGGAGGGGGGATTATGGCTTCATTTTTATGCATTTAGATATTAGCTAAGTGCAGAAAAAAAGACTCAGAAAATTAAGTGGGGGTGGAAGAAATGAGGAAAAAGAAATATAAAACTATGGTTTGTGTCCCCGTTTCAATCTTGGCTGGGGTGGTTCCACCCCCAGTTTCCATGCCCATCAAGCCAAGGGAATTGACTGAATGCTTTTAACAGCATTCAAGCCCTATAGTTGGGTTTTGGCTTCTGGATTGATCCATCCAGGAAATTAGAGTGCAGCCCAAATGGCTTAATGCTGCCTTCCCTGCATGAATTCTGTAAGAGCTCCTTTTCAAAGAGATGGCTGTGACTCTCAGGTACCATCTCTCTGACGATCGTCCAGAGCTGTTACCACAGAGAAACCCCAATCAAATGCTTTCACCAGCCTGTCTGATTCTATGGGCAGGTGAAATAATGAGACCTTGGACTTACAGCAATTTTTACATTTACAGCAATTTTTGCATTTCTGAAGTGTAATACATCCCTGTCCTAGACTTCATACTTCTATTAATACTAGAACAGAGGCACAGTAGGGTATCTTAAAAATCACATTTAAATAATGAGGAAACTCAGACTTGAGCTGTCTCAGGAAAGTGGCAATAATGTAGTCAGAGGTGGATGTTAACACAGGGCCAGCTGTTTGCTTAACTGCTGGCAGGCTGGCTGGGAGACTCTGGGCAAATGTCTTAATTTCCTCAAGTTTCCATTTAGCTATGTTTGTTGGGGTAATAGTCACCTGCGGGATCAAATGAGGTGATGTATGCATTACGTCACAAAAGCCAGACTTCGCCTGCCAGTAGTCGTCTTGTGTGAATGGAGGTGAACAATGAAGAGATAGCCAAGAGATAAACAGGATTAAAGAAGACTTGGAGAAAAGGGAGAAGGAGCCATCTGCAGAAGTACACACTTTTCTGATGGGCATGTCTGGTGAACTGATGGCATTATCCATTGGGAGAGTGAACAATGAGGGGCGGGGCTTATGGAGAAGAGGAGGAGTCAGCTTCTGAGTCTGCACAGGCTGAACGTAAATACCCTTGACAGTTTAAAGGAGATGTGCGAACTGGGGAGATGGCCTCTGGCACACAAGTATAAGGAACTGACTTGAACTCACCAGAGTCTATATGGGGGGTGAGGTGGAAAAGGAGGTACATGCTAGTAATTTCCAGTCCTGGGACTGGGAAGGACCTCTGGAGTTTGCTGGCCAGCCTAGTCAAATCACAGAATTCCAGGCTCAGTCAGAGACCCAACTCAAAAAACAAGATGGAAACTGAGGAGCATACACAACACCAGCCCGTGGCTTCCACATAAATGTGCATGCATGTGTGGCCCCGTGGGGATGGGGACACACACACACACACACACACACACACACACACACACACACACACACATGCGCGGGCACACCACAGAGATGCCTAAAGGCAGATCCTGGGGCCATAGATGCTGTTTGCTTGTTTGCTTGCATGCACTTTGCCTCTCTGAATTCAAAGCAGCATTTTAGGATGGTATCTTCACTGAGGGTCCTATATTTCCCCAAGTGGTAAAATGATACCACAAACTGAGATGTTGCCTCTAATACTCTATAGCAAAATAATTTAAAGAAACTCAATAGATCTCTCGTGCATCTTTCCTTCCCCTAAAAGACTGGCAGGAGTTTATTAAACGCTGTCAGAGGGATGGTCCGAAGGAAGGCAAGCTTGTTTAATTTTAAGCTCACGGTCTGTATGATCAGACCACAGAATCACCATTATTTCTCATCATGTCATTCTAATTGATAGTTTGTAAACCGAGGTTCGCGAAATAGATTTTGCAATGTTTTCATGTGTTCACAGAGGAAAAGGAAGCCTCTGCGAGGCCCATGCTTTTGCCTAAAGTATCTCAGTTGCTGTCTTGTCTGACAAGATCACAGGTTCTCTGACTGCATGTATTGGCTTCTGTCTGCCTCTCTGCTCCATCCACAGGGCACCCTCTGTGGGAGAAAAACAGATGGGCAACATCAAACGCAGCCTCCCCCTTTGCTAGACCTTGCAACATAGCCTCTGAAATTGGCTTCACCCTGTTGCCTGCTTACACCATCAAGAAAGTAATCCAATTCACGTTTTAATAACATAAGTTTACACTCCTGTCACACCTATTACTTGGGGCTATCAAATCATTCAAGCAGCCTTAATGAATTTTTACAACCCTCCTGGAAAAGAGATTAAGGGGAACATTTCACTGATGTGGCTTTCTGGGACCATTTTAATGAGCATATTGATAATATCCACTGAATGCATTTGCAGGTCATGTCTGGTATTAGAGAGGATGCTACTTTTTTTTTTTTTTTTTTTGTAGTGACTTCATGTGGTGGTCTGAGTGAGATTTCTCCCATTGTCTTAGGCATTTGAATATGTAATATGTGGTACCCAGATCATGGTGTTGTTTAAGGAAGCTAAGGAGGTTCCTGTCACTCAGAATCTGAAATTTAATGGTACCCAATAATGCTGCTGACACAAAAATATATCTCACCTTGTACGGGACAAGAGACGGTTTATTTTGGAATATGAGTGGCCATGACCGAGAATGTGGACATGAGTCAGCTAAAATTCTATGTTCCAACATGGTTACAGTTTGATAAAAATTTTGTAAATAGCAGAACAAGAAAAATCATAAATCAAGACACTTTTCAAATTTGTTGGTGAGCCAGGCATCCTTTAATACCAGCACTTGGGGAGGCATAGGTAAGTTCAAGGCCAGCCTGATCTACAAAGTAAGTCCAGGACAGCCAAGGCTATGTGGAAAAAACCTATCTTGGGGAAAAAAGCACCAATATATTATTGAGAACATCTTTGTAGGCCAGCGCAAAGTGGGGGAGTCTCAGTTATTGGCCTCGCAGGCTCTCTGACAGCATGCTTAGGGTTTTGCCTGGTGGGAACAGTAGTGTGTTGAGTTCATCATTACAAAGGCTTTTACCTATCAGTCACAGGGTGTTAGGTCAGACAAAGAGGTGGACAAGAAATGTCCATTTAGTGGCTGAAGATAACCCAAGATAAATTCAAATTAGAGTTTGGACCTGCAACATTCTAACCCCCATACAGTTGCTGACAGTCTAATAAGTTCATCAGCCTTGATAAAGGTTAAATGGAAAGTACCGTGGTCCCTAGGGGACTTTTCTTTCCAGGACGGAAGGAGATTTGCTAGTGAAACAAGTACCCAACAGAAAACAGGCCCTGTGACCATGTGACCATGTTACAGGCTTTTGAAAGATGCTAATGCCTGACTCAGGCCTAATAGGAATTAAAAAAACAGGATGAAAACTTGGTAATTCTGCCTTTTTCTTCTTCTTCTCACTGTCTCTTCTTACATTGGCGGAAGGCAATGGTCTCAAGGGCAGACACCGTGCATTCAGAGAACAGTAGCTTCATGGAGCAGGCCACCTCAGTGCCAGTGATGGTAATTATCCACACACATAGGCACGTGGGGGTGCGCGTGCGCACGCGTGTGCACGTGTGTGTGCGCACGCGTGCGCGCACACACACACACACACGCACACACACACACACACACCTTCCTAGGCAGGGCTGCACAGTCAAGTGGGTTAGTCCTCATCATCTGCAATCTTTTCAGAGATTCCCTGGGCTCCAATGCCTGTCCTAACTCCAATCTCACTACTTGAGTCTCTATGGCAACTTTCGGGAGCTTCCATCCTCCGCCAGGCGGCAAAGGGATGGACCTGTACAACTTCTTTTGCAGCTGGAGAATGTAAAAGCAAATCTTACATTTAATCACACTCCCAGAGCTGACATTCAAATCAAAAAGCTTTGTTAGGACTCAGGGAAAATGGAGTGTCATTTTGCCAGCAAGATGTTTCTCTCAAAGATGCATCCTCCCCACTTTGAAGTGCTAAATGAATGGTAAAGAAAAGGCTTTTTTGCTGAGGGGTTGGGGGAAGGAGGGAGGGAGGGAGGAAAGGAACAAAGTCTGGGTGAATAACAGGAAAATGAATAAATGCTGCTGAATCAAATTTTAGTTCAAGGCAGATGCTGCTGGAAATCCTCCTGATATCTTTTTTCCTCTTTTTTTTTCCCCCATTTAAAGAGGCAACATCACTTATTCAAAGAGCTTTGAAGTCAGTCAAGCACTTCCTCCTTCATTATTCTAGGGCCTCTGGAAAGTCACTCCTTATGATTGGACATCAGCATACAAACAGAAAACTAAATAAATGTCCACCTGAGAGAAAAATGGTGTGTGTGTGTGTGTATGTGTGTGTGTATGTGTGTGTGTATGTGTGTGTGTGTATGTGTGTGTGTATGTGTGTGTGTATGTGTGTGTGTGTAATATATATAGGGAGTACTAGCATATGCCTGCAATCTCAGACAAGAAGGTCAGAAGTTCAAGGACAGCCTGGGATATGTAAGACCTTATTTAAAGGAAACAAACAACAAACAAATAACAACCTACATAGCATCACTTCTATCACAAAGTCAAGCAGGCACAAATTCCTTCCAGAACTAGAGTTTGTTTTCATTGCTTTCCTATTGCTGTGATGCACACCCTGACAAAAGCAACTTAAAGAAGGCAAGTTTGTTCTGTCTCACAGTTCAGAGCCATGTACAGTCAGCCGTGACAGGGAAGACAAGACATCAGGAACAGGCAGAGGGGACTGGTCACTCCACATCAGCACTCAGGAAACAGAATGAAAAGCAAGTTAGGGCTAAACTATAAAACCTCAAGGCCCAAGCCTAAGGACCACTTTGTTCAACTGAGATCCATCTTTTAAAGAATTTTTAACCACCATCTGGGAGCCAAATGTTCAAACATGTAAGCTTGGGGTGTGTGTGTGTGTGTGTGTGTGCTGCATCTAAACCATAAAAAAAAGTCATTACCCACATTTTACAGGTAAAGACACATTCACTTAGAGAGCTCAATAATTATTTTTAAAACTATATTAGCAAGAAAAGGTTGACAACACATCTCTTCAACACTGAAGCTCCTGCTAGCAGGATCACTCAAAGTTTATTTGCTCCTTAAATAAAATATATCTTCAGAAGACCTCTGATTAATTAGACCCAGACCCTTACACAGAGGATGTTAATTTATAAACAAGGGCTACATCACACATGACTGCTGTCTGCTAATGAGCAAATGGTTCTGTGCAGTAGAAACAATAATCCCCAGAGTGACTGGCTCTGCTGTTCTGAGGAGAGGGCACTTCTTTATGTAACGTGTCCATTTTATTTCATTGTTTTCCCCCAATGATTATATACACCAACTTTCAACCCCTTCTTTGGATATCATCCTTCTGATCTCTTCATCAAAGAGATAGTAAAATTCGTGTGTGTGTGTGTGTGTGTGTTTGTGTGTGTGTCTGTGTGTCTGTGTGTTTGTGTGTGTGTGTGTGGCAGTTCTGATTTCTGTTTCAGCAGCAATGTGCAAATTACACATTGAAGTTCTTGTCCCAAGGATCACAGAAGTAGAAATGGAAACAATCCCCTGTCTCCTGACAGGCTTTGCTCTGGCATCTGGGAATCCAGACTACCATGTGAAGAAGTACCAAGGACAGCAGCCACCTGCACCATGAGGAAGTGTAGTTCTTACTGTGGCCTGGAATTAGCTTCATGAAAACTTGGAAGCGAGATGTTTGTGCTCCGCTTTTGCAAGAGCCATGGATGACAGAAGCTCTCATGTTGGAGGAGACACTGGGAAGAGCGTTAGGACAAGATGTGCCTGGTGTCGAGGATCTCAAAGGGCTTCCGAGAGTTAATTGCATGTGGGTAACAACAGCTATGGTCATTGTGCCCAGTCACTTTATACCTACCCGAGGTTAATTGAAGTAGGTATTTTGTAATTCTGACATGAGACTGAGGGATGAAAGCTCACAGAGCTTCCTCCAAAGACAGACGAAAGCAAGCAGGATTTGGAGACCAAGTTCTTGCTGTGGGGTTTTTCAGGTCCCCAGTGCTTAGACTGGAGGGCATCATTTCCATACATGTACCCTAGCTTTAGGCAGGAGAGTAATTTCTATTTCACTTGACTTATGAAGAGCTTTTAGAGGCGCAAATGGGAAAACGACTTGTCAGCTTGAAAGCTGTCAAGGTAGGGAGGCTTTGAGATGAAAACCCTGCCCTTAAGACTCTCCAAGGCTCCTTTTCCTGTCTACACGTTCGCAGGCTTGCTTTGTAATCCTCAGTTATCCATCTGCGCTATATCCTGGTAACGAGTAGAGAAGGGACAGATGTCTTTCCCCGCATCATCTCTTGCCACCCCAGGTCTGCTTTTCCTCCCTGGGGTATCCAGGCACCCTGCACACTGAGCTGGACTGGAAAGGGTGCAGCTTAGCTGAAGTGGGTGAGGTGTAGACAGGGTCATTGTCAGTACGAGTACAGAAGATACAGCCTTCTCCGGAGACAGTTTTCAGTGAAAGAGCTCTCTTTATTGGGGGGCGGGGAGGGAACAAGGGTTACATAACCCTTGAGGAGAAGGGAGGAGTTTTCAGGGTGAGTGTACATCACTGCCTGGGGTCTAGGTGGTGGCATGCTTTATTTGCATGAAGAGGAATCCCAGATACTTGCTGGACATGTCCTTATAAGAAGAGAGGACCCTTAACCTGAAATCAGGCCACCAGGCTACACAACTACCTCAAGGGTGGCAGAGGTGAGGGTCAGAAGGCTATGTTCACCAAGACATGCAGGCCCAGAAAAGGGAGGGGACAGTCCTACTCCTGCCAGTCTCAACATGAGATTTTGGGGGCTTTTGGGCACATCTTGACCTCACTTTTGCTCCTGGCTGATCCTGCCCCACAATCTTTGTTGAGGAGAAATGATTCAGTCCATGGCTATGGGCGACCAACAGAAGAACAGAGGTAACTGGAGGGAATGTGAAAATGATCAAGAGAACTTAGCCTTACCGAGGACGGCCAGCAGCCCACCCTTCAGACGTTAGGATGGCATCTCCTACTTTATCCATTTGCTGACTTGATGCCACAGCTCCTTGAAGCCTTCCTTGGATCTCTACAGTTTCGTCCTCAAGAAGAATATGGAAGATGCAGCAGAGGGAGGTGACCGAATGAGTACTGGGCTGGGAGTCTAGAGACTTGAGATCCAGGCCTCGGTGGGTTTCCAGTTTGCTAGACGTTGAAACCTAGTTCTGCCTACAATTTGCCTGGCCAACTTCCTGGGCCTGTTTCCTCATCTAGGCATGGAGCAGGCCAGGTAGTGGCCCACTGTATGTTAGGAACAAGCAAGCAATAATACTGGAGTCACACAAAGGAACACGAGAACAAAGCAAAAGTGACTTAGCAAGATAATACTTGTAGAAAGCATGCACCAAACCCAAACCTGACTAGCAAGCATGGCATAGCAGGAAGTTCAGTTGCTTTTGATTCTAATACAGGTAGTGACTATGTCTTTTCCTCACTGACAGGAGTCCTATGTCATACCTAGTCTTTCTCAGTGGTCTAGTTCTAAAAGAATCCTCTCAGTAGGACTGAAGGGGAGGGTGCTATGGGCTTGTGTGAATGGAATGGAAAAACAAAACTTTTTCCAAGACAGGGGACAAAAAGAATTGCACAAAGATTTTACAAGGTGTTCCTATGGGGGAGGGGCGTGAACTATTGGCCCTTGGCAAGCAAACTACCTTTGATTAAAAATTTTTTTCTCACACTTAGAAAGGAAGGTTATTCATATGAGTGAGGCTTCCCTGTGAGAGGCTGCTGAGCACATAGGACCTCATGTTCCCTTCCTGGGTCACCAGTAAGAGACACAGGAGCAAGCAGCTGCTCTGAGGTGACCTACTCTTGTCTGACTTCCCACAGTCCCTCTCCAAAGGGTACCTAATTCAAGTTCTAAGGCACCTCTGGCTCCTCAGGTACCTCTCCCTGACAGCTCTGTCAGTTTGCCCGAGGGAATCAGAAAGTTAGAGTTTAGTCCTGGTTCTCGCTACAGTTACAATGGGTGTTGTCCTTGGGACTCAGGTTGCCTCTGCAAGTGGGAGTGAGGTAATCATGCTCATGGCTATGAGGTAGTCCAATAACACACGAATTTTCTGTCACAGCACTTACCTAAGCCATGTGCTCACCCTCCTGACAGATGAGGAAGCTGAGACCTAAAGTAACTAATTTGCGTGTGGTCACATACCTAGGAGTGAACCTCTGTCTGCACATTTACACTTCCAATCCAGGTGAAGACAGTCACTTACAACACTCTGTTTCCCACTTCCTAACTCTATGAATGCCTTTCTATCCTCTGTTGGTCTCTCTATTTTGGCTCTATTCTTATTAATATTATTACTAACTGAAACAATTTGTATTTATTTATTAATATTTCTCCAACCTTCCAAGAACATTTCACTTGGTACATGTTTTGAACTAACAGATGGTATTCCTTGTATCTTCTCAGAGTTGGGTGGCCCAGTCTGGACTAAGCAGATCTTGGGCCCCTGCCACTGACTGAGGAGAATTTTAAATGAACAGAAGTTGGGAGGGTGACAACAAGCCAAGGCACGTAGGTCTCTGAAGACCACAGTGTGCAGTTACAAGGGAAGGGTGTGGGAGACACGTAGAGGGCATAGCCTGGGGATGTTCTCATCTGATCTGCTTCTACGGAAATACTTTGATTTTTGTAGTGGGTGCAGCAAGATTGCCATGAGGGGTGATTCAACCTGGCTTAACCCAGACACCCCAGCAGTGTCGACTGGGTGGCATTCAGTGTTGTGGGGAGACTTATACAGAGAGCACAAGTCTTCTCTAAGCTCGAGGAGCCACAGGTCAGCCTGTGAGCCCCCTCCAGGCTCTCCAGTGCTACTGACCACACCTGCTCCTCATCCTTCCCCTCCTCCTACCTACAGTACTTATCAACGAGGTGGATAAAAAGCTGCTCCCCATGGCTAGGAAAGGAGCAGAAAATCCCTCTGTGAAGACAATTTTTCAGGGTTGTTAGCACACTCAGGACCTAACTCCCTATTGGCCTAAGAAGCAGCCTCCCTAGTTAACCCCAAGGAAGGGATTTATCCCAGAGGGAGGCGTGTTCTCTCCCCTACTATCTTAGTCAGGGCTATAATCGCTGTGATAAAACATCGTGACTAAAACCAACTTGAGCAGAAAAGAGTTTATTTTGCCTATGCTCCCATTGAAGGGAGTTGGGGCAGGAACTCAGACAGGACAAGAGCCTGGATGGAAAAAAAAAAAAAAGAACCTGGATGCAGGACCACCCCACAGTGCCTGGGCCCTCACCCATCAATCACTGTTTAGGAAAATGCCCTATAGGCTTGTCTACAGACAGACCTAATGAGAGGTTTTCTCAATTGAGGCTCCCTCCTCTGAGATGACTCTACTTTGTGTCAAGCTGACACAAAACCCTAGCCAGCACACCTCTCCTAGTTACCCTTTAGTGAGTTCCCTTTGCTACAGGGGCATGGCAGTTCCCGCTGCCACTGCAGAGCCAGCTTGGCTGTACAATAAGGAAGGAAGGAAGCAATGGAAACTGGGAGCTGCACCAGGAGCCAGGGAACTCAATATAAAGTCAATGAACTCAATTCTGTTCACTTTAAAAGGAAATAAACTTACCTTAACACAGTGAAGCAGACACATCCTTCCTTCTGGGAGGAGAAGCTACATTCACTGGTAGACAGGGCTGAGATTTTTCTCTCTGGTGGTGGTCAGGACCTCGGTGCTAGGAGCATGACCCTCAGCCTCCTTCACTCACTGGCGTCTCCTGCCTCTGGGCATAGAAGCTCTATAGCTAAAAGCACTTCTCCTATTCCTAACCTCTCCAGCCACCCCACACCCCTTCCTTCCAACATTACAACACACTCTATTAAATGTCCCCTAGTCAATCTAATCATCTTACCCCTTGTCAGCTACTGGCTCCAAATTCTTATCAGACGTGCTCTTGTTTTGAGAACTGTCTTTCCCCCTCTTTCTTTCTTTCTTTCTTTTATTAAGACATTAGCCACATTACATTGAACCCTATTATCCATCCCAAGGTAAAGAAGACTTTTTCTCATGGTCCAGACTCAGAAAAGCCTTGCCTGTTTTGGGTGTCTGCTTTGCTGTCTGCCAGATAAAGGGACTGCCCCCCAAGAACATGGGACAACCCAGGCCAGGTGTAGTCATTGCTTTTCTCGCCATTGTGACAAAATACCTGAAAAAAAGGAACTTAACACAGGAAGGGTTTGCTTTGCCTTACAGCTTAAGAAAGCTCACAGGCCATCACCATGGGGTAGCCATGGCTGCAGGAATGAGAGGCCTAGATGATCATAGGCTTAATCCTCAGGCAAGAATTCAAGGACCAGAAAGAAGGGAGGCAGAACTATCAAACTTCAAGTGCCAGCCTTGGTCACCTACTCCCTCCAGTGAAGCTCCACCATCTCATCAGGTTCCAGAACCTTCTAAAACAGTGCACTAGCATATGAACCAATGGGGGATACGTCACACTCAAAGTATACCATCCACTCTCTTTAGTTTCTGTCCTGTAACCTTTGTGGCCATCAAACATGGCCCTTGAACTCAGGGAGGCAAATTCTGAAGCATACAAGAAGTGGGGGCTTTGTTTCTTATCCATGTTGACAGACAGGTTGCCCAAAGACAGAGGCCCAAACATTAGAAGCTTCGGTGCAGAAGAGTGGCCTTGGCAGTTGCTGGTCCTCATGTGTCCCACACTGTCTACCTCTGGCAGAAAAGGTAGCCTTGACCCCAGCATGCTAGAGGGCATCTATGAGGGTTCTCACTTATATTTGGAAATGTAATGAGATGGAGAAAATTTTGCTGGAATCCCTGCTAGGATAGATGGGAAGGAAGACTTAATCAAGGTCTAGAGAGATAAGAGTCTCATCATGATCAAGACAGTTAACTGTTCTTAGACTCCCAAGGGGCTCAGCTATGGGTTTCTAGCCATTTCCTTCCCTGTTCATCTGCCCCCAAGGGAATCCTGAGTTTTCCTGCGGCCTGCTCAATCAATGCAAGAGAGAGGCATCCCATTACTTACTTTTCTCCAAAAGACATACTGATTAATCCAGGCCAAGGACTATCAGGCAAGGCCCATAAACCAAAGATGGACAGCCACTACTGTCCACAACAAAAACAGTCCTCCACAGTTGCCCACATCAAAACCACTACTACCTGCAGCAAAGATGGCCAACCACTTTTAACCATACACAAGAATAATTTTTTTTTTAATTTTTAAATGGTTGAGATGGTAACGTATCTCCATGTATGTGATTCATATTTCAGTATCCATGGAAGTTTTCTTTTTGTAGGGAGACTGACTGACATATAATCCACATATAATACATGGTATAATTTACAGTTTAGGGCAGCTCAGTCACAGAATGACAGAAACTTGTGCCCAGGAAAAAACAAAAACAAAAAACAAATTATAGAAGACAGCTGTTCCGTACAGATGGTGAACTACACTGGGTGTGCTTTCAGTCCTGAATAAGTGGTTTTACTAGGTATGTATCAACCAAAAGTAAAAGAACAATCAGACAGAAAGCAGATAGAGAAGAGCAGCAGCAGACAATAGCAAAACACCATCAGATTGGGATTTGCAGCATCCAGCAGGGATGACATGGGAACCCCGATGAAATTGTCATGTTGGAGGCTCTAACTGAGGGATTTCCAGGGAGAGCAGAGCATTCTCTCCATGAACAATCTTCTAGATTCTTTTTATACCATGAAATAAAAAGTCATAATCCTTGTTAGAAATGGTTCACATCTGGACTGTTCTAGAGGACACAATATTCTTAACACCTTCTGTCCCTTTCTCCCTGTTCCAGGGCCAGGACCAGCCTGATCCAGGACAAGAAGTCTTGAAGGACACTTAAGGAGGTAAGAGTGGAGGCTGGGACAAGAGAGTCCTCCTCAGTTTGCTATCAACAATTTCAATACCACATGACAGTTCACTAATATAACATCTACACAACAGCTTAAATATGCACTGTAACAGATCTATATTCACAATGTGTCTTAGCTTGAGATTATAGCTGTAAAGGGACACCATGACCATGGCAACTCTTATGAAGAAAAGCCTTTAATTGGGGCTGTCTTACAGTTTCAGAGGTTCAGTTTATTACCATCATGGTAGAAAGCATGGCAGTGTGCTGACATGGAAAAGGAGTTGAGAGTTCTACATCTTGATCCACAGAAGGAGAGTGTGTGCCACGCTGGGCATAGCTTGAACATAGGAGACCTCAAAGTCCACCCCACAGTGACACACTTCCTCCAAGAAGGTCACACTTACTCCAACAAGGCCACACCTCCTAATAGTGCCACTCCCTATGTGCCAAGTAATCAAACACATGAGTTTATGGGGGCCATTTCTGTTTAAATCACCATACCAGGTTTGACAATGGTCAGTAAAGTTTAGAACATTGTCATCACCCCCAAAGAAATCTTACATCCTGTAAGCTCTTATTCCTCACTTCCTTATCCCCTTAGATCTGAAGCAGCAACTGACCTATAAGCCTCATTCACCTGTTCTGAACATTTCTAGTTTGTTTGTTTGTTTGGGGTTTTTTGTTTATTGTTTTTGGGGGGGTTGTCTTCGTTTTGGTTTTGTTTTTTGTTGTTGTTGCTGTTGTTGTTGTTGTTTTTGTTTGTTTGTTTTGGTTCTTCTAAAATACTGGATTTACTTTCAGTGAGATTCCTTTCTCATACAGTTTATCCTAATTATAGTTTTCTCTCCCTCTACTCTTCCCCCGTTCCTTCCCATCTTCTCTCCTGTCCAGAGCCACTCCCTGTATGTCTCTCACTAGAAATGAACAGGCTTCTAAGAGATAACAACCAAATATGATGAAATAAATTATAATAAGATAAAGGAAAATTTTTCATATGGAAGTTAGACACAGCAACCCAACAGGAGGAAAGTAGTCCCAAGAGCAGGCAAAAGAGTCAGAGGACCACTCAATCTCATAGTCAGGAGTCCCATAAAATGGCTATAGCATGTACACATGGAACCTGGTGCACACCCATGTAGGCCCTGTGCTGGCTGCTGCAGTCTCTGAAAGCTCATATGTGCCTTGCTTAGTTGATTCAGAGGGCCATGTTCTCTTAATATCCTCCATCCCTTTTGACTCTTACAATCTTTCCTCCTTCTCTTCTGCAGGATTCTCTAACCTCTGAGGGGTAGGATTGATGAAGATCTCCAATTTAGACTCTCTCTCTCTCTCTCTCTCTCTCTCTCTCTCTCTCTCTCTCTCTCTCTCTCTCTCTCTCTTTCTGTGCATAATGTCTGGCTGTGGGCCTCTGCATCTGTTACCATCTGTTGCTGGAGGAGGCCTGTCTGATGATAACTGAATAAGGCACTGATTTGTGAGTATAGCAGAATATCACTAGGAATTACTTTATTGATTTTCTTTTTCATTTTTTAGACAACTCATGTCTACTAGTCCTCTGAGCTATCTAGTCTCTGGTTCTTGGTTACCCAAGCAGTGTCAGGCATGGGTTCCTTCTTGTGGAGTGGGCCTTAAGTCAAATCAGATATTGGTTGGCCACTTCCACAAGTTCTGTGCCACCATTACACTAGTGTATTTTGCAAGCAGGACAGATTGTAGGTCAAAGGTTATACGACTGTGTTTGCATTCACATTTTTCTTTTGGTAACTTCCCACATAAAGGAATCTAGAATGTAGGAATGAAGGCCCCATATAAGTACCAGTGTGGCATCTCCATATTCAATTAGTTATATGTATATTGTCTGCAGCAACGGGGTCCTACTGTCAGTTTGTGAAGAGCAATCCTTTGTCTTAGCATCAACCCAGGTTGTTTCAGGACTTCTATGGGACCCTTTGATCAGCAACCCAATTGAATGCAACCAAGTCCTTGCCTGGCTATAAGAGATGGACAGTTGAGACTCCATATCCTCCATTACTATGAGCCTTCACAAATTCCAGGAAATTTCCACTGCACTTGGTTTCCACACCACTTCCCAAATACTCCCCAATTCCAGCTCTCTCCCTCCGTACTTTCTGCTTGTGAAAGTAAGGTTTTTCTATGTCTACCTTCCTTGGAAATAATGACACAGAGACCTTTATATTTATTAAAAGCTTCAGGCACTATGGTTGGGCAGCTACTCAGATATTTAAACCAACAAAGCTAGCCTGGCCTACTTTCCAGCCATATGACCTGTTACCTGCCATCTTAATTTTGCCCTGGCATCTCCTTTTTCATTTGTGTCCTGATGGCAAATCCCTCTGGTCCCCACCTGAGACTTTCTCCCTGGGCTCTGGAAGTCTCTCATCTTTTTCTCTCCTACCCAGCTATTGGCTGTTTGACTCTTTACTTAGCCAATCAGAAGATGATAAAGAAAAATACTTCTGAAATACTAAGACAGAAGATACTTCATAATAATAACAATAGCAAATTCTGGCCTGCAAGCAGGTCTCTGCTGACACAGAAATCAGCATTTGAATATACAGTGCACAAAAATGATAATAACTCCAACATCTCTACCTTTTAGTCCAATAAAAGGCTCTTTCTCTTACAATAATAAATTATATGCAATAAGAACAATTATGAAAACCATCATGTAAGAATTACATTGACAATATCCAGCCCATTTGTATTTGACAACCTTGGAGAAAGTGCTCTACTATATATCCTGTCTTGGTGAATTCAGAGTTCTGTACTTTCTATCATTTATCAGCATTTATCAGCCTATAAATATAGGCTTTAACATCTTAAGCTTATTTGTGAGACTATAACTATCTAGTCTTTCATTCCATCAGGATAAGGATAAGTATTACCTGAGTAAACAGGAAGTATAGAGCAAGCAGCTTCCAAAACTATAGAAATGACAGAGATAGCTGGCGTATGGACAGGCACCTCTGCAATATTGGGACATCATTTTAAGCCTTCTGGCCCAGTATATAACAGACTTTCCTGTGAAGCCAGGATTATGAAGGAGTGCAAAGCTCAGTGGTCCTGCTTCTTCTGTGTCCTGCTCACCCACAGCATGGCAGCAGGCTGTCTGCAGTTGAGGCAAGGAAAGTTTCTTGCCCAGTGGCTAGCTTGCCACGTAAGAAGCAGGCTCCATATGGAAGTTCTTTGATGCCCATCATCTTTGAAGTAGAATAGGGGTACTGCTAGGAGCTGACATGTCTCACTGTCAAAGAATCCCCAATGGCAGACAAGTCTCTGATGAAAAGCTGATAATCAAAACAATATCGTTTGGGGTTCTAGTGCCCTCTGCCTTCATGTTTACATTTTTTTAACAGGATAAATATTTTTCTTTTTAATCTCTCTAGCTCTCTCCTTCCTTTGGAGACTTCGCCTTATTATGCACATTTACAGAGCATCTTTTTTTTTTTTTCTTCCTTTCTCCTTTCTTTGAATACTTTATTTTTATGTACATTTATCTATCTTTCTTTTACCACTTTTTAACTTAATATCTTTTTCTGTATTTAATTTTTCTAAGCTCTCTTCCATCCTTATGTGGCTTATTCTTTTTAATTTCACTTAATTCTCTCTTTAAGGACTTTATTTTATTACTTTCAAACTATTTATTTCTGTCTATAATTTTTATAGCCAGTTTCTTTTCTTTTCCTTTTTCTTTCTTTTTTTCTTTTTCTTTTATTTTAGTTTTTTTCTAGACACGGTTTCTCTGTGTAGCCTTGGATTTCCTTGACTCGCTTTGTAGACCAGGCTAGCCTTAAACTCACACCTGCCTCTGCCTCCCCGAGTGCTGGGATTACAGGTGTGAACTGCCATACCCGGCTTTCTTTTCTTTCTTTAGCCCTTAAGCACAATTCCAAACATAGTTACCTGATCAGAAGTTCTTCTGCTGTTTAGCTTAGCACCTGGCAGTGCCTCGATCCTCCCCAACGCATATGCCCCATTCTGGCTACAGCATGCTGCCTGCTCTCAGAGCAGCAGCGGCGGAAGCAGCAATAGTGCTCCCTAGGCTGGCATGCCCGCATTCTAGGCCCACGTGCCATCCTGGGCTGGGTGGCCACTTCTGATCTCTGCTCTGGCTAAGCTTCATATACATGGGCACCAGCTGGGAGCCACATCTCATGCAGCAGCTGCCGCCAGTGTTTCTCTCAGCATAGCACACAAGGCAGCCTAGACCAGGTCCTTGTAGGACTAGTTCAGCCTGTCAGGCTGCCTGAGGGAGTCCATGGCCATGCTCACCAGATGCGCAGCCCCTCCTCCTTGGAAGGTGCGTCTTAGCTGCTACCTCTGGTTGCACCCCTAGCCCTCACTTCACGTTGCAACTCTGGGCAGTGTGGTTATGGAGGGAAGTTGCCGTTTCAATCCATGAGTGCTTTCACAAGCCCCACCTGCCATGCCAAGCTTGGGAGGATTAGTACTGGCTTGACCTGAGGTTCTACCCAGTTAAGCCTCTGGCCCGAATGGCATGGCCTGACCTCAGTGATTTCATTGTCCCAGCTATGGAAAGTGTGCAGTTGCTAGGAAACCATTTTTCCCACCTTCCATCTGGGACTTTGTCTAATCCCTGAATCTTTTGTTCTACGCTTAGATTTCTGTGTTAGGTTGGATTGCATGCCTACCACGCCGGACCTCAAATGTGACCATAGGTCTTTCTATGCCTGCCCTGGCTCCCAAATAAGGACATAGAGACATACTACATTTATTATTAGCTTACGGCACTAAGCTAGGCAGATTCTGAGCTATTCTAACATGACCCAGCCTACCTCCCAGCCACATGGCCCATTACCTGTCCTTCCTAGTCTCACACTGGCACCTCCTCCTTCATCCCTGTCCTGATCACTCTCTCTCCCTGGTCCCCACCTTAGATCTTCTGATTGGACTCAGAGGCCTCATCTTTTCCCCTCCTGCACAGCTATTGGCTGTTGAGCTCTTTGTTTAACCAATCAGAAGATGATGGAAAATAACGTTTACAAAATACTAAGACAAGAGACGCTTCCTAATAATTACAGTATCAAAGTCTGGCCTCCGACCAGATCTCTGCCAGCCCAGAAATCAGCACTAAATGCACAGAGCACAAAAATATCACTCCAACACTCCCTGCGTCCCATCCCTCCTTGTTTGATTCCTCCCGCCCCAGTCCCCACCCACTCCCAGTCTACCTGTACAATTTATTCTATTTTCTCTTCCAAGAGATATCTATGTGCCCCCCCTACCTAGTTTACTCCCTATTACTTAACCTCTCTGGGATTATGGATTGTAGCTTGGTTATTGCTTACTTTATGGCTAATATATACCATATTTTTTTTCTGGGTCAGGATTACTCAGGATGATTTTTCTATTTCCATCCATTTGTCTGAAAATTTCATGGTGTCATTTTTACTTAACAGTTGAGTAATACTCCATTACATCAATGTACATTTTCTTTATCTATTCCTCTGTTAAGGAACATGTAAGTAGTTTCCAGGTTCTGACTACTATGATTAAAGCCACACTGAACATGGTGGGTCCTTGTGGTAGGATAGAACATCCTTTGGGTATATGCTATAGAGTGATGTAGCTGGATCTTGAGGTAGATTGATTCCCAATTTTATAAGGAATCACTATTTTGGTTTTCATAAGCAGCTGTGAAAATTTGCATGCCCACAAGCAATGAGTAAGTATTCCCTTGCTCCACATCCTTGCCAGCATGGGCTGTCACTTGTGCTTTTTATCACAGCCATTCAGACAGGTGTAAAATGGAATCTCAAAGTAGAATTGATTTGTATTTACCTGATGGCTAAGAATGTTGAACATTTCCTTGTTTCCTAGTCATTTGAGATTCCTCTATTGAGAATTCTCTGTTAAGATCTCTACCCATTTTTAAAATAAATTATCTGTTCTTTGATATCTAGTTTCTTGAGTTCTTAATATATTTTGGATATTAGTCCTCTATCAGGTATGGAGTTGGAAAAGAACAATAACACTTTTCTCATTTTGTATGCTGCCATTTTGTATGATTGACAGTCCTTTGCCTTACAGAAGCTTTTCAGCTTTGTGATGTCCCATTTATTAATTGTTGAGCTTAGTGCCTGTGCTATCAGTGTTCTGCTCAGATCATCATCTCCTGTGCCGATGCATTCAAGGCTATTCCCTGCTTTCTCTTCCATCAAGTTCAATCTATCTGGTTTTATGTTGCAGTCTTTGAAACACTTGGATTTCAGTTTTGTGTAGAGTCATAAGTAAGGATCTGTTTGCCTTCTTCTAGAGGCAGATGTCCAGTTTGGTAACTCTAACCAAGAAAATGAAAGAGTTGGATGATAAATACTTCAGTCTTTGAAAAAAGAAATTGAAGAAGAATCATTGGGAAGATCTCCAATGCTCAAGGATCGGTAAGATTAACATAGTAAAAATGGCCATCTTACAAAAAGCAATCTACAGATTCAATGCAATCCCCATTAAGTTCCAACACAATTTTTTCAAACCATGAAAGAACAGTTCTCAACTTCATATGGAAAAACAAAAAATCCAGGATAGCTGAAACAATTCTGAACAATAAAAGAATTGGTGAATTGGTAGAGGTATCATCATCTCTGATTTCAAGTTGTACTACAGAGCTATAAAAACAAAAACTGCATGGCATTGGCAAAAAACTGACATGTTGATCATTGAAATTGAATCGAAGACCTAGACATAAATCCGAAAACATACGTACACTTGGTTTTTGGTAAAGAAGCCAGAAGTGCACACTAGAGAAAAGACAGCAGCTTCAACAAACGGTGTTCTGAACACTTCATAAGCATAAAGCTTTATTGTGACAAACTCATTTGGATATAACTCATGCATGCCTCTACACTAGGATGACAGAGAAATTCCTGTGACAGAGACTGTGTATCTCACTCTCTGATCATCTCCGAATGCTTTCAGCTACCAGGTCTAAGCCAATGAGAATCTGATTTTACTTTGAAAACCTTCTGTGGACAATGACGAGCAGTGCCTTACAATGGCCCAGTCAGAGAGAAGCAATGTATTCTGCTTCTCTTCACAAGAAGCAGCCTTCTCCTTCTAGGTTCTTTAAGATGCTAGTTGCAATTGGAACAGCCTAGGGACAAGAGTGGAGATGCAGAGGCAAGAAAGAGAGAGAGAGAGAAGGGCTGGAGAGATAGCTCAGGTGATAAAGTGCTATCCATCCAAGTGTGAGTACTTGCTTTCAGTTCCCAGAACCCACATTTTAAAAGCTAGGCATGGTAATGCACACTTGTAATGGCAGCACTGGAGAGGTGGGGAAAGGTAAATTCTGGGGCTCGCTGAGGAGCTAGCATTGCCAAATCAGCAGAATCCTGCTAAAAGCGAGACTCTGTCTTAAAAAAAAAAAAAAAAAAAAAGTGGTGGTATCCTGAGAAACAATACCCCGCATTGACCTTTGGCCTACACACACACACACACACACACACACACACACACACACACACACACACACGAAAATATTCTTATACAGGAAGGAATAAGGAAAGAAAGACAGAAAGGAAGGAAGGAAAAGAAAAGAAATGACGTGGACACAGGTGTATATTACATGGGCTGACCCAATTCTGAAAATCTCTTTGCTTTCGATTCCTAGTCATGAAATGTTATTAAGACAAGGTCAAATAGAATTCCTGTAATCTGTGGCCAAAAGCACTCAAAGAGGAGGTGCAGTAATTTATGCTGATTTGGACCAAAGTTGAATTTTCCTGGGCGGTAGAGGGCCACCTACAAAGTAGATACTTACTCCAGAGCTGAGAAGGTTTTTTGTTTGTTTGTTTGTTTGTTTTTGTATTTTAAAGAAGCTTAAATGTTTGGCCTGATGGGAACAGTAACAGGAGAGAGCACAAGTGGCTTTAGGGATATCGAACTCAGTTAGCTAATTCACATTTAGAAGTCCCAGACAGCAGCAAAAGCTTTTAAAGGATACAAGCCAGGGGACTAAGTCTTAAAAAAAAAAAAAAAAAAAAAAAAAAAAAAAAAAAAAAAAAAAAGCAGAAAGCTAAATAAGAGAGAATTAGCAGGCTAGTGCCACAGGGCATGCTTGTGACAAGGTCAGAGCTGAGCTCCAGCCTAAATCTCTCCCAGTTCTCTTTGTCAGTGCTCAGCCTCCGACGCAACAAGCCAGCATTTGGAGGGCATCCTGGTGGCTTATCTGTGTCCCTTGCTTTGCTTCTAACCTATCCAGTACAGAGACATGGCACTTGACTGTGTTCATAAATATAGATCAGAGTGGTGCTGCTGCCTATTATGGGGACGGTATTCTGTGGAGATGGCAAATGAAGTCTGATCTACAGTGTGCTCTTCCTGTCTGAGGGTGTTCCACTGGCATGGATGGAGAGCTACCACCTTCTTAAGTAAGGAGATGTTCTGGTTTCAATTGTACTGCTGTCATAAAATGCTCTGACAAAAAGCAACTTAAGAGAGAAAGGGTTTATTTCAGCTCACAGTTCCAGGCAACCATTCATTATTGTGGGAAATCGAGGCAGCAACAACTAGAAGCAGCTAGTTATATTGTAGTACAGTTAAGGCAGGCATACACACACACACACATACACTCACACACACACACACACACACACACACACACACACACACATTGCATGTGTGCTTAGTGCTCAGCTCCCTCCCTACATTTACAGTCCAAGACTCCCTGCCTAGGGAATGGCACTGCCCATAGTGGTCCGAGTCAACCCACATCCCTTAATGCACAGCTAAGACAATCCCCTACAGACATGCCCACAGTCAACTTGATCTAGATCATCACCTCGCTTCAGTGAGACTTTTCTTTCCAGGGAAGTCTAGGTTGTGTCAAGTTGAAAATTTAATAAAAACAAACAGACAAGCAAACAACAACGAACCGCCATAGCAGGAAACACACTGGTACTGAGACATTTCCTCTGACAGCACTTGGATGAAAATTCCCCTAGAGGCTCCTGTGTGAACACTTGGTGCCCATATGGTGACTCTGTTTCAAAAAGGTTGTTGACCGTTTAGGAAGTGAACCTTCCTAGAGGGGGCAGATTTCTGGGGAGCAGGGCCCTGGTTTAGGGAGTCTCTTTCCCATTCTGTCTCTGCTTCTGGATCTATCTAGAAGGAAACAAGCAGCTGCCCACTCTCCCTGCTGTGACAAGAGCTACTTTCATCCCCGTGCCTGTCCCACCTTGGTGGACTGTGCCTTCAAGCTGTGAGCCAAATCAACAACCCCTCAATTCAACCTTTTTTAAGGTATTGTATCTCAACAAAGGAAAACATCTAAAAGAGCCTCCCTTCTGCCCTGCACTCTTTCTCCCTATCCTGGTAAGTGAGTGACCATGGCTTTACTGTTAAAATACGATCCTGCAGGTGTGTTGCTGTTTTAATTACTTCTTTCACAATTCTGACGTCTCTTTTCTAATGAACATGTGTACTTTTAAAGTTAAACTTCAGTAGAATTTGGTGCTTTAAAATGCCAACTGAAACCGGGCCCTGTGGTGCACACCTGTAATCCCAGCACTTGGGGAGGCAGAGGCAGGAGGATTGCTGTGAGAGGCCAGCTGGGTCTATAAAGTGAGTCCAGGATAACCAGGGCTACACAAAGAAACACTGTCTCAAAAAGTAAATAAACAAATGAATAAAAATTAAAAATAAAAGACTGACTGATACCTCCCTCTGAAAGCTCAGTAGCTCACCAGTGTGGCACTTTGCTTTCCATATAAGGACCTGTTTTGGGTTTAGCAAAGCAAATGAAGTAAAATTATTAGTCCATGTAATTCCTGATCCTGGGGCCAGAGTCTGACCTTGTCACAAGGGAAGTCTGTGACACTAGCCAATTGGTTCCCATCTACTCTGCTTCTTTTTGAAGCCTTCGTCCCCAGGCACGTGTCCTTTAAAGGCTTTTGCTGCTGTCTAGGCCTCCTAAGAATGAATTAGCTAATTGACTTCGATACCCCCCAAAGCCCTTGTGCTCTCCTGCACTACTGCTCCCATCTGGCTGACTGTTTAAGGCTCTTTTTTCAAAACTCCCCAGCTCTGTAGTGAGTGCTCTGTAGGTATGAGCTGTCTCTATCTCTCTCTTTTTTATCTCAGTTTCCCTGAATTTGATACATCCTACACATTCAATAAATGCTTTCCAAAGGAATGAATAACCAGCTTTCATCCTTTCCTCTGCAGTATAAGGCTGTTGGGCCAAGCCAGAGATTCCTTTCATCTCTAAAACGGAATTTTTCTGTAATGGCTAAGTGCTCTTTAGTAGAAGTGCTTAGGAAAACAAAAACTTATAACTCAGGAGTCTTTGTGTGTGGAGGGAGGGTGCATGTGTGTATGTATGTGGGGCATGTATGTATATGTGTATGTGTGTGTGCGTGTTGTAGGTGAGGTGTGTGTGTGTGTGTTTGTATGTGGGTGTTATGTAAGTGTGTGGTATATGTGTGTGTACATGTTGTGTGTGAGGTGTGTGTGTGTGTAAACATACATTAGTATGGGTGTGCATTTGGGGAGGCTAGAGATTGACATTAGGCGTTTTTTGTTTTTGTTTCTGAGATTTAATTTAAAGTGTGTGTGTGTGTGTGTGTGTGTGTGTGTGTGTGTGTGTGTGTGCATGTCATTTTCTGCCTGTGAGTGCAGGTACCAGAATGAGGTGTTGGAGATGGAATTACAAGCAGCTGTGAGCTGCCCAACTGGAGTACTGAGAATCAACCTCAGCTCCTCTGTGAGAGCAGGAAGTAGCCTTGACCACTGAGCCATCTTTCCAGCCAAGACGTCTTCCTTGATTGCTCTCTACCTTACCTTAAGAGATCGAGGCTCTCACCAGCTAGCTAAAGTGCTTGCCAGTGGGCTCTGGAGATCTACTTAACTGAGCCCCCTCCCGCAGCCCTGGGATTGCAGAAGTGCGATCATGCCCATGTTTTACATGCATGCTAGGGATCTAGACTCAGGTCCTCATGCACATGGGGCAGATGCATTACAGCCTGAGCTGTCTCTCTGGTCCCAGGGAATTACTTTTGATGGATAATGACAGACATCCATAGAAATAGTGTGTTAAGTAGGGTTCACTCATTGAAATGACATGGGGTGATGGACGTCGATGCATCAGGGACTCCAGACCTGTCTCCCTGTCCTTTCTGATTGGCTGGTCCTCTCTGCTGTCTTCATGGTCTTTAGTGACTGCTGCAGCTGCAGTCATTAAGAATACATCCCAGGTGGCTGGAAAGAGGGACCGTAAAGAAGAGAGGGGGTCGTTTCTGAGTCCTATTTTTTCAAAACTAAACAGTGAAGGATGCTAATAAATACAGATTTATACAAGCAAATTGCCACAGTCCACTGCATTGGGGACTCTTGCTGGGATGGCTGTGTAACAGCCATTGGATTTACAAAATGAACTTTGCATTTGTGCACTGGTGGACGCCCGTCTCTGTCTGTCATGGAAGAACAGGACTGGGGCCAGAGAGATGGTGCAGCTGCCAAGAGCATGTGCTGTTCTTCAGTTCCCAGCTCCAAGTTGGGCTGCTCACAGCCATCTATACCTCCACCTCCAGTGGGTCTGATGCTCTCCCTTGGTTCATAGGCATCTGCGTTTGTGTGTGTGTGTGTGTGTGTGTGTGTGTGTGTGTGTGTGTGTGTAATAGAGAGGAAGAAGGAGAGAGAGAAAACTAAAAATAAGATAAATCTTTTTAAAAAGACTTTTCCTTCAAGCCCCACTAGAAGCACCTGGTTATACACCTCCATGGTAACAGCTGGGCCTATAAAAGTTGACCCTATACACATCCCAGCATAGTCAGTGTTTGAACGTAGACCTTAAACTGTTAAAACTACCACATTAGTCATTGAGAGTGTGTGTTTTACTCTCTGCTTACCCTCATGCTGAACAAAAAAAAATCTGTCTTTTCACCCACAGAAGTCCATGGTATGAGAACATTCCAGACAGGGAAGCCCAGGGCCCTGGGAGCACCGCTAAACTCTTCTGGCTCTCAGTGACTCTAGGACAAGACACACAGAGGGTGACCAAAGGGTCACATTTAAAGAAAGGCAGTCATTTGAAATTTTATGTATTATCATGTGTGGGTAGCATGTACAATGTGTGTGTGTGTGTGTGAAATACACACACACACACACTCCATTGTCACTACTGGGGACTCAATCCAAGTCTTTAGGTTTGTGTACCCAGCACTTTTACCTACTGCTAGCCCCAAAGGCAATTATTTAGACATCCCAGCAGCTCTTGGTGTCTCAGTTCTCCAATGAAAAGAGTAAGCTTCGTCTAAGTCTGTTACTTGACCAAGTTCATCATTCTGGGTGTCTAGCATTTGGTCTGATGACATGCTGCAATGTGCAGAAAGCTGACAGCTGGGGGAGAGAACTAAGTCCTGGGTGTCGGTGTGCCCATGGGAGACACACACCAGTGTCAGTGTGCCCATGGGAGACACACACCAGAGCCACCAATGTCGCCCCTGAGCTACTTGTCGGTACCTGCTGTTCTACTAGGGCCCTTGTTCCTCCTCCACATGAGATCTTAACTGCATCCTACAGCAGTGAGGCCCAGCTTGTTCTTATGGGACAAGCACCCTCATCAACAGACACACACACACACACACACACACACACACACACACACACACACACAAACACGCACACTCAGTCTAATGGCTTCTACAAAGAGCTCGGGGTTTCTGGTAGTTTTTTCATTTTGGTTGCTTTTATATTTTCAGGAGATTATTGAACTGTTTCCAGGGTGACATTTTGTAATCACAGAGACTGAAGGGGGAAAAATTGCCATAGTGACAACGTGCGAGGCACAGGGCTCTCTCTACAAATCACCCTGGTTTCTGATGACCCTGTCCACCTCCCCCCTGCCAACC
Organism: Acomys russatus; assembly: GCF_903995435.1. Lineage (NCBI taxonomy): Eukaryota > Metazoa > Chordata > Mammalia > Rodentia > Muridae > Acomys > Acomys russatus. The sequence continues at coordinate 37,853,971 of NC_067161.1, forward strand.
ACCCTGGGGCTCTAGCCAGCAACAGGGACATAAAAGGCCAGGAGACGAAAACCCAGGGACCTCTATGTCTCTGAAAACCCAAGCAGTAACAGAACACTGTTTAAGTCCGAATGATCTTAAGAACCTGACTCATTCTTTCCTTTCTCTTCCCTAAACCCAAGTGAGTTACTATCCTCTGAGCTTTGCTACTTTAATTTCTGAGCAAAGAAAGTGCAAACGGAGGGGCAGGGCTGCAAAAAGAGAAAGGGATGCTGAATTTAATTGTGACATTCTTCCATCCCCAAGACATACCAAATTTGGCTTCTCCGGTTTGGTTAGGGAGGGCGAGCACAGCGAAGGCTCACTGTGGCTCAGATTCTTGCACTTGATGGGCTTTCTAAAGTCCAGCAATGACCTTAGGACCAAAAAAAAAAAAAAAAAAAATCAGTAACTTCCTTGCCTACCTGTGCAAGCAACAAATATCTGTAATGATCTGTTGCAGACACTTTGTCGCAGGCTGGGAAGATGGTTCACTAGGTGTAACAGTTCTTGTGACACCAGCAAGAGGGCCTGAGTTCCAGTCTCCAGTGTCGACACATACCTTTAGCCCAAGTGCTGTGGGGGACAGAGACAGGAGGATCTCTAGTGGTCACTGGCTGCCATCCTAGCACCATACCCTGTAGCAAATGAATAAGGAAGAGGGTAAGAGGGCAGGACACTCTCTGGACTCAACATGCATGCACAGGCACACACATGTGAGCACACTGCACACACATGTAAGCACAATGCACACACATGTGAGCACACTGCACACACATGTAAGCACAATGCACACACATGTGAGCACAATCACACATACATACACACACAGACAAGTCTTTTTAAAAAAAAAGAAAAGGAAATCTGTCCCAGCAAAGAACACATCCACAAGACATGAAAGGAACATAGAAGCCGGTGCACTCTTTCCTGCCTTATAGGCTCCCTTCACATCTCTAAATTATAGGATCTGAGATCAGGGATGGTTTAAACAACTGAAATGTCTCTCAACTCTATTGGCAGTAATTATATACATTTTTTTTCACTATGTGGTTAACCTCTTCAGCTCTCACAGCATTTTATCTTGGGGAACGGCGTTTGACAAACTCTACACCAAAATGATCATTAAAGATGGTGATTTAGATGTGGTAACATCCCATTACATCACACAGGCATCCTGACCCTGAACTGTGACAACTCATGTTCCCAGAGTGACCTTCCAGATCCTGAAGGGCAGCAGAGCCAAGGATGAAAGATTAAATTAAATTTGTGTGTCTTTGTGTGTCTTTTTGTGTGTGTGGTGTATCTGCGTGTGGATATACCCAGGTATGTGCTAAGGACAGAGGAAGATGTCAAGCATCCTTCTCTATCATTTTTAGCCATAGTCTCATGAGATGGAATCTCTCATGTACCAGAAACTAGGCTAGCAGCCAGCAGACTCCAGCAATCTTCTAGCTCTGCCTCTATGCCTGAGCACTGTGGCTATAGGCTATACCCAGCTTTTTATGTAGATGCTAGAGTCAAACTCTGGTCCTTGTGTTTGAGCAGAAAACACCTTACCAGCTGAGTCATCCCCTCAGCCCTGAGGCCAATTCACTACATTTTTTTCAGGGCAGAGTCTGTCATTCTAACCTTGGATTCTGTGTGCTGAGGTGTCAACTACTCCGTGTTACCAGCAAGCAAACAACAAAACTGAAGTTTGGAATAAACTGCACACTTAATCTTTGCTCTGTCACTCCTGCTGAAAGTGCACTGGGACAACTTGAAAGCTCTTTCCCACCTTGTTCTAGTTTGTTCTCTACAAATGTCACACTGTCACTCTTCAAGAGGCCTCCATTGGCTGTATTGACCTGGTCAAGTGCACCAGACAACATGGGTGATATATTCTCTCTCTCTCTCTCTCTCTCTCTCTCTCTCTCTCTCTCTCTCTCTCTCTCTCTCTCTCTCTCCCTCCCTCCCTCCCTCCCTCTTTCCTCCTTCCTCCTCTCTCTCTATGTGTCTCTATTTCTCTTCTGCTTTCCTTGTCTCATTCCCTGTGTAGTATTGCTCTCATCAACCAGGCTGCTGCCTCTCTGAGGCAGACACTCTGGCCATCTGCTGTAGTATGCCCAAGAATGCGCCCCCCCCCCCCCCCCCCCCCGTGGCACGTTCCAGTCTTTCCCTTGATAAGACCTGTTAGGTGTACTTTGTACGTGTTAGTGCATTTCACCATTCTTTGAAATCATATATGTATGTGTGTGTATACACACACACACACACACACACACACACACACACACACACACACACACACACAAAGACAGGATCTTTATACTGTGTGTTTATGCATAGGTACATATGTGTGTGTATCATTTCCCAAGTGCCAATCACCTCTTTGTCTGAGACAGGGTCTCACACTGTCCTGGAATTACCCAATTAGACTAGATGAGGCTGAAGGATCTAATTCCATTCCATGTGCTGGCAAGACAAGCATTTCACTAACTGAGCCATCTCCCAGCCCTTTTGTTGCTGTTTTGAGATAAGATCTCCTGTATCCCACCAGCCTCCTCCTGCTTCCTCCACCCTCCACAAGCATGCATTACCATACCTAGTGTATATGGTGCTGGGTACTGAATCTGAGACCTCATGCTAGGCATGCAGTCTAACCACTGACATACATCCCTACATCTCACCCTTAAAGACATTTTGATTCCAGCACAGTATGTATTTTGACCACATCTCACACACACACACACACACACACACACACACACACACACACACATTTCCTACCTTTCTTCCTTCTCCCCTCCCATACTCTCCTTCCTAGACATCTCCCAGACAGTCTTGCTGATACTCTTTGCATTCTTGGTTTGACTCTAGAACCTCAAACTCTGACAACTTTCTTTCCAGTAGCTTCGCATCTGCCCAGCTCTGAGCCCTCCCCAACCTGCCCTCCTCCCCTTGGTAGTATATATAATCTGCTCTCCCATCTTCTAACTCTCCCAGTTCCTGGCTCTAATCCCAATCTCCTCAACCTGCTTCCACCCACAACAGCAGGACAGAACGACTGGACCAATGATGTTTTCAGTGGAAACACAACCCCCAGGCAAGCCATGCTTGAATTTAAATACTCAGACTGTATTTCTTGGCTAAGGGATCCGAAAGCAGTGAGTTCTCTGCAAGGTTTTCCAAGCCTTGTGCTGCTGTGCTAAGCAAACTCTGGGGTTATCAGAGAACTTGGTGGGTGTCCTTGTTGTTCTTCTACTGACCTTGGCAGATTGCCCTGGGTCCTGGATTCCCTCTCCTCTGAAACCCAACGTGGAGATTCTGGCAAGGGAGATTGCTAAATACAGGCCAGTAGTGTGGTATTTACCAAGAGCAGATGGTGACAGAATCCCCCCCCCCTTCCTTCCCCTCGGGTCTGATACAGCTGAGAAAGGATGGAGTCAGACGCATTCCCTCCTCGGGCTTGTCTACAAAGAGCATGTTAAAAAAAACATTCATTTTTAGAAATAGAGAGTTCTGCAGTGAGGCACGCTGCTGGTGCCTAGTCCATGCGGCAGCATCATACGGGAGAGAAACCAGGCTCTCAGTTTTCTTCAACTTCGGGCTTTGAGTTTCTCTGAGGTCCAGATGCCCTGGGCTCCCTGTATTACTCTAAGTTCTAATGCCATCCAAGGCCGAAAATAATATAGAAAGCAACAAAAACTAACATTTACCTAGTGCTGACGTATGCCAAAACTCCTCAAAGCGTTCCTAGGTACACTGCTATTGTTGCGTACATTAATAACTGTGGCATCTAAGCCTTTTTGAGACAGGGTTTTCACATTTTACCCTACACATTCTAAGTTAGTTACCCTCTCTGCAACCTGCCTCCGATGTCACCATTAATACAACCATTTGCTTTGGTTCTTGGTTCCATCAATGGTTGGTTCCAGCCATATTCTCATTGGTCTTTGTTTTCTCAAAACCTGGCATAAATCCTAGCGATAAAAGGTGTTCAGTAAGTGTACAATTAGTGAATGATCCAAAGCCACTTTAAGGTAACCTCCAGCCAGAACAGTAGAACAGCAACTGCTGCTGGGCTTTGCGTGTGAAGCAGCCCTGATACTTAGCCCCAGCAGGTGGCGCTGTTTTGGAAGGTTCTGGTGCCTTTAGGAGGTGAAACCTTACTGGAGGAATTAGGCCACTGGGGGTGGGCCTTGAGGTTTCAAGCCAAGCCCCAGTTCCTGTTCATTTTCTACTTCCTGGCTGTGGATTTGAGACCAGTCCACTTTCTTCTCCTGCTGCTATGCCTTCCCACCACAATAAAATGATCCTTTCATCTGTGGTCCATAATTAGCCCTATTTTCTTTATGTTACTCCTCATCATAGCAATGAGAAAAGCAACTGAGAGCAACTTAGTCTCTTTAATTCTTCTATTCTCTATCCTTAGAGTCACAGATCCTTGGCAAGGATCAATTGATACCTATTAATACAAGGATGGATGGATTGAAGGTGGATGGGTGAATGAGGAGATGGATGGATGGATGGATGGATGGATGGGTGGATGGATGGATGGATGGGTGGATGGATGGATGGATGGATGGGTGGATGGATGGATGGATAGATGGATGGGTGGGTAGATGGATGAATGGATGGATAGATGGATAGATAGATGGATGGGTGGGTGGATGGATGAATGGATGGATAGATGGATGGATAGATGGATGGGTGGATGGATGGATGGATGGATGGATAGATGGATGGGTGGGTGGATGGATGGATGGATGGATAGATGGATGGGTGGGTGGATGGATGGATGGATGGATGGATGGATAGACAGATGGGTAGATGGATGGATGGATAGATAGATGGATGGGTGGGTGGATGGATGAATGGATGGATAGATGGATGGATAGATGGATGGGTGGATGGATGGATGGATGGATAGATGGATGGGTGGGTGGATGGATGAATGGATGGATAGATGGATGGGTGGGTGGATGGATGGATGGATGGATGGATGGATAGACAGATGGGTAGATGGATGGATGGATGGATGGATAGATAGATGGATAGATGGATGGATAGATGGATGGGTGGATGGATGGGTGAGTGGATTCATGTAAATTTATTGGAAGGCCTGTGGAATGGCTTATCTCAGCACAAGGCCCAGAGGTCTGCCTTGTTGTCCAGGCAGTAACTTGCATTTAGCCAATGGATCATTCATCCTGAGAATAAAGACATGATGAGGGAGACCTACAGCTGAGGTTGCTATGAGGAATAAAAATGGACTTTTTTTTTCTCTCTTTGGATGAGTTCTGAACTCTCTCGACTGTATTCTGTGCTCAGTCATTTCAGGAAAGACCCACATGTGTTTCCATCCCTCAGACCTGCAAGGGGATTGGCGAAGGAAGCTGCCACCTCACAGGTGTTATATTGCCAACCGTTTCTGAATTGTGCCAATTGCTCCAGTTCTAACCTTTCCCTGTCCCCACCTCTTTTTAACCTGCAAACTTTTATCTTTCTCATTTCACATGTCTTCTCTTTTATGCTTAGTTTTGATGCTTGGAATTAAAAAAGCAGCTTCTGATGGTGATTTATATCTCCACAGCCCAGATCTCTCCATTTGCCCTCTCTCAGTAGGGTTTCTCCTATGACAATACAGGTGAGAAGATCTTCAGACTGCAACAACAGACAGAACCAAAGATATCTATGGAGGGGTTGCCAATTACAGCCCTTGATTGTGTAGAATGAGAGAGAGAGAGAGAGAGAGAGAGAGAGACAGACAGACAGACAGACAGACAGACAGACAGACAGACAGTCAGAGACACAGAGACAGAGACATACTGAAAGATAGAGAAAGGGAGAGAGGGAAAGGGATAAAAAAGAAAAAGAAAGAAAGCTAACCAACAGAAATGAAGCTTTCTGAAGCGTTGACACACACCTGAAATCCAGGTTGTTTGTTGTATATTTCAAGCCGCTTTGTCAACTTTTGAAAATTCATTATTTATTGATATGTCACTTTGAAATTCAAATTGTCATTGGACATGGGATGTGTACAATAGATAAGGAGTGGGTGGGCCAGTTTTCTCTCCTTAAAATGCTGGTTGCATATATTCATCTTACATATGGAGACTTAACTCTGTATGGCCCTTTAAACTGTTACAGGGGAAGGAAAGGAACATGGGTTAGAAATGAGAAATTCCATGCCCTCGTGAGCTTTGATTGTCAGCTTAAGAGAGCTCTAGAGTCATCAGTTGGGGAAGCTTCAACTGAGGTATTCCTAGGTCAGATTGACCTCTGAGCATGTCCATGGGCCAGGATCTGATGTAGAAGGGCCCAGCCTACTGTGGGTGACACTAACCCTATGGCAGTGGCCATGGGTTGTATAAGAAAGCTAGCTAAGCATGAGCCAATGAGTGAGCCAGTGAGCAGCGAGGGTTCTGTCGTGGTTTCTTCATTTGGGTTCCTGAATATAGTTACCATCTTGACTTCTTTCAGTGATAGAGTATGGACCTAGAAATATAAGCTGAATAAGCCCTTTCCTCCCTTAAAATTTTATCACAGCAGCTGAAAAGAAAATAGAACAACCCTAGCTCAGGTTCCTACTCTGTATTAGTTACCATTCTTGATGCCAAGGCCAAATACTGCACAAGAGGAAGCTAAAGGAAGCAGGGGTTCTTTTGGAGACTCTAGAGTCCACCATGGCAGGAAGGCCAGGGCGTCAGGGGCATGGGATAGATGCTGATACTGCATCCATAGTCAAGAAACAGAGGTGAATGCTGATGCTCAGTTTGCATCCTCCTCTTTCATTCAGTGCAGGACCCCAGTCCATGGAGTGGTGTAGGTGTGTATTTGTTTGTCTATCTTATGGGGCTTCTTCTACCTCTACCTCTCTTCTCCTCTCTAATCCCAACATCCCAACACAAAGTAAGAGGAAAAGAAGGGGAAAGGGGAAAGGAGGTAGCATATGTCTCTTTAGACTTCTTCCTGCTGGTTGGGGTCATTGGGGTCATTGGGTTCTTTGGGGCAAGTCCAATCTTCAGTCAGGATTTCTCCAACTTTCTTCTATTAAACTACAACTACTGCAACCAGCAGCAGCAGGGGTGGGGGCAGGGAGCAGCAGCAGCCTTCTTCTTCCTTGGAGTGCCCCCATCCCTCTCTGAGCTCTGGCATTTATTCCTTCCGTGAGACCCCAGAACTAAACTCTCTGCAGCTAACAAAGATCACACCCCTCTCAGAGCCCACAAGAACCAAATATTCTGGCACTCTGGACAATCTGAAACAGCCCCATAATCCCATACCTGGGATTAAAACAAAAATATGTTTACATAGCAGAACTGAGTTTTTAAAGAAATTCAAATTCCCACTACAGGAGGGTGCCTCTTGTATTCAAAGGAGGTTTCTTCCTTTCCTCAGGCAATCCTCTCTGGAAACATCCTCACAGGTACACCCAGTGGTGTGTCTCCTAGGTGATTCCAAATCCAGTCACATTGACAAGTAGACATCACGCACTCCTTTTAGGTCTCAGAACAAATGGCCATTCCATTGAAAATGAGAATTGTAAACAGGATGACGGTGTCTTCCGTCACTAAGATTTGAGAACAATCCTCTGAGCCAAATAGTGTGCACAGTGCTTTGTAGCCACCACAACACCCAATTCTTATAATACCAGCATGAGGTGGCAACTTTTCTTATCCCCAAAATATCAATAAAGACATGTGCTTTAAAACAGTTTAAAACTGACTTCCCAAACTAGGTCACATCCCCTCATTTACGCTCTGTCCTTTTCTTTCCTGTCACTTATCAAAGCCCATTCTTAGCATTTGGCACATATCCAGTGCCTGCCTTCCTCTGGACTGTACACTATGCAGACCTGGTAAGAGCCGTTGGTTTATGTAGGCTGGGCTATGCAATAGCCATTGGAGGAGTACAGACAGGTGGCTGTTAGAAGAGGTTCCTCCCAAACAACCCAAGGGCATGGGGACAGGTACTAGCTCCCATACAAGCCCAAAGAAATCCTGGGACCTTATTTGCAGGGTCGGGGGTGTTTATAGTAAAGATGACACACACACCATCCAGGAGATAGGTAAGCGACACAACCCCATGCCCAAAACTTGAGCTGAGCAGGAGGTTTCCATTTCTGCAAGAGCGAATGGTGCACATTCCTCCCCAGACCTGCAGGGCTTTGATTTTGGAGATTTCAGTTACACATGGTGGATTATGTTCTAGAAATATTAAATAAAGAAGAATACTAGACATAAGTTCCTAGGTTTAAAATTGCACATGTCTTGTGCACTTCACACTGTCTTGATCCATCTTCCTGGGGTTAGAATAATCCTTTTGCCCAGTGTACCAATAATGTATATGCTACCCTCCTATCACTGTGTTTTTGTCATTTTCCATAGCAGTGGTGGGATGTGAGCAATTCAGCTCCAGTTGGAGAGAAGACCACTGAGTGCTTCATGATGCAAGGTGAACATTTATTATAACTATTTGAAGATGAAAGCATACATAGGGTTAGTGCTGCCCAAGGTTTCAATCAGTGTCTACTGGGGATATTGGGTGTGTCCCCAGTGGTAAAGGGCCTGGGACTGCTGTAGTAGGAAAAAAAAATATCAGGAGATAAAGTGTGACCTACCCAGGATGTACAAATTACAGCATAAACCAAAGAAAAAACTATGAGCTTCATGTATCATGACGGGTTTGGTGGTGTCTGTGTGTGATCCCAGCACTGGAGAGGCTGAGGCAAGAAGAGTCATGAGTCAGGACCACCTGGAGCTACATAGAGCAAGAGAGACCACCACTCAAAAATTCAGATAAAATGAAAGAATACATATATGTTTTAGAAAATGGTAGGGGTGTGGCAAAAATCTTTCCACTCCCCTACAATTTTGGTTGGCTTTGATTAGTGACTTGCCTGAGTTGGGCAGGAGGCTAGTCCTGTTTTGAAATACCTCAGGGCACAACCATGCTGGACCCTAGACATCTTGGCCACAGCCACTCCTCCCATGTTGTATAAATTCTTGCTCAGATTGCAATGGCAACAATGCAGTATAGTAACTTTCTTTAGTCATTTGCACAAAAGGAGAGTGGCTTTTACACTGCGAGGTTTAGTATCTGGTAAAAGGTAAATTGAACTAAAAGGTGCCACCAAATAACTGCATTTTGTGTCATCCGCCCCGTTTTAACAGGGCTATTAGATCCTCACTGCCTGAGTGGCCCAGTGGCTTCTTGGCCTCTGGGTCTCAGTCTAGAGACCGAAGGACCTAGAGCTGGGTGGGAGCAGAGATTTTGAGAGCAAAAGGATATTTTGTCCCTGTCCAGTTTTTAACCTTTATAGGTTGAGAGATGTATGGTTTGGAGGCTCTTATCTCTAAGCTATTTCTCTTTGGCTAACCAACACCCTGGTCTATTTAAGGATGTGGGTGTGTGAGGGAGGGCAAAGGTGACATCTAACTTGACTGACAACTGCCTTCTCTGGGCTTGGGAGCTGCATCTGCCCAAGAGTTTCCAGAAAGCTCTTATTAATGGGTTCTTAACATCTTCAGTTCCCTTGAGGTAGACCAATCCATTGCTGTTTATCCTCATTGCTTGCAAATCCTTAGAATGGGCAACAGATACACTACTAGCGAATGAGAATTTTCCACTTTTTCAGAGATCCGGTCTTTGAAATGCTTGAGGTGACACAGCCTAGTGTTGACCACGCATAGTCCACATAGACCACACATTTAGTCCATAGGAATGGCTCAGAGAACATTTGTGGTGTGTGTGTGTGTGTGTGTGTGTGTGTGTGTGTGTGTGTGTGTGTGTGTGTGTGTGTGTGTGTGTGTGTGTGTTAGGCCAAAAGAGGTAAGCAAGGATCTAGGGGTGGTGAGCTGTGTATCTGCTACCATCTTTCAATAGACCTGATACAGCGCATTTAAATTGAAATGTGGCTGCTAAGTCCTTTCTGCTTCAATTAACCCTAAGATAAGAAGCCAGGCTGGCCCAATTAAACCTCCCCTAACCCTGGAATCATTGCTCAAACAGTTTCTTGAGTTAGGCTTGTCTTTGGAGTACATAGCTGCACGTGTATTTGCAGATATTTGCTAATTTCTTGAAGCATTTTAACACTGATGTTTCGTTTAATGTCTTCTCTGGTTTGACCTGCAGCATTCTCTGTATTTCCTTCATTTGATTAGGGCTTTCATTCAGGAAGCAGTGAGGCCCCCATTAGAATACAGGCCCCACCCTCCCATATCCAGCTGTCTTCTGTTAGTTTTTATTTCAATAAAATGATAGCAAAGCCATATATGGTGGCACACAGCTGTGTCATAGCTACTCAAGAGACTGAGGCAGGAGGATCAGAAGTTCAAGCACGCCCAGGAAAACTTAGTGAGACAATGTCTCAAAATAAAACACAAATGGGTTGTGACCTCGGGATGCAGCTCAACTGTGGTGCTTGTCTAGCATCTGGAGGGTCCTGGGATAAGCATTTGTCCCACAAAACAACAATAATAATATTATTGAGGTGATATGTTTATTTCATATGGATGCTGCTTTCGAGTGTAACAGCTTTGTCAACGTCACAGTTCCTGCATGGAGAACATCGTGGTGCTCTCTGTCTTACTAATGAGAAAAACCACCACAGAGAAAAAGGTTAAATAATTTCCACACGGCCATGTGGTTGGTTAAGAGTCCACACCTCCTTAGCCCTCAGGAGACAGAGTGCCATCTCTGCCATGCACTCACCCTGTGGAGAATTTGTTTAGCTGTTACCTAGTTTGGAATAAGAAGGGACAAAGATTGCTTTCTCTTCTGACAGGGATAGAGTAAGACATGCAAACTGAGTAGGAGACTGATGTGAGGTCACACTTCTTATGGGCGCAGCCCCATAAACGTGAACACAAAGCTCTTGAAGTTCTAGGCCGGATTCTCTCTCGCTGGCACTCTTGAAAGAATAAGAAAACACAGCAGGGACCTAACAGTCCAGCTGCTAACAAACTTACTGAGGCTAAGAGAGGCCTCTGGGGGAGTGCAGATGAAGGAGAATAGAATTAGAGGGAAGGCCCTGTTCCTAACTTAACAACAGTCTCGAAGCCGGGCGTGGTGTTGCACACCTTTAATCCTAGCACTCGGGAGGCAGAGGCAGGTGGATCGATGTGAGTTCCAGGCCAGCCCAGTCTACAAAGCAAGTCCAGGATGGCCAAGACTACACAAAGAAACCCTGTCTCAACAAACAAAAACAAACAAACAAAAATCCAACAGTTTCTACCTTTAAAAACACTTGTGTGTACATATGCACGCACAAAGGTGTGCCTGTGTGTTCATGTGTGTGCAGATGCACGTGCATATATGCGGATGAGTGTGCATATGCATGTGGGGGACAGAGGACAGCTTGGTTGCTTTTACACCTCCTTCGTGGCTATCTGCCTTTTCTTTTTTTTTCAATTATAGAGGTATCTTCCTCATATGGGGTATATCTTACTGGAACTTGGCGCTTCCAGATTTGTCTAGACTGATTGGCCAGCAAATTCCATGGGTCTCCTCTTTTCTGTATCACTAGTGCTGGGATTTTAAGTGTGTGCCAGCTGCCCTGGCCTTTTAAACCTGTACTCTAAAAATCAAACTCCTGGCTTCATGCTTACATAACAAGTCCTTTACCCCCTGAAATACCTCCTCAGCTGGTCTTTCTAGTTTTAGGTCAGTTTTATGCATATATTTTTATTTGAGATTTCTATTTGAATAAAGAGGGGTGCTACCATTCTTTATGCGTAGCAAAATTGTTGTTTCACCTTCAGATTTACAAGTAGGGTAACCTAGGCCCAGAGAAAGCAAAATCACAAAGCAAATTAGCACAGAGCTCAGTCCAACAGTTTTGCAGTTCTCTAGGCCAAAACTTTTTCCTTGCCCTGCTGGTCCTCCCCTGTGATCACATACCCTGGGGTCAGGCTGGCAGCTGACATCCAGGCAGCATGACTTAAACTCATAACTTGGCTGTAAAACAAAGTGATTATGTTTCAATTAATGACATATGCATATGTATGCCAGAAAGAAATACCCTGCCATGCATATGCATACATTGTTAATTATGCAACATGCTTTCTTACATTTATATTTTCACCGCTTTTTATAGCATTAATTACTTCATTAAACTGAAGAAAAATGTAAGGGATGGCATAAACAGGCTTTCCTGCCAGGAGGTAATCAAGTGCTAAGTGGCATGGGCTGTCTATGTGTCAGTGAACTCTTCCCGCACCCCCAAGTATTTGACAGTTGAGGCATTTCCTCATCTTGAGTTCTGTGGTGATGGCCACATCGGCTGCATGTTGGGCTCTTGAGATCCCAGAGAAGCCCTGCTCCATCACACTATCTGGGTGTACAAAGCACTGGACTTGGAGTTTGGCAAGACAGAGCTTGAGCAGGCTCTCTATGTTTTGGTATTTCCAGTTCTTTCTCCAGTGTTAAGGTTGACTCTCAAAAAATTGGAACGGGGGCACTGTCTCAGCAGTAAATGGGGGTAGATAAGGAAGCAGTGGGAAGGTTGGATGAGGCACAGGAGAGAGCCCTCACCCAGAGGGAAAGAGCCAAGACAACACAAGCCACAGAGACCACACAAGCCACAGAGACCACACAAGCCACAGACACAACACGAGCCACAGACACAACACAAGCCACAGAGATATCACAAGCCACAGAGACAACACCAGCCACAGAGACAACATAAGCCACAGAGACAACACAAGCCACAGAGACAACACCAGCCACAGAGACAACATAAGCCACAGAGACAACACAAGCCACAGACACAACACAAACCACAAAGACAACACAAGCCACAAAGACAGCACAAGCCACAAAGACAACACAAGCCACAGGGACAGCATGCTTGTACTGCTCTCAGCCTGGTGGTCTCCAGCCACAGTGCTTTCCTCCTCTTCTCCAGTCAAGCCACGCTTTCTTTTCTTTCCTACATATTGTCCCCACAGGCTGGCTCCTGCTCATGCAGACTTTATTGCTCATTCTGCCATTAGATCTCCAGGTCCCTCCTAAGCGCTCCATCAGATGGCCCTGGTCCACACATCATCCATGCTTTGCCTCTCATCAACACATAACAGACCGTCCTGCAATTACTTATTCAGCAGCTGCCTCTCTTGGTCGATGAATCCTCCCTAATGGCAGAAATGGTGTCTGTCCAGTACTTGGCTCTGTCCCCAGAGCCGAAGTGCTCAAATATTTATTGGAGGACTGGTTTCTTAAAAGAACACATTCTATATAATTCTGTTTGTATAAAACCCTTTAAATACAAAATATTCTCTTTCTAATGACAGAGTGTAAGTCAATAATTACCTGGAGACCTGCAAGGATGGGAAAGAGAGAGAAGCGTTTTACCAGGGGCAGGTTCTTAGAAAGATCTGGAGCAGTGGGACAGAGGGAATGAGGAGCGATGGGTGTCATTATCAGCACAGCACACAGAAAAGAGCCCAAGAAACACAAGACCACTGGGACATCACAGGCTGTTCATGGCTGAAGGTCCATTCTCTCTCATACCACCATCTAGAATGAGTTTTTCTTATCAGCCCTGAGACTGCCATCAATTTAGCTGTTTGAATAACTAGAACTACTTTTGAATCTTCCCTTGTCATTACCCCCAGATCAACTGTAATCACGAATTAAATTGAATTTTGCTTTAAAAATAACTTTTGAAGCTCCCTGCATCTTGCAAACCATCATTGCCAACCACCTTCCTTTCTTATGTGCTGATGACGGGACCTCCAATGCCCCCTTGAGCTCCCTGCCATCTACTGCTAGAGTGATGCTGAAAAGGAAGACTTGTACATTTTACCTGCAAGGAATATGTCTTTTTGCCAGTGGGGTTTCTATCCACCCCCAGGCCTGCCTTGTAGAGCCATCATTGGTCAGTCTTTACCTTCTTCACCTCCTGTCCCTTGGTCTATTCTCTCACCTCTCCTTGGATGGCGTCAGACCCCAAAGAGATCACACTCTCTGTGTAGGAGGGTTTTTGAACACCCAGCACCTCAGGATGGAGTAATTAACTGCCTCTGCTGCTGTCAACTTCCTGGATGAATCCAGAGTCAGTTTCTTGTCATCCATTGCTCATTCCTAACACTCAGTCCCACAGTGAATTAAATATTTAACACCCGTTCCAATAAACTGACCACCTGTGAGGGCAAGGGTCGTCTGCATCATTGACTGCGTGTTTACCTTTTGGCCCTAGACCTGTCACTCAACACACATTTATTGACGAACCAAGCAGCTAAAATGGAGTCAGAGAAGTGACGCTAAGATGGAATGCTGAAGGGTTCCAAATGCCAAAGTGAGGTGAGGAGACTGAAGAGCCATGGTGGCCTGACTCCCCAGGTCCCTCCTGCAGCTGCCCTCTTTGCTACTGCTCCCAACCTTATACCTCACTCTCTGATGCCTTGAGGGCACAGACAACTTTATTAATCTCTGCATCCTCAACTGCTGTCATGGGGCCAGCCATAAAATAGTGCAGAAAATGCACAAAAGCCACATTTCTGCTACACTGGAAAAAAGCACAGCCAAGGATCCACTTTGAGTTATGTCTTTCACAATGTCCAACACAAGGGTGGCTGCACTCTAGGATGGAAATCTCCAAGTCACAATCAGCACATGTTTTGGAACACTTGATCCCCAGATGGTGGCACTGCTTAGGGATGCTACAGAACCTTTAGGAAGCACAACCTTGCTGGAGGAATTACATCCTCTGGGGGTGGGCCTTGAGATTTTATAGGCAAGCTTCACTTCCTGTTCACTCTCTGCTTCCTAAGTGTGAAGGAGAATATGATCAGCCAGCCTCCTTCTCCTAATGCCATGCCTGTCCTGTCATGACAGACTGTAAGCCAGAATTAATACTTTCTTCCCTAAATTGTTTTATTGTTGGGATACTCAGTCACAGCAACAGAAAAATGACATGGGTAAAAAATATAAATTTGTCAAAAATATGTTTAAATATGTCAACAATATATTAAATATGTAAATAATATATTAAATATGTAAGTAACATATTTAATAAATGTGTATATAACATATACATACATGATTCTAGCAGTATGTCATGTGTCTCTTTGAGGAAGGCATATCTTTATTCATTTTTATTAATATAGGAAATGGCTACTAGTAAATAGAACCAGTGTCTGGCCCAGTTTTGATTATGTAAGGATGATAATAAATAACACTGGTAAAGGCTAGGAGTAAGAAGACATCCTGGCTCTGAGAAGAATTTGAGTTCATAGTGTCCCAGGTCCCTGGTTCCGAGTCCTGCTGCGCTCTGTACGAAACCACCACTGTAGCTTTGTGGCTCTTCTTCCCCTGGGCTCCCTTCTCGTAATAAGTGCCTGTCCTTTCTCATTTATTTACTTACTTGTCCCAACTTAGACTTCAGTAGATACCATCACTTTCTATTTTCCAAGCATCCGTTTCAGGCTCCCACGCTTGTGTCTCTCTAGCCCGTTCTCTGCACTCCCTTTGACCTCACCCGGTTCTTTCAGCCACTGATCTTAAAACTTGTATACTGTCTCTCGTGGTCCCTTGCTGTGGCCTCACTCTCCTCTTTCCTCAGCTGGGCTCATGATCAGGCAGCACGGTCATCCTCTTTGATGCCCCTTAGTTCATTTCCCATGCCCTACTCTCCTAAACGAATCATATCTGCGCACCTAAACTACAGTGTCCCAGGTAAATTTAAATTTGAATTTAAATCCTCATTCAGTTAGGGACAGAACTTGAGCAAGACCCTCCAAAATCCATTTCCACCAAATTCTTGATTTCTCTCCGGGCCTGTGATTGGCAGGTGCCTAGGCTGCCTGGTCACAGGCTGCAGTTCCTTGGCCCAGTCCCCTCCCCCACTGCCATATAATCAGCCCGTGATTTCTCATTCCTCCTCAAATCTCCAACACTTTCGCCTTCATCCTGACTCACAGCTTCTAACTTTGCTCCCCACCTGACAGAAACGAAGAATTTGAAAAAGAACATCTCGACCCTTGCACCTACACAGGGCACTGTTCTGGAATCTCTTTCCATCAGTCCTTTCTGTTGGACCATGTGCCTCTGTATCCACACAGCTGTTCTACGCCTCTTCCTCTTCCTTAATGGCTTCCTTATTCTACTTCTTTCAGGAGCCGTATCTAAAATTTTGCTGCCTCTCATGCCTCTCCCTTCCGCACGCATTTCCTAAATCAGTCAGCACATTTTTTTTCCTCTCAACTCCTTTGCAAGAGCTGGTCTTGTGTGGCGATGAACCAGGCTGCACCGAGCCAAGTGGATAGATAATTCCATGCCTCCATTTCACGCTCGTCCTCTGGGCCTCCCTGGCCAGGGTCCTCCTGCTCTAGAAGAGTTTATGTCTTTTGTTTCCAGGTGGCACACCCCTCTGGCTTTCTCGCACTCTGCCAGGTGCTTTCCTGGCCTTATGACTTGACCAGTCATCCACATGGCCAGGAACCTCCATGTTCAGGGGTCCGATGGCTCAGCTTTTTCCTTTCCCATCGATATACTCAATCCCTGGCACTTCTCATGTAGTCTTCTCGCTTTAAAGGCCACCCATATGCAAACAAATGCACAGCCCCAGCCTGGAG
This sequence comes from Acomys russatus, assembly GCF_903995435.1. Lineage (NCBI taxonomy): Eukaryota > Metazoa > Chordata > Mammalia > Rodentia > Muridae > Acomys > Acomys russatus. Next base: position 37,870,551 of record NC_067161.1, read on the forward strand.
TTCTTCCCCAATTCCACACTCCCATACTTAACTTCCTACTTGACATTTCCACCTGAATGTTTAATAGGCATTTTAAATTAAACATATGTCTAAAAATGAGCTCACAAAAGTCTCCCACCCAACAAATATGCTTTATTAATGACAACCCCATCCTCCCAGTTGCCTGGGTGCAATTTAAGATCTTCTCTCATTTCCTATCTCCAGCCATTTTGCAAACCCTACTTTTTCTACCTTCAAAATAAATACTTTTTAGTAAAGATTCATTTTTGCTACTTAAAAGACTTTGCTAAGATTTATTTATTGTATTTTTATGTGCATGAGTATTTTGCCAACCTGTATGTATTTATATCATGTGTATGCCAATTTTTTGTTATTTTTTATTTATGGTTATATGTCTGTGTAAACATATACCATGGGAGTACAGTTCTCACAAAAAGAGGGTGTAAGGTGCTGTGGAACTGGAGATACAGGTGGTTTTGAGCCACTTGACATGGGTGCTAGAACCCAAACGCATGTCCTCTGGAAAAGCAGTAGGCACACCTAGCCACCGGGCTGTTGGGGGATGGTCTGATGTACGTTGATGCTAATTACTGCTTGCTGCCTGACCCATCTTTTGCTTAATAAAAATCCATCCCACCTGGGCAGGGCAGGAGATAGGTGGGGCTAGGAGAGAGAGGGATCCTGGGAAAAGGAAGAAGAAAGGACCACCATGAGGAAAAAGGAGAGAGACCTGAAGTGAAGAGAGGAAGGCTGCCGTGGGTTAGATGGAGGAGAAGCATATGGCTTCCATAGATAGAGAATCCGGCCCAGATGAAGAACATTAGCAAGTATTTGGGATTATGGATGGGAGGTAGCTTGATAGAGGTTATTAGAAACAGATGGCATGGGACTGAGGCAGGGATCCCATGCCTGCCCCACTATGAGAGGTAGTTTAGAGGATTGATATCTGCCCTGCCCTAGGTTAACTAAGGCTGTTTTAGAATATAACAAGTGTCTGTGTCTTGATTGATTGCAAGCCGGGCCTATAGGTAATACAGTTAATTTTTAAAAACAATACCGAGCAGTCTCTTCATCTCTACCTCAGTTTCCTTTCATTAAACCCTCTATTCTGGTTCTGATCCAAGCCACCAGAAGATTTTGCTTTAGTTCCTATCAACGATCCCAACTGATCTCTGAGTTTCTGCCCTTGGCCTTTTTAGCCTAGTTCTCACCTAGCCTGTCTTTTTTTATTATTATTAATTTATTCAGATTATAACTCAGTTGTTTATCCCATCACTTGTATCCTCCTGTTCCTCCCTCCCGCTTTCACCCTATTCCCCTCCCCTAGGTCTATGACCGAGGGGGACCTCCTCCCCACTATATGGTCATAGGCTATCAAATTTCATCTTGGTAGCCTGCTTATTCTTTCTTTAAGAGCCACCAGGCCTCCCCACCAAGGGGAAGTGGTCAAATATGGGGCACCAGAGTTCTTGCCGGAGTCAGTCCCTGCTCTCCACACAACTGTGGAGAATGGCCTGTCCATTGGCTCACCTAGCCTGTTTTATTGACTACCCCCTCTTCCACAGCACCCCTTAGCCATCAGAATCTTTATTAACTCAACAGGTGTTCTGGGCTGAGTTCCATTCCCCCTTTGGTCTCCCCTCTGCCTCTCTCCCTCTCCCTGTTCTCCTGGCCAGCTAGTACAGCCCTTGTTTTATCGCAGCCCTCCAAGTACCTTCCACCCATGGGACCCTTTGCTTCATTCTGCCCCAGCACTCTATCTTGCATAGGGAGGGCTCCAGCTACAGTTATGACCCATAAGGCTGACTCACTGCAGTTATGTCTGATATGCAACAATCCATTTCCTCCAGCCAGGGGCTACCTTCAATGGCCTCACACCCCTTAAACAACACCACCAGCTGGGGACAAAGTGTTTAAACATGTGAACCCATGGGAAACACTTCCTCCCAGAACCCCAACTCCTCCCCTGCTGGAATCTACACACAGCAAAGGCTAATTGCTGATTCCCCCCGCCCCCAACCTGGTGATACACTATCAGCAATTAAACACTCAAGTGGACTCACATGCAAAAGTTCTTTGCAGGAAAATTGCTTCAGGTGCAGCCCCAGACCAACTGAAGAGAGAAAGGGTAAGCCGGCCCAAGAGAAGAGCAGTACCTTATCCCTGGGAATTCTGCTTCCGATCTCTCACATACCTGCATCCCAGAGGCCTGTGTCCTTGGCTAGAGGTGAGTCGATCAGCTCAGATGGTTTCCTGTGCTTCCTGGGGGGACAGAAAGCACAAGTTGATGCAACGGGAGGGACTTTCCCCACAGATTTAAGGTGCTTTGAATTACTAGCATTTTTTGTGTGTCTGTGCCTTTCAGAAAGCACACCAGAAATCCACTTGCAAGTCAATCCCCAGCTTGTTGCTTCAGTTGGCTGAATGCCCACCCAACTTACAAACCCCAGGCCAGCCAAGCCATTGGATTTGTTTAGCTTTGTCTCATAGCTATGCCTTCTGTTTCTCTTCAGATCTTGTATCTTTTATTAGTATACAAATTGAATTGAAGTAAAAAGCCGTTAGTTCACACTCAGCCTCTTCAATTAGCTCTTCACATGGGAGGTGGTCATTTCTGACATGCACCATGAGTCACTTGCTGCAGCCTGTCTGGACAGAAAGGGAGTAGTCAGTGTGGCCCATTAACCTGGGTATGTGTCACTTGTCACTTATCTTTGTGTCACCAAAGGACCTCAGAAAATCTTGGCTGGCAATATTCCCTTGAAGGAAACAAAAAGGCTTCATAAAAACACGATGCAATGTAACCATCATAGGCCTGTGTGAGTCCTTGACAGCCCATAAAGCTGAAGAGCCAGCAGCCGTGCACATGACCAGCACAGGGCTCAGCCACTATGAGCTGGCGTTCTCCATACCAGATTGGTGCTTATTCCATCCCCCAAACCTGTCAATCACAAAGTCCTGATGACTAAATTTGCATCCTGAAGTCTTTAGTCTGCACCCACTCTGTGGTCTCTCTCCTGCATGACTGTCCAACTGTGATCATGAGAATGTCGTTTTTGTCCTCAGTTTCCCTCCTTCTCTCCTGCTGAAATACAGAGTGTATTTGAGCCAACCTCTCCCTGGCCCATCTTTACTCAGGGATTTAGGACCTCCTGGTGTTTGTTTGTTTGTTTGTTTTCTCTCTCTTCCACTTCACCGACTCACTGCTTTTCCTACTTCAGGTCTTGGCTCAACGTTCTTTTCTTGGAGAAATGTTTGAGAGAGCTGTCTCTTTGTCATAAGCACTTGGTTAATTGTTTTGTTTCCATTTTAATTATGCGTCTATGTCTATGTCTGTGTGTGGGTTTGTGCATATGTGTGTGTGTGTGTGTGTGTGTGTGTCTGAAGGATGCCAGAAGAAGATGCCGGGGTCCCCTGGAGCTGAAATCACAGGTGATTCTGAGCTGCCTGATGTAGGTGCTAGGAACAGAAACCAGTCCTTTACAAGAGAAGTTTGTGCTCCTAACAACTGAGCCATCTCTCCAGTTGTTCCCCCCCCCCCCAATTATTTTTAGCACAACTGCCACACACTAGTTCATTACTTCACTGCTCATTAAATGGCAACCTCTAAGAAATCAAGAATCCCTTAAAATATCTTATTCGACACCGCATGCTCAGACCATTCCATTCTGGACATGCAGTGCGAGCCTCTCCCCTGTCCTTGGCAAACTCATCTTTCTCACAGGGCTGTGAGGCTACTCACTGTGCTTGCTGGAGGCTGCCACAGACCGAACAACCAGGACATGTGGCTCCGTCTTGCCTTGTGCTAGTTACACTTGTAAACTAAATGGCTCCACCTAAAGGCGAAGGGTGTTGAGGAAATGAGGGATTGGCTACTGCTGCTTCATCTATGCCACTAGCACACTTGAGGGCTTGGTCCTCAGGTACTTGGCTTCTTCTCTGTGGCCCTCTGCAAAACTCATGGTGCTGCCTCATCGTCCTCCAATCCCTTCCTCGTAGATGGCCTGCCAAGATCCTCAGGGGACAGGACCCAGGTTCAGTTCCCAGCAACCACATTGGGTGGCTCACAAGCACTTGTAACACCAACATATTCTGGTCTTCACTGACATTGCACTCACAACCCTCTCAATGCACAAAGAACATTAAAAATAATAATAATAAAATAAAAATAAATGTAAGAACAGTTTCATGATGCCCCAACCACCACAGCACAACATACCCATCTTCGTATTACAATTATTTTTTCTTGTTTTCTTCCTTCCTTCCTTCCCTCCTTCCTTTCTTTCTTTCTTTCTTTCTTCTGGTCTTACCTACAGTCACTGCCAACAGGAGTTATTCTGAAGCAAATGTTAGACACTCTCCTCATATTCATCCATATTTCAGTATCCCTGTGAAGGGCTCCTATTAAAAAAGGACCAAACCCTCATTATCACACATAAAAAGTTAACACATGCTTAAATATTAAATATCTTGCCAGGCTTAACATCCTATGTGTCCTAGTTGGCTTCAACTATCAACTTGACAAAACGCAGAGTCACCTGAGAAGGGAGCCTCAGTTATTGGACTGCACATGCTCAATTACTCTCTGGCCTTATATATGAGGCGTTGTCTTGAGTGTTGTTTGATACAAGAGGGCCTAACCCACTGTAGGCAACACCATTCGCTGGTCAGGAGCTCCAAGGCTATGTAAAGGAAGCTGGCTAAGCATGAGGCTGAGAGAAGCCAGCAAACAGCATCCTCCATGCTTTCTGCTTTGTGTTCCTCTTTGAGTTCGTGCCCTGACTCCCTTCAATAATGGGTAGGGACCTGGAAGTGTCATTCAAGCCAACCCTTACCTCTCCTAAGCTGATTTTGGTCAAAGAGTTTTTAATCATAGCATCTGAAATCAAACCAGAACACCGTGTCATTCTAAAATTCCCTTAAACTGTCTATTCAAATCCCTATCCTGTGAAGGTCAGAGCATGACATCGACTTTGTATGTCTATCAAGTCTTATGGGATCTGTGGGATCTTATTTCTACTGGAGAGAAAATTTCCCTTGTGATGCATTTGTTACAGATGCTATCAATTTATTCTGAGAAGATTTCCATATTCTGGATTTTTCTGATAGTGTGTATCTCTGTGTCTGTTCCCTGAAAGTTGTCATCTGTCTTCAGCTGTTTGGCTCATGTTCCAGCAAACACTCACGGTAGATGTTTCTGCAGTAGGCCCTGGGCAACAGCAGCAAAGTTGTATGTGTGGTAAAGTACGTGAGGTGTGATCTCAGTCCACACCAGTGTAGGCAGGGAAGACAAGTGGAGAGAGAGAAAGACAGTAGAGAGAGGGGGAGGAAAGAAAAAGGAGAGTGGTGAAGAGCAAGGGGAGAAGGGCAGAAAACGGAGAGAGGAGATAGACAGGGGAAAAGAGAAGAAAATAGAAAGCAGACAAGGAGAGAAAGAAAAAACAGGAATGGAAGAACAGAGAAAAGAAAGGAAAGAGAAAAGAAAAAAGGAGAGAAAGGGGAAAGATTTGGGAGAGAAGGAGCACAAAGTGAAAGGAGAGAGAAAGAGAAGAAAGAAAAAGAAAGGAGGAGAGAGAGAGAGAGAGAGAGAGAGAGAGAGAGAGAGAGAGAGAGAGAGAGAGAGAGAGAGAGAGAGAGAGAGAGAGAGAACAGTTGCTGTCTGGTGGCTAGGGCAGTTTCTGACTAACTAGAACCTCAGCTTTTAAGAGCTGGCATGGCTAGGAATCTGTAACCTTAGAGATAGGTCAATGTTTTAAACAGAGCAACAGACAGAAGTCCTGCCCCTCCTCTCCCTCCCTGCCCCTGCTCTGCGCCAGTATTTCATGAGTTCACGTCTTCAAGGAGCAAGACTTATTGACTTCACATCTTCTTAGTCAACAAATAGTTTGAGCATTTGTGGAGTTTAAGATGTGAGCTGCCCATCAACTGCATTGCAGACTTGGCCTGAACGCGAAGCCTCATAGTTATGTAACCCCATAGCTCTGGACATTTCAGAATCCACTTCAAACACTGCCCACAACATAGTGACCCCCAACCCCACTCTGGCCCCTGCTGGAATCACAACTGCTCACTTCGGTAATGCCAACTTATTTTTTTTTCTCTCAGTATCAATTCCTCTGACTTTTAAAGATTTGCTCCTACCAATCCATCTGCCTGTAAATAATTTCCTTTTGTACCAATGGTTATCCTCTGGGGGTAAGAGAATGGTCCCTATAAGCTCATATGCTTAAATACTTGGTCCCCATTGGTGGAACTAGGTGGGAGCTCTTGGCTGCTGCTCCAGCCACCACATCTTCACTGTATTATCATCGACTCCACTGCCCTGAAACTATAAGGTCAATTAAGCTCTTTCTTCTATAACTTGTCTTGGTCATGGACTTTTACCATAGCAATAGAAACTAATGCACTCGTCTCCCCATTCCTGACTCCTCCCTATTCTTTATCGCCTCCTCCACGAAGTCCATCCTAATGTAACTCCATCAATCAATGCAGGGTTTTATCAAAGAAATGATGACTAGGCACACTGCACTGGATTTTTACATCTCAGGGATGGACTGTGAGCTCCTGGAGCACAAGGCGAAGCACAGGTCCTCAGATCCTCACGAGGGACAACTAACTGTGTAGGCACAGTCTGTATTCGGTGACTGTGAATGGCTGAATGGCTAGGTGCTGGGGAAACTGCCCTCTCTCCCTTCCTCACCCCCCATTAAGGCTCTCCACCACACTGCTCACTGTCTAGTCCACTAGACTTTTCTCAACCCATTTTCACGCCTCTCTCTGACTCTAATGCCATTGGGTGCCCTTTCCTTCTCAGAACCCCCTATGTCCTTTGTTTCTATGACAACGTGTGCTCCTTGTCCTCTTCTGGCTCCTGAAATCTCTTCTTGGCTTGTTTTATTTTGTCTTTTTCCTCCCTTGGCCCTAAAATGTGACAGCTCCCAAGGCTCACTCCCTATTCTCCCATAGAGACCCAATGACCTGTCTGCTTCAAAGACTCACCTTACCCTAGGTGTGTGCTTCCAAGTCAGTCTGAGGGTTGACCTAATAGGTTTTTGTTTTGTTTTGCTTTGTTTTTTGTTTTTGTTTTTGTTTTTAAATAAAAGGCTTCACTCTGCAGCCCAGGCTGGCCTTAGAACCTACTGTGTGGACTTGGCCAGTCTAAAACTCCTGAAAATCTTCAGTTCTCAGCATCCCTGAGGACTGAGATTATAGGTGTGAGCCACTACACTTGACCTCTGTTGATATTTATTCATTATTACACTAATATTGTATGTGCAGGAAATACATCTGTGAGTGTGCGCTCAGCATGTGCCATGTGTATCCGTGGAAGTCAGAGGACAACTTTCATGAGTCAGTTCTCTCCTTCCATCATGGGGCACGGGAATCAAACTGTGCTTGATCCATTAGAGTGGGTACTCTCAGAGCCATCGCATTGTCCCCAGCCTGGCTTTGGATTGCACATTTGCAAACTAGCTTGTGCATGGACAAGTAACCACAAAGATGCCCTGTAGGAACCTGCCTTCAGCATGTATGACAGATGCCTAATTTTCCTTGACCATCCCTCTACCAACAGCATGTGTGCACAGGCACACCTATGTACACACACCTGCATGCATGCATGTGCCCACACTTGTACACGTACTTGTACACACATGTCTATGCACACAAACACACCTACACACATACCTGTACACATGTGTTCACACATATGCATATACCCACACACATGTGTCTATACCTGCCCACATAGCTGGACACACATGTTCACATATGTGCACATATCCACGTGCACATATCCATGCCTACACACATGCTCATGTACACATATACACTTGGACACACTCACAGTCTCTTTACTTTAGATGCTTCTCACGTTGGCTATCACCCGTTCTCTCTCACAGTGTCTGGCTCAGAATGCCAGCATGTGTAGATTTTCCCTAAATCTCTGCATCCATTAAACTAGAAATGCTAACCCATATTACCACACTCAAGCCTAATCCCACAAACCCTTTCTTCACACTAAAAAAACATTAAGCAAGAGCTTCAAATGTTCACAAAAGATCTGAAAATAGTCTCAAGCATGTCTGTCACGTCAATTCACAGATCACCCTAGAAATAAAAACATTAGGATTTCTACCAGAGACACCATGGGCTCCCATTCCACTAGCCTTCCCTGAACTGACTGCAGGCCTGAAGAGGCTTTATGTGTGTCCTATGCAATGCTATTAAATTTCTGTAAAATGAGAAACTTATTAATGTTAAAAACTAAAAGCCTGTACATAAAAGAATGAGTGTTTGTAGAATCCTGCTCTCCTGGTAGTGACTGGCACTTATGCAGTTGTAATACTACGGACTCTGGAGCTTGGGTGGAGGTGTCTGAAATGAACTTTCTGCTGGGTCTCCATTTCCTCTCCCTCTTCGACTGCCCTAATTCAGGAATTCACCTAGTTAGTTCTAATTGCAATCATTTACTGGCTCCAGCCAAGGTTTGGGGAGTTTCCTTCTGGAGCTCAGCATGGTACCCGTCGCTTCTCAAAAGCTTCTGAGGGCTCCTTGACCCCCCACTCTCTTGCCCTTGAGCCCCACTCTCTCACCCTTGACCCCCACTCTCTCGCCCTTGACCCCCACTCTCTTGCCCTTGAGCCCCACCCTCTCTTATCTTGCCCTGCTTCACTAGGGATTCTCAGCCTTGGTCCTATTGACATTTTAGACCACAGAGGTTTTCATTGCTGGGGTCCATTCTGTGCAGTACCTGTTAAACCTCCCTCTCTTTTTCCTTATACTTTTCCAGGCACTAGGAGCAAGTTTTCCTTCCCCAGTCCCAAAATTGTGACATTGAAAAGATTCCTAGGGGCTGGGGAGCTAGCTTGACTGACCAAGTGTTTGCTTTCCATGCATGAGGATCAGAGTTTGATTTCCAAAACCCACCTAAAGGTATTCTGGTGTGATGGTCCATGTTTATACTCCCAGAGCTGAAAAAGAGACAGGAGGATCTCTGAGGCTTAAAAGCCATCTGACCTAGCCTACTCAGTGAGTTCCAAGCCATTAAGAGACCCTGTCTCGAAAGTACATACACACATGCATATACATACATACACACATACATACATACATATGTGCATAATACATACATACACATGTTGGCCCAATTTTCTTAACAAATATATTTTATTACGAACTTATTAACCGAGAGTACCTCACTTACAACCCGGCTAACCTAAACAATAGGAAAAGAAGATTAAAGTCTATAATAACGAAACCATAAGGTATCAGTTCCAAGGAATGATTTTCCTGGTGTAATCAGAAGGATTTCTTCTGCTGGAACCTGGAGTATCCAGAACCTGGAATTTTAGCCAGAGCCTGGAGCCCCAAAGCCTTTCCTTGAGTGGTTCTCTCTAGGAGCATCATGAAGTGGAGCAATAAACAGCCAAAACTATCCCAAGTTTCCATAAGGCCCCATCTCTTGTTTTTGGCTCACATTTATACTTCCTCTCAGCATTTGTTTAAAGATGTTTTTCAGCTGCTTAATAACCAATCTCCTACCAGGCATGGTAGCACACGCCTTTAATCCCAGCACTTGGGAGGCAGAGGCAGGTGGATCATTGTGAGTTTGAGGCCAGCCTGGTCTACAAAGCATGTCTAGGACAGCGAAGACTACACAGAGAAACCCTGTCTCAAAAAACAAAAAACATAACAAAACAAACTAACAGACAAACAAAAATCAATCTCCTCCACATGGTGGTTCGACTTCTAAGGGGATAAACCTCACCTGCTCTCTCATAAGTCTTTTCTCATCCTCCATTTGTGATGTAAACAAAAAACATGTTTATCTCTCCTTCATACACATATATAAAAACAAAGTAAATATCACCGTGAAGTTGTCCTCTGCCCTTTGCGTCAATACACATATGTGCACCTGCACACAAACTAATGCCCTCATATGTGCGAGCGCTCACACACATGTACAAGATGAAAAATCAGAGGCAGATCCAGGAGGCTTACATTACTTCTGAAAGAGGTATATACTCTGAGGTCCAATAGCAGCTTTGATGGGACAGACATCTTGAGAAGCAGACAGAGGTAAATCTACGGGTAAGGACATAAACACATCCAGGTGTCAGGCCCAAGGACACTGCCTTGATGGTGTCTGTGATGTAGCCCTCAGACCCCTCTGTGCCTTCACTGCAGTTGCATTATGTCTCCCACATACCCTGTAGTGTTGCGACAGTCAGGCCGAGCACAACGACCTTGGAGTTGTCAACTTGAAACAACCTAGAGTCACCTGGATAGAGGGAACCTTAACTAAAGAGCTGCTTAGCTCAGACTGGCCTGTGAGCATGTTTAGAGGGCATTATCTTGATTGTTAATTGATGTAGGAGGACCCTCATCACTGTGAGTGGTGGCCCTGGGTGGCATAAGAAAGATAGCTAAGCCTAAGTCTGTGAGGGAGCTGGTTAGTGAGTCAGCAAGCAGTGTTCCTTCATGGGTTCTGCTTGGGTCCCATGCAGATTTGCTTCAGTGATAGACAGTGACCTGGAAGTGTAAGCCAAAAATACCCTTCCTCCCCTAAGGTGTTTTCAGTCCTAGAGTCTACACAGCAACAGAAGCAGCTGTGGGCCTACCTCTTGTACAGGCCCAGGAGAAATAATTTCCTTTAAGCCTAACTCGATCTTGGCCGGCCATCCTGACTCCTCTCTGGCTTGCTTTCAGCCTCTTACAACCCGAAGGCCACTTCTTCCCAGAGAAGCACCATGGCAGCTAGCCCATTGCTAGAGGCTGTGATGTCACCAAAAGAAACAGGATGGTTTGGCCTAGGCCCAGAACACTGGAAATGAGAGCCACGAGGGCCTGGCTGGGAAGTGAAGTCCCTGCACTGAGCACCCCTGAGCAAGAGGGTGCGATGGGTCCTGGTTCCAGAAGGCAATTATCAGAAAGACTGAGGCCAGGAGGCTGCCCAGGGGGAGGAGCTTCCCGTCTGCTCTGGCAGGAGTAGAGCCAAGGTACCAGCGACTTGTATTACTGAAAAATGCCTCCAGTATTGCTCAGCCTTGGGCAGGAGGCCATTGCTGCCCCAGTTCCCGGGGATTGCCCTTGGACAGCTACCAAAAAGTGCTAGAGGAGGAAGTCAAGGGTAGCAGCCAAACTTAAGTAGGCTCATTGGCTCTGGAACAGAGGAGGTAAAGATGGTGGCTCGGGCTGGTGGTGCTTGCCTGGCTCATGGGGCAAGTGGGCTGGGGATGAGAGGTGCCCAACAGCTGCTGGCTCACTGCGCATGTGCAGCACTAACATCTGCCGGTCTCTCTCGTTGAGTCCAGCTTTCACATGCCCTCTACCCTAGCCTCTTGGCCCTTGTGGTTACAGGATCTTGCTTATGAAACCTATGCTTTCGCTCATAGAATTACAGACACAGGCAGCACAGAAAGAAGCGCTAATGCTCCATAGGACAGGGCCTTGGAAGGAGAAACGGAAAGACGCTGGCTGTTGAGCGGTGAATGTTGTCACTTCACCGAGGGTATTGGGATTGAGGCATTTATTTCTCAAACACATTTTGAGCACTCGGGAAATGACGCAGAAGTTGCCCTGCTGACCAAGCAACATTGCCTCAAATGAAACCTGTATCTCAGACAACTCGTGTTTAGCGTTGGGTTCTGGAGTCGGAAAGCCTGGGTTTGCAGAGATGAGTTCCAATGCTCTTTGAGCTGCGCCGCCTCCAGTGAGGAACACGGGCTCCCTGAGCCTCCCTTTCCAGATCCATAAAATGGGCATAAAAATGCCTCAGAGACCACAGTGAGCACTAAATGAAAAGTTGTGTGTGTGGTCCCTGGCACAATGTCTTGTAAACCGCTGACCTTCAATGTGTTCATTGGTTAACTACAGTTTATTGGCTTCTTATCTGGACCAGGGCTGAGCTGACTACTCAGAACAAACAAAGCAGTTTCAGATCTAAAGCCATCTTCTGGCCTCAGCAGTCGCCTGCGCTCCTTTGCGTATTACCCCTATACACACACACACATACACACACGCACACGCACACGCTCACACTCTTGCATAATTAAAAATAAACAATCTTCAAAAGAGGCAGATTATAGACTGTTTACTGTAGAAAACAATAAAGAAGCGAGGAGGGTGTAAGAGTCTGCTCAGTGTCTGCCTCTAGGAGCTACAGCTCAGTGAGGGGACAGCTAGGTGCTGGGTCAACACAGGCAGGCAGCGTGAATGCTTGAAGAATGTTCAGGAATTCTTACTGCGGAAATCAGAACTGTCCCCGTGGGTGACAGTTTTACTTGGTCCCCAATGTGGAGCTATTTTAAGAGACTGTGGCACCTTTAAGAGATAGGACCTTGCAGGGAGGCTGGGGGTGGGGGTGGGGTAGAGTGGCTGTGGGGAGGGGGTGGAGGAAGGGATTGGGAGTAGGGGTTGGGGAGGTAGAGCAGGGAATTGGTAGGGGATGAGGAGGTGGGGATGGGGAGATGGGGGTAGGGAGAGTAGGCCACTAGGGCTTTGAAGGCTGCAGTCCAGCACTAAGGTCTGACCTTCACCTCTGCTTCTTGGCCCCACGACCATGTGGTCAGATTCTTACTAGTCTTTCTTGTGTGTGTGTTTGCTTGCTTTTTGAGACACTCCCTTATGTATCTTGGTTGAGCCTTGAAAACTCTGTGTAGCCAAGGCTGGGCTTGAACTCCTGATCTTCCTGCTACCTTCCCAGTTGTAAAAGCAGATAGATGCCCCACATTCACTGAAGTTCTTAGTGCTGCACTTTACTACTCCCAAAACAAAGCTAATGATATCTCAGACCTCAGAAATCCGTGTTGGGATTGAGCCACGTAGCGTTGTATCACACACAGTAAATGCTCGGGGATGAGCAGTTACACCCACTGCTTCTGAACGGGCACAGCCTCTTCCTCCTCACCCCACCTTCACCAAGTCCTACTGCCTCCATTTCCATGGGTGTCTCTATACAGGAAATCCCATCATCACCTGGCCATATCTGCAGCAGTGGTGTGTATGCCCTCTGCCCTCTCTGCATGTAGCCAATGGTGCTGCCTTTCTGAACTTTAACTCAAAAATAACTTTCATCTGAAACGCAATCCCAGCCATGGTTCTCAGCACATAGTAGGAATTCAAGGTACAACAAGTTGTTTCTTGTCACTGAAGTCTGAGATACTTTTGGGAGGAGGTGGGGTAAACAATGCAGGTGAGGGCCATGGCTTACTAGGGGTGAGGGCTGTTCTGTGGCATTTTACACCTGTGGCAACATTTTGACACTACCTAAGGATCTGTGTGTATTTGCGCATGCCCATGCTGTGGCACCTAAGTGGAGATTAGAAGGCCACTTGGGAGAGTGGCTTCTCTCCTTCCACATGTTATCAGGCTTGGTAGTGTGGTGCCCCACTTAGTCATCAACACCCCCCCCCACTTCCCACCCCCCCACCCCCCCACCTGGAGCCAGCAACTCTCCCTTACCTTGAACTCACCAAGTAGGCCAATTTGGTTTCCTGGGCAAGGATGGCTTCTAGATCTCTGAGCTGAAGCAGACATGACAGGCAGCTTTTGCTGCCAATGAAAACTCACAGTGAAGCCTGGGAGACAGCTGTGTGGGCCCTTCCTGTTCTACTCAAGCACCGTCTTAGGAGTGTTTAGTGAAAATCTTACTGTAATAGCTTGAGCTAAGGAGCACCGACACACAGTCACCGGGATGCCACCTCCCTCTTCTCAAAGGTGGATCTACTTCAGTTCTCTTCTTTTGTGTCTATGATGTAGCTTTAAAAACATACATATATGATTTTTTATTTTAAATATGTTTTAATTAGTTGATAAAGTAGTTGGTTTTCGTGTGACTTTCTCCCCCCCCCCCCCCCACATATCCTTAGTATGGATTGACCCTTCTTCCTACCTCTTTTTTTGTTTGTTTGTTTGTTTGTTTGTTTTTGTTTTTGTTTTTATTTTTTGCCCTATCCTGTCTCATTTCCATCCCACTTGGACTGCCACCCTATGGCCTCTTTCTTGCCTCTTGGCCTCTGCTGACTCTCACTTCAACTTTAACACAGAAAGCCTCACTCTGAGGTGTGAATCCACATACAGTGCTTGTCTTTCTGGGCCTGTGTTTCTTCTGTTGATATCCATGTTTCCTGAAACTGCTACTTTATCCCTCCAAGAAAGGCTCCTGGTCTCTCACCAGGACAGGACAGAACAAAGGTTGGCAGTAGACAGGGCCATCAGTCCTGGTCTGACTCCCTCTGCAAGGTGCCTCAGGATGAGGGGCGTGGCCTTTCTGAGATCTGTTTGTTTTGTAAGTTGAGGGCCTGAGTTTTATGTTTTATTTTGTTCTGTTCTGTTTTTTTATTTCTTTTGGTTGCGCACCCTCACAAATTGTCACCACATCTCTTCCTTGGTAGCTAGCCCATTCTCCATACTTTCTCCCTTCTGTGTGATTTTTGTCTCCTTTAGTGTAATAAAGGAAAGGCCAGAGGTTAGGCAAGCAGCAAAATTGAATGCCAAAGGATGGCAGTCAATTATAATCACTTATGCTTCCAGTTTCCTGAAACCTGATTAAAATTTGCTTTTGGCCATGCAGTGGGTGGGGACTCCAATCAATGCCTTGATGCTGGTGCAGGCTCTGTCAGAGAAGAGGCCACCAACAAGCGCCCACAGGCCTCCTCTTCCAAGACCGGCTTATTTCTTAAAGAAGACATGCCTCACTCTGTCTTTCAGAGTGACTGCTCAGAGTCCCTTCCAGAGAACCGTGTGAGGAGTCAACAGTGAGGACAGGATGCTCAGCTCATGTGCATCTCTGGATGCATCGTAGTTCTGATGAGGCTGCCTACCAACGTACATTGGTTAAATGGGGGGGGGGGGTGTAGCCCACAGGAGAAAGGCAAAGAGAGTCAAATCACACATACTGCTGAGCCTCCTCCGAAAAACCTAGCTCCCTCGACTCATAGCTTGGAGATAGCCCAGCTGCAAGGCCTGTGAGCAAAGCAACTAGAGCAGCTGGGCTAGGACACACATCCTAGTGAGTGCGCTGGAGCCTGTCAAGAGGCAACACTAGTTATAAGGATTGGTCAGCAGCTCCAGATGCTCCCCAGTCACCATGACAATGTAGGGTACCTCCCTCTTTATCTTCATTTTTAGGCATTGATCCTGCCTGGAGGTGTTTTCTAGAACTTTCCCCACTACATAATTACCTAGTAACGCTCAGCACTTATAAAAAATACTGTCATTTGTGTGAGAAGGGGAGGGAAGACAGAAAGAAGAAGAAGAGAGAGGGAGGAAAAAGATGGAAAACACTGTTCAGCCTGGCAGAGCTCCAGAGCAGGGAGTTACATTCTGCAGGGGATGTTCTCGACACACAGTCTGTGGAGTATTTTGGGATCTTTTGGTATGAAATGTGCTAGAAAACATGGAAAATATTATCACTATTATTTTTTTTTAACATCTATGAAAACAAGGCTTTCCTGAAGCCACAGGGGTACCCTCTCTCT
Organism: Acomys russatus; assembly: GCF_903995435.1. Lineage (NCBI taxonomy): Eukaryota > Metazoa > Chordata > Mammalia > Rodentia > Muridae > Acomys > Acomys russatus. The sequence continues at coordinate 37,886,033 of NC_067161.1, forward strand.
GATTGCATTCTTGACAATTTGTTAGCTGTCAGCACTTTGTTCTCAGATTACACATTTGATGGTGCCCGCACCCCTTGAATGGTTGCACACTGGAAACGCAAGATGTGGGAGCCAGAATAAACCAACCCCATGGTCTACAGAGAGCGAGAGAGACTGAGCCCAAGGAGGGAGGGAGGGAGAGCCTTCATACCCCTCTTACAGGGAACAGGAAGTAGAAGAGAGACAGGTCCCCCAGATACCATCCAGGCCCACACTGGCTAGTGGGTCACAATGGAGCAGGGCAGGGCCTCAGCTAACTGCTTCACAAATGAAAATACAAAAGCCCTGAAAACAAATGGAGCTGGTTCCCAAAATATTATAGAATGGTGGCTTTAAAATCTTTCTTATAGGAACTCTGTGGGGTATGGGCCAGAACGAGCCCAGAGATTCCTACTTAACACACATTTTACCTCATTTTTTTTCCTGGCTCTTGCATAAAAAGAAATACCTAATATTTTTTAAAAACCACGACTTCCACATTTCTTTATGTATACATATTTATGAACATGTGTGTGGTATCCATATGTCTGTGTGTGTACCTGTGGAGGCTAGAAATCCATGGTGCCTTCCTCAAAGACTCTCTACCTTTTTTTTTTTTTTTTTTGAGGCATGGTCTCTTACTGAACCAGGAGCTCACTTATTATCTAGCCTGGCTGGCCAACAAGTCCCCAGAATCCTCCTATCTCTCTGCACTCCAGCTCTGAGATTACAGGCACACTAGCTGGGTGCCTGGCTTTTATGTGCATGCTGGAGGTCTGAGTCAAGTCTACATGCTTGTGGGGCAAGCACTTTATCAATTCAATGGTATCCTCCCTCACCCATCTGCGTTTCTACTGTCTCATTAAAAACAGTAACAACAACAGCAACAACAGATAAGCTCTGCCACACTAGGCCTGCATTGCCTTGAGTCCCTGAAACCACTTTCAGCAGAGCTTGCTTGCTAGCCGGCCCTGCCCCGCCCCGTCCCACCCCGCCCACCCCTCCACTGGCCCATGTTCTTCCAGGCTTCTTTATTTTCCTATGTGGCCCAAGGAGGCAATTGGACTTGAGTTCCCTGCCCAGCACCATTTCTTTGTTTTGTAGTGAAAAGCCAAAGCCAAATAAAGGGATTCTAAAGCTATTTTGGCCACAGAGCAACAGAAGTTAAGACTTGCCAACGATGTCCCAGGCTAGGCTACAATCCAGTTGAAGAGTAGGTGCCACGCTGCCCCTGGGACACACTGGGGCTGGTGTTTGGGCAGCTTTTATACTAGTTTGTCAGCTACCTGGAGCCCTCCCATCTGGCCTTCAAGAAGCACCCATTCTTAGATGCTCTATTAATAATGAGAAGACTCTTAAAAGGAGATATGCCTGATCTTCTTTTTAGGAATCTGGAACAGGGGCCCTGATAGCCAGAAGTCATGGCCCTTTAAAGAGGGTCTGTGGGCCCTTGAGTACTCTTACGTAGCCATTGCCAATTTTGATTGACAGTCTATCCCTCTATAATCTGCACTAGCATTTTACACTGAATAAAGTTATCCTGCTTTGGAAAAAAAAAAATAGTCTTTAGAGCGTCTAAGATGATTCAACAGGTTAAGGTGTTTGTCATCAAGCTGCACACACAGGACCCACCTGGAAGAGAAAATGAACCCCCAGATCTCCTCTGACCTCCACTTGCCTGCTGTGGTACATGCATGCACATGTCTACATATATGCACATACACAATGAATAAATAAATGTAGAAATCTAAAATTACTTAAAGAGCTGGAGAGATCACTCAGAGGCTTGGAGCACAAGCTGTTCTTACAGGCAACCTGAGTTTAGTTCCCAGCACCCATATGGTGACCCACAACTCCCTGTGACTCCAGTTCTGAGGGATCTGAAGCCCCCTTCTAGATTCCTTTGGCACAAGACAAACACACGGAGTTACATACATACATATAGGTACTATACACATATACATGGTACCCACACAGACACATAAAATTAAATATACATACATATATATATACATATATAAATTTTAAAGAAATAACTATGGCCTTAGTTCTGTGTGTGCCATAAGCCAGGTCACATTGTTGTTGTTTCCGAAGCTGCCTTATGTATTACAAAAAGTTTGGCAGCATCCCTGGCTCCTATCAATCCATGCCAAATAGCACTTCCCCAGTTGTGAGGACCAAAAATATTTCCAGACGTTGCCAAATACCAGTTGGGGAGCACAGTGCTGCCAGTAGGGACCCACAACTTCAAGCTGGCCATCTAACCACTCTGATTCTTTGCACATAATGGATCTTGTTTCTGTAGGGCTTGGCCACCGTTGATCCCATGTCTGTGAAGCCATTTTCAAGATTCATGCTGTTGTAAATAGGGGTAGGGGCTGGGACTGTGGACAGAGGATGGCACAGGGGAGGGTGTTGGGGAAATGAAGTCCGTAATATAAGTTCTTATTTTGGAGGTTAAAGATACAACGAAGAGATCTCCTGATGATGGTCAGTCTCTTCCTACACACACACACACACACACACACACACACACACACACACACACACACCTGGTACTATCATTATCATCCTGAAACATCCCCCGTAGCTCTAATACAGGAATGTTGGGGTGTTGTTGAGAATAATAAAGTTTTTCTCAGGGAGTTAGGGTCCTGGAAAGTTGGCAGTCACCAAAGACAACTGATCCAGTAGAGATCATGAATTTGAAGCTTTAGACATTTGTCATAGACTCCTAGGTAGGAGTTAATTAGGGTAGGAGAGGGGAGAGAGAAAAAAATGGGGGCGCTCCTATATAGTATGAGGGGTTCCAGGAAATAGAGCACCACTGGCCTGCTAGTATAGGGACTTTTTAAAAGACTTAAAGCAGAGAACTTGGGTGAAGGGTAGGGAGGGCAAGGAATTGGCTCACACTGGTGCCAGGTGCCCCTTTCAGTTTCAGCCCAGCAGTCCCTCTCTGCAGAAGTGCTCCTTTGAGACATAAGAAAGACATGGGAACCAGGATGATTTTCTGCTATTCCTGACCTCCAGCAAGGGCATTCTAAGAACTGCTGGTTTGGGGACCTTGCCCTAGCTGAACAGTTTCTGCCTCCTGCACTCCTCACTTCTGAGCTATTCCATAGGCCAGTGAGCAGGTCCCTGGCTTTGCCTCTTCTGGATTTCTGTCCCTGTCCACTGCTGTTTCTTTTCAGGCTCACAGAGCATCCGCTGCCGCCTCTGTTGCCTCCAGCAGGCTGCCTCTTCTCTTCCTTTGCATGCTTGGTCTCTGCCCAATGGTCTCCTTCCCTAAGTCTTTGGAGTCAGGCTATGGCAGACACAATGGCTGCTTTCTTGTCCCCTCCCACACTGTGATATTTGCATCAGAGCCCTTGTCCTGGTCTGTGCTGGGTGACAGTTGGATGAAGACATCTGCCACCCACCACATTTCAGACTGCCTGGTGGTACCTTTCTGTGTTCCCCTGCACCAAGCCCTGTGCAGATACAGAGAGGAAGCCCCTATCATTTAACTTGAAGAGACATGTGATGATCAGTTGAGACTATATGTGACTTGGCCTCTATGTCCAAGCTTAAGCTGTGCCGGCTCCATGTGTCATTGAACAGATGCCATTGAACAGTCATTGAACAGATATGTAGTTAGCAAGCCATAGGCCCCTCTTGACCATACCCATGGAAGGCAGACCAGAGAGCCTTGTCCTGGATGCTCTGTCTCATTACATGATTTATGAAGATCATAGAAAATGCATCTTTTGGACTCCTTTAATCACACCCCCAAGCCAAACAATTATTTCCAACTCCAAGCGGCTGATGTGGTTTTACTAATTAATCCCTGTAAAGGCCTTTGAGATCTTCTGAAAGGTGACAATGTATGAAGCCTTTAGTGACAGCCTAATTATTATTATTACAAGGCACAAAGCTCAGCAAGCTTGAAAGATCCCCCAGGTACCATTCAAAATAGTAAGAGACAAAAAAAAAAAAAAAAAAAAAAAAAAAAAAAAAAAAAAAAAAAAAAATTTAAAAAGCCCATGGAAGAATTTTTAACATGGAATCATTCAATCACAGGCTCTCAATAATGGCCGGACTTTAGAAGAGATCTTTCTGGAGGCTGGTCACTCAGTTTCCCAGACTGATGCTTACACCACTGTTCCCTGCCCTGGAGCCAAAGGGATGATGACCTTTAAGCCAGAGACCAGTTTCCTGTGTTTACATTTCCAATCTTTTCCATGAGAAACGTGGAGCCTTGAACAAACCACTGGTCCATAGGTACTCTTTGACTGCATGGGAGTGAAATCCCTCTCCACAGGGCTTGTCACACAAACGTGTCCCAAGTGATGCTTCGTGAGATCTTCGCTGCAAGGCCAATGGTAGGTAGCCACTGGTGTTAGAAGCACTTGAACTACCCAGTGAGTCTGTTTAAAAAAAAAAAAAAAAGACACAGGAGAGCACAGGGCACCGGCCACCATGTTGCTCCTACTTTATGGTTTGTGTTAAGCATGCTGCAAGTCCCGGCATGTGATGGTGTAGGGCTGGTGAAGGAAGTGGGCAGTCTGTTCATAAAATGCTCTATTCTAGTAACAAAGAAATATTCAGTCCAAAGATTTAAGTTCTCCCTACTGGGGGACAAGTGGAGCTTGCTTTTCCTGAAAGGCTCTGTGCTGGGTCAGCATCTCAGCCAAGACAGGGGGTTTATTGGTAACAGCCAGAGCCCGTAAGTTCAAGGCCATGAGATGGCTTAGCTCAGGTAAAGGGACCTACTGCTAAGCCTGATGTCCCCGGTCAATCCCTGCTTTTATAGGACAGAAGGGAACCAAATCCTATAAGTTGTCCTCTGACTTCCACTCACCTGTCATGGCAAGCATGTACACACACACACATACACACTTAAAACTGTAGCAAAAAAAATTTTTTTTTTTAAAGTTCAAGGCCTCATTGGGTGTCTTGACGACTGAATCGCAGGACCTATGGCCACTTCTGAGTGTGAGGACAGATTGGTGACTCTGGGAAGTAGCTTCACAGACTATAAACAGCCTTGGGTGTTATCAACAGCTGCCGCACAGCTCACACTACCATCCTGTGCACACTATTCCCTCTGGGGTATCTCAGAGCCAGCTGCAGTCCAGCAGGTTCTGTGGAGGCCCAGCTTTAACTGGACACAAACACTGTGCAGATATAAGTGAAAGCAGCCTGCGTCCTCCAACTGGAATCAGCGCAAAATGACTCATGTAATTGCCCTGTGTGCGTACCCTGAATCCTCCTTGTTCACCCACCCACACAACTCTGCTGTTATAGATTCCTGTGCCCTGCAAGAAAAAAAAAATGGGGGCGGAGGGGGGCCAAGTTCAAACACCTATGGTTTCAAAGCCACCACCCATGCCATTCCTAAAGGTGGAAGGATCTGCTGGCATCCAGGGCCAGGCACTGGCCACTCATGCTGAACCCAGTGTTGTTTGTCTTTCTCTCAGTCTTTCCTTTAAATTTCTGGAGAGGGTTTTCTAGGGTCTCCCTCTTGGGAATTAGTTGTAGGAATAATTGGGCCAGTGGAGTGTAGAAGATATATCCAGCGCAACCGTGCACTACTAGAAAAAGTGACCTAGATCAAGCAGCTGGTGAATCCAGGGCTATTGCGGGGACCCCCTGCCACCTACTGACTTGCAACTGAACCCGCATTCCCAGGAGCATCTTATCCCCTAGCTGGGGGAGGGGCTGAAGGAGCAGAGGAAGGTGGAGGAGGTGAAGGGGACAGTGGGTTGCCCCCTTTTTTTTTGGGGGGGGGGAAGTGCCCTCCACCCTCCATCCCCCCATTCTCTGCACTCACAGAAAGGAAAGTGAGGTGAGGATGGGGAGGCAGGGGTGATGGTTGGGGAGGCCAATGCAGGAACTCTGAGCTAGGAGCTAGCTCCTCTCTCAGCACAGAGAGCTGGCAGCCTGTGAGAGTGTGAGGGAGAGGGAGGAGAGAGAGAGAGAGAGAGAGAGAGAGAGAGAGAGAGAGAGAGAGAGAGAGAGAGAGAGAGAGAGAGAGAGAGAGAGAACACGCGAGGGTGAGAGAGGCTGGCTGTAGAGAAGGGGAGGAGAGCAGAGGGAGAGGGGGAGCGAGCTAGCGCTCCAAGCATGAGGACCGGCTGCTCCCGGCTCAGTTAATCTGGCTGTCAGTCGGTGTTAACGCTGCAGTTTAACTGCTTGGCTCCCCTTCCAAGAGAAACAAGAGGAATCTCACGCAAGGAAGGGAGGAAGGAAAGAAGCAAGCAAGGAACTGCAGGAAGAAAAGAGCCGGCAGAGCATCGAGAAGAATCAAAGGAAGGGGAGGGAAGACCAAATCTATGGTTGGACCAGGGCTTCTTTTTCGCCAATGTAAAAAGGAATATGCCGTACATCTTTGCCTTTTTCTGCACCGGGTTTCTAGGTGCGGTTGTGGGTGCCAATTTCCCCAACAATATCCAGATAGGTGAGTGAGAGGGGCAGCTGGGGAGGGACTTTTGGAGATCTGGCCAGGAATTTTTTTTTTTTTTTTTTTTTGAAGGGAGATTTCTCAGCCCATTCTCAGTTGGAGCTGTAGTGTTTGGCAGTGGAAAACCAGGATGGGAGGAAGACTTGCGTTGACAGTGCTGGGGGGTGGGGGGGGGGGAAAGGGTCTCATCCTCATCGGATGCCGCGAGGGGCACAGGGGAAGTGTTCTCTCTCTTTCTCTCTCTTCTCTCTCTTGTGTGCACACACACACAGGTGCACATACACCGCGCACTCCAAGCACCAAGAATGAGCGTCTGAAATGGAGGAGCCTCTGTTCCAGAGGGAAAAATATAATCAGACTGCGCTTGAAACAGGCTTCAGAATATTTAAGGAGTTAACTCTTGCTAGTTGGCTGGTGCCTGCTCTGGTTGATTTATATAAATATGTATGGTGGGTGTATGTGTGTTGTGATTGTATATGAAATGTGCACATATAGCCTGAGTGATGGGGATGACTGGGGGAGGGGCAAGAGACCCCTCTTAGAGAAGGTGGGTACTAGCTTGATTGCCTTTGCTGAGAAGATGTCCCAGGCTTCACTCTAACCAGAGCTCTATGGACTCCCCCCTCCTAGCTGTCTTTATCCCCCATCTGCCATGCTGGGCTGTGCCCCCCATTTCCTCATCCTGGAACTTCCTAGCCTGCCTTCTCTTTCATCCTTGCCCCTTGTGTAGTGCTCTGTCCACAGACAGCAACAATAGTGTTCCTGCAAGCACACACTCATGCGTGGACCCTTTCCTCACCTTCGCCCCTGCCCCCCAGCAGCCCCCCATTCCTGAGCTCCATCCTCTCAACCTGCAGGTGGGTTTCAACATGCTGCCTGCCTTTCTGTCCCCCACTTCCCTTCCTCTGGTGGCCGCACGCACTTGCATTTATGAAGGAGCTGACAGGTATCGTTGTTCCTGTAACCATGGGGAAAAGCCAGACAATTGAAGCAACATCACCAGGAAACAGGGCTTGGGGTTAGGGTGACCAGAAGCTCAGCACTGTTTGTACCCCAGCACCAAACAGGCTGTTGTGCTTTGAGACATTTTGGCAGGCTGGCTTTCTGTGTTCTCCCACACCAAAGGCTGGTCTACTAGGGAGAGTTCCATCACTGCTACTGTGTGTGTGTGTGTGTGTGTGTGTGTGTGTGTGTGTGTGTGTGTGTGTGTGTGTGTGTGTGAGAGAGAGAGAGACAGAGAGAGAGAGAGAGAGAGAGAGAGAGAGAGAGAGAGAGAGAGAGAGAGAGAGAGAGAGAGAGAATGTTTGTGTTTTCTGGGGGCGGGGAGGGTGCGGTACAGTGGGAATCTTGTGGGCACACATGTGTTGCTAATAGCTTCTTGTGGGCCTTATCCAGCTTCCTAGCCCCTGGTACTATTGGCGTGGCTATGGACTAACTTGCTTTGTTTCCTGACACCTGTTAAGCTGTATTCTGAAGTGTGTACATGTGCGGGAGCTCCTGCCTTACAGGCAAACTTCCTGTCTCCTGGAAACACTTCCCTTGTGGCCCAGCCTGTAGCTGCTCCCTCCCACCTCCCACCTGCTCACTTCCATTCACCATAGGGAGTGGAGAACCAAGACCAGAGGACCATGGGGCGTGGTCACCTGGGAGGAGGGAGTGGAGCGTCGCAAGCAATAGTAATTTTTTTTTTTTTTAGCTTTTTGTTTGTTTGCTTTTGCTTTTTAAAATCGGTGTGTTAGCGTGTGTGGAAGTCACCTGTGCTGGCCTATGACACTGTTTGCTCTTACCTACTGTCTGTATTTTGCCACTTGTAATCTTTCATCCGGGAGACTATGGCCTGGCTTCCACAGGTGTGTATGTACCTCATCATTGCGCTGTAAGGATTTAGGGTGTTTACGCAGGCACACCCACATCTGCCCACTCAGCTCTGCAGATATTTCATGTTCAGTCTCAGTCACTGTTGCTCTTTTTAAACACAAGGGAGACACAGCAGAATGAATGCTGAGATTATCACCTCCACGAGGTTGTCCTCAGCTCTGCTTCCACGGTCTCTAACACAAGCCTCAAGGTCCATAGTGTGTTCTAACAGCCAAACAGGCATCCACTGCACAAGAAGTTATCAGGATATTCCTGGAACGGTGGTTTCCTGGCCAATCAGAGATGAACTTCTGTGCACACATTTGTTGTAGTTCGGCCCCTAGATACAGCTGATTTCAATGTACAGGAATGGATTTCAACTCATTCATACATCCACACTGTTATACATGAAAGCACCATGTCTTGTGTCTTGGAACAAAAACTCTGGCAGGTCCCTTCCCTGTGCTGTTCTCCAGAAGATGGTGGCTCGCCTTGGCACTCTCAAGACCCTCACATCTGCAAAGCACCATGACAACCCCTTATATAACCAGACATTCCCAGGTATCTGGGAACATAAGCAGCAAAAGACAAAAAACAGAGTCATCAGAGAAAATAAATAGCAAGCCTTGAAGGCAATGGGCAAGTCACACTGAATGCAAATCTGGCCAAGTTTCAAACAGTCGCAGTGTTAGAAAAGCCCAAAGGGTCCCAGGCCTCGATTTCTGTTACTTTGCAACATTCTTGTAACTGAAGGCTCTGTGAGTGAGAAATGGGGAAGATCCGTGTGTGTGTGTGTGTGTGTGTGTGTGTGTAAACAGAGGCTCATGAACACCTTGTAGAAATAAGAAAGAAGTAAAACTGTATAGGTCTCCTGTGTTCTCTGCCCTTTGCTGAGGCAAGAGGCACACAGTCAGATGATGGGGCAGTGTTATGGAGTTAAGACTTGGCGTCCAGTTGAGGCTGTTTGGATTCCTTACCAGTGAGAGCTATGGCCATAGCTCTGGGTTTGCATGGGAGAGGACTGGACTCCCTGGGATGTGCTGCTGAGCACTTGAGACCCGTCTCTATCCCAGACATACTACATTGCCTTTTCTTGTCTCACAGGGGGATTATTTCCAAACCAACAATCGCAGGAACATGCGGCTTTTAGGTTCGCTTTGTCGCAACTCACGGAGCCCCCCAAGCTGCTTCCCCAGATCGATATTGTGAACATCAGTGACAGCTTTGAGATGACTTACCGATGTAAGTAACGGCTGCTATTTTCTGACATGTCTTTCTGAGCTAGGCCCGTGATGGGAGGGCCCGTGGGTAGGTGTTGTTGTTGCCAAAATGACTCCAGCCGTCATTTGTCTGCGTGAGAGAAGGCCCTTCAAGGGAAATTTCCAGAGCCTTTTAAGTGATTCCCACAGTCTGTATTTTTGAACCTGCTGTGTTTCGTGGAATGGGTGTGCTTTTTCACCATTAGTGAGTTTTAAATGCCAAACTGCTGGGGCCTCGGGTTGACTGCAACCTCTCAATGGAGAGAAGTCTCACAAATAGGCAGCTGCTGAGAGGGAGAAGGAATGGGTCTGATTTGAGGACAATGTCCTTAAAATGCCTCAGCCATTTCCTGCCTACCAGTTAGGAGAACAAAGGTGTGCCTGGGCCATGATAAGCACAGGTAGATGTGAAGTGTGTCCTGATTTGGCGAGGTGGATAATAATTATTGACACGTTGTGGCTAGGTGGTTTCCAAAGAGGTATGAAGTGACTTCCTGCTTAAGACAGGTTGTAGGTTAAAAAGAGACGGATCTGAGATGTCTACAAGTGATGACCTTGTAGCATAAAACAGAACACAGGTCACCTGCAGAATGACAAGGGGGGGGGGAGCTACAGTGGGGACATCTGTAGCGGCAGCATGGTGAGCAAATGCCGCTAACATCAGATACGTAACAAATAGATCTGGGTGGCAGGGGGGTTGTATAGCCATCACTATGTGTCAGAGGAAAGCCTAAAAAACTAATCAGTAGATTAATTGTCCCTCTGGGGATTCAGCTGTGGTGGGAATGCGCGGCAAGAAAGTGTAACATCTAGAATGAGGGAGAACAGTTCCAGCCTGGGCTGAGTTGGCACTGTAGGTTTTGTGAGGCCCCATCGGCTTCATGACCTCTTCTGAGCTATGGATGGTTGAAGGCATGGCTGTGTCTTTCAGCTCTCTCTCTCCCACATCCCCTTATGGGGGCCTCTCAGTGATTGCTGCTGGTGAGACTTTGAAATGTCCAAATAGGAATTCAAAATTTCCTCTGCCTCCAAGATCACACACAGGATAATGGTGATATAAAATCCAGGAATTGCAATTGGGTGTTGCTGAACGCGTCATGGGCGTGGATGGTGGCTTTCGTTGTCACTCATAATTCATTGGCTATAGATCATGTGGAGGTAGCTGCTTCAGGGGACTGGTTTTGTTTTTGTTTGTTTGTTTGTTTTTGTTTTTTTACTTCTTGATGGAGCTTTGCAGAGAACTACTGTCATCCTCTTTGAGATGGGAGCCTGAGGTGGGGCAGCTATGTAGCCTTCGCAAGGTCAGTGGAGAAGTCAACAGTGGTCTTGTGACCACCTTCTGTGCTCAAGTCCATATTTCTGCTGACTAGGATAAACAGATAGAGCCTCTGGTCCTTAGGATATCATAACCACAATTCCTGAAGTAATAGAGGGTGTCCTGAGGGGGCAGTGGCCTGATACAGCACCAAAGGTGATAAATTCCAATTTCAAGCTGCAATTGTGACCTTGCACAGGAGTGGCCCAATGAATAATAAAACAGTAACTCCTCTGCATTCTGTGGTAAAGCCAGGGTTGAAGATCTCATGTGGTGTGTTGCTTGCAATATGAGTTGATTGACCAAATACCTGACAAGAAGCAGCTCGATGCGGGAAGGGTTCGTGTTGGCTCAGAATTTGAGGACACAGTCCATCGTGATGAGGGAAGCCCGAGTGGCAGGAGCCTAAGGCTGTTTGCTCACATCTGAGCAGGTCTGAAAGCAGAGAAAAGGGGACAGTGGGGTTCTGCTAATTTTCTCTTTTTCCTTTTCATTTAGCTTCCTACCCTAGGTCATAGATAGTGAGCCCTTCCTGCATTCAGGGTGGGTCTTCCTACCTACGCAGTCATCCTGAGCGTTATGTCTGAGTTACTCCTCACTCAGACATCCCCGGAAGTGTGCCTCATGAATGCCCTCAGTAGTCTTTAAGCCAGTTAGCTTGTTGTCAAACTCAACAATCACACTCACCCCATGGAGGAAAAAAAAAAGAGCTAACACTGCATCTTTAGGTTGTAGGTTGTGAAAACATCCGAGCAAGAAACTGAGAACAATGCAGGACAGGTATTTGGCAGCTGGATAACCTCTTGTTCCTTTTCCTGTAGCTTAGAGTAGATCTATTTGGGGAAGATTTTAGTAGGACACCAGTGTGTCTATACCACCTAAACCTCTTATGTGTACAAGCAACTGTGAAGCTGCCTTTTGGGTGTGGAGAGATGGCTCAGCAGCTAAGAGCGCAAACAGCTCTAGCAGAGGACCCAAATTCAGTTCCCCACAACTACAGCTGCTGGCTCACAACCACCTGTAATGAAAATTGTAGGGGATCTGACACCGTTATCCAGCCTCCATTGGTGTTAGAACACACACACACACACACACACACACACACACACACACACACACACACACACACACACGGGCCAAATGTCACCGCTCTGGTCAAAATCTCAATGGGGCTCACTGCCCAACAAGGATAAGAGAATTAATAGGAATAAATAGCTGTCACATGTACCCTCAACTTACAGGGCTGAGAACTGTCTGTATCAGAACTTGCTGGAAAGATATGCTAACTGCCTCCCCACTGTCAGGATGCTGAGCACCAAAACAAGATAATAAGGACACAATGAGGAGGAAGTGTTCAAAGGCAAGAGGTGGTGTTTCTGGTCTGTTATCTTCACAACCAAAGACCTGATCTTGCAGAGAGCAGCTGGCTGTTTATCAGGGAAGCAGAAACATACCACAGGCACGACTGCCCATTACGGACAGTAGATCTGAGCCTTTGAACTTGATGCCTGCTGTATACTAGCACATGCCTGCTGTATACTAGTACACAGGTTGTTACTCATTTCTGTTATGTATGAGTCAGGTAGTTCTGTCACTGTTTCTTCAAGCTATGAACCAAGCTGGACATTGGAAACAGAGAAGACAAAACATGGGCTCTCAGGTCACACCCCCAAGGGGACACAAGTGGCTTTCCAAGGAGCAATAAAGCCATTTCATGCTTTGACCTTCAGTTTGTGCTTTTTAGTCCTAAGACGAGAGGAAATGGGGAGAGATGTGGGGGAGCGGTGGCAATGTAGCTCCCGCCTGCTACTTTCACAGGAGGCTGTGGAACACTTTGTGACTGTGTGTGGCCCTTAAGTATGGGAATCTGTACATGTCTCTCAGATTGAACTGAGTAAAACCATCAAAGGAAGACAGTTGTTTTGCGAAGAATGGGTTAACTCATCAGATATAAACAATTAAGTAAACTGTGCCATTCAGGTTTCACTTTTATGTGTGTTTTTTTCCTGCAATATGAAATAGCAGTTACCTCACATTAATGTCCCATTCAGTTTTGACTTCAGAAAATGAGCGAGTGTTTATCGTTTCAATATGATCATTTGATTTTGTTTTTGATGTATTTTGCTATTCATTATCCCTCCAGCAGAGGGTGGAGGAAGGAAGGGAGAGGACATGTATTAACTGTTCCTGCTAGAAGTTTCAGAAACAGGCAATCTAAGGGGAGAGCGGTGGATACAGGCAAGAAATGCAGGGGAGACTGACAGCCAGGACAGAAACATCCTGCCTACTGCTGGCCAGAGTGAGTCTGCCATCTTTGGGTGGACATTTCTCACCTGCTGTTATTTAGGGTGTGGCAGCTAGATCACCAATCCAGATGTCTTGGAGTTCCCTTCCAAGGCTACAGAGACAGAGTATGCATGGCTATCTATGAAGCAGGTGTTTACTGGCTGCCTATCCACCTGTCTTCATGCCTTTATATGGTAAGAGACGTTAAGTAACAAGTGACATGCTAAGTGTGGCTCCGGGTAGTTAGCAATCTGAAGAGCAGTGTTACAAGCTCATCTTACCTCTCCATTCCCTTCTTCCTTCATTGTTCCATTCACCCTTTTGCACACACACACACACACACACACACACACACACACACACACACACACACACACACAATTCCTATTTCATGCCAAGCCCTGAGACAGATGTTGAGACTTTAAAGGGGATGGGGGGAAGCAAAAGCAAAGACCCAGCCTTGTGCATCATATGGTTTAGCCAAGAGGTTCCTGGACTTCAGTGCGCATAGCATTCACCTGGAGGGCTGGTTTAAAGTAAAGCTCAGCAGTGACTTCTCTTCTTCCTAAATCAGAATATTCAAGAGGAGGCCCAGAAGACTCTGTGCTGCTTAGTATGGGCACCACAGCTTAACCAAGTCTTTTATCTCAAAAGACTTCCATTTCTTCAGTAAGCATTTCTGAGCCCTTAACCAAACCCAGGCATAGCGTTAAGTACCAGAAATGCAGACAAAGCTAAGACACGTTCTCTGCCCTGGAGGACTTTATCCCCAGCGAGGCACGCTGTCCTGTAAGAGAAAATTAAAATGTAATGTTGTACGTGCCTTTGCAGAGATTTCTAAGGAGTGTTAGAGGCACAGGGAGGCTTGGGGTTGGCCTCTCAGAGAGTGTGGTAGAGAAAGAGGGAGCACAGGAAGAGAAGAGGGTGGTGCTTTCTGGGCAGAGAAAATAGCAGGTGTAGAAGTGGCATGTTACTGAACTTCCCCTCTTGGACCTCTAGTAACTCTCCAGTTGAGCTTCTCAGCTGGGCCTGCGTCACATGCTGTGAAAGGGATCACTGAACAACTACCCATGGGCCATCAGAACAGACCAGTCTGCCTTGCAAAAGGATGAAATTTCATATTAATATTTGTATGTCTCATCTTTTTAAAAATGTAAAAGACAGAGCATGATCTGCACAAGGCTGGATCCATCAACCTCCTGCCATGGAGGAGGGACCCTACCCCTCCCTGAAGATTTATGTGCAGCTAATGACCGGTGGGGGTTCTAACAAGGCCTTGGGTGCTGGTCAGCGGCATAGCCACTGGCAAGGTGCCAAGGATCCTGTAAACAGCTCCTTACCCCAATGATCCTGTAAGCGGCCCCTATAAAACTCTTTGGGGCATCAAAAATAAAAACAAAAAAAGAACAGAAAGTAGAAAGGGAGCCTCGTTGGGAAGTGGAAAGTAATTAGTGTGAGTAGAGAGGACATGACAGAGGATAAAGGGGGAACTATGGTCAACATACACTACATACATGTGTGAAAATGCCACGGTGAGATTATTGTTATATATAATTAATGTATCTAGTAAATGACTAAAAATTTTACTGAATGATAAAGCAACATTAAACCCCAAGTCTACATAGCCTTGATTAGTAGAAAAGGAATGGGTAGTGACCGTCTGGATGGGCCCCTTCCCAGACAGTCCATCCAACTCTCCCTTTTTCCACTGGCCCCAGGAAGCCTTTGCAAACCGCATGGACTCCTCAAGCAGCATGGTCCGTGTGGAGCGTCTATCCACTGCTAGCATATGAATTGCTCTCCAGAGAGCGCATGTGTCCGCCCAGAGCGGTACCAAGTTCACACAAAAACATCCCTAACACGAATAAGCATAGTCCCCAATAGGCAGGGCTCGCCCACACAGCTTAAAGATGACAATAGCCTGTTATAGCCAGGTGGAAGGTAGCATCTCTGCAGAGGTAGGATTCCTATTGTAGGCCCGCCCAAGGGTGTTCTAACAAGGTTGTGAGTGCTGGCCACGGGCAAAGGCCTTGCAGCTATGGTGTAAGTTGTGACACATCACTTCAAAGCTTCAAATCCACAGCCCACGGGTTTATGTCGTTCACTCTCCAGAATGCGTTTCAGAAGGTAGACAAAATCTCACATCTCTATCTTCTTTGGAAAAAAAAATTAAGGTACTAAGCAATGCTGGGCATACATTCCTACCATCTATTGTCTATCTATTTTTGTTGTTGTGTTTGTTTGTTTGTTGTTTTAATATAAAGCATAAGCTTCCAGGTTTAGCCAAGCTCTCTCTATGCCCTGGCATTCCTGTGGCTGCTGTAATCAGATGACCTCGTGTGACCAGGTCTGTACACAGGCCAGTGCTCACATTGATTCGCCCCCTTCAGTGTCCAGGATGGTGTTATTTTATTCTAATGTCTATCACTCATCCTGTGAGAAATAGTAAAGGACACAATAGATGTGTAATGTCTACTCATTGCAGGCACACACACAGAAACAAAACAAAACAAAAACAAAAACAAAAAAGGAATCAAACTTAACACAGATATGAAGAGAATGGAGCTAGTGACGGGGTGAGCAAAGGCTGCTCTGAAGCTTTCCCATCCATCACTGATAACGTCCTAGATGCTGTCTTAGGCATAGCAATCCCACTTTACAGATGCTGCTACTGGAAGTCATAGTCATGGAGATTTGTTTGCAAATTATACAAAAAGAGCCTAAATTAGTCTCTGAAGGCAGTTGGTGGGGACTCCACGGGCTGCCGTGGAACCTGATTCGGGATAAAATAAGGCAGGCGCTGTGGCTGTAGACAGGGAGACTTTGGGAGAGGGAGGATGCAAGTGGGCACTGGAATGTGGGGAAGATGTTAGTGGTGAAGAGATGGGGAGAGGGTGTTCGGAGAGGAGAGCCACAGTGGTAGTAGTATTCCGCCCTCCACCCTAACCACACCACATGTGCCCATTTTCTGAGCTGGAGAGCGGACCCTTTGTATTCCGCACTCTGTGGTGTGACTTCCGGAGCGGCCTGAAGGAATATAGGTGATAGATAGGAGCCCAGATAGGGCCCCAGCGGCAGACCAGTGCACCAATCCTACCCTAGTCGAGCTCAGTGAACCAGAGTGCAATGCTGTTACTTACAGGAGTGTGAGTGGATTATGGGTGACTTAAAGGAACCCCGGGTGACTGGAAGGCAGCTACATCACCCAAAGGCTCATCCCAGCAAGAAAGCCACCTCCCTGGAGCTCCAGCTAGACTGTGCAAGCAGCTCACCTGGCAGTAGAGTCTCCTTTCCCAGGAACTGCTTGCTGCTATGATAGCCTTGAGAAGTGGCCTGCAGACTTAGTACCAGGAGTTTCCTGGACCTTTGACGCCCCTTCTATTTCCTGTCTCTCGAGCGTCTCCATCCAGAAGGGACTGTCTCAGTTCAGAGGAAACAGCTACACTGCTCGCCCAGCACCCCCACATCACGCCCCTGGCTGATAGCAGCTATAGACAGTTCTCTGGTTGATAATGACAGCATGTCTGGGCTCCTGCATCTTCATCCACGTTCTCACCATAAGAAGCACAGATGTTGACAGTGATGTGTGGCTGACCCTCAGTTCTCTTTCTGAACAGAGGCTTATTGATAAACGCCTCTCGCTCTGGGTAAAGACCTCTATTGGGATGAGGGAGATGGCTGCTGCCTTCTTGGAGCCTTAGGGCAGAGTAGTTACATGAGCTGTTTGGGAAACTGGTAGCGTTCACAGATGCATTCAGACCCACTCAAAGCATCCGTCACCGCCTGCCCTGCACTGATGTCCCATCGTGCCCCTTCCACACCACACAGGCAGCTGCTGCTGTTCACACTCCTTCCAACATGACCTCACACTCCCTCTCACTTCAGCATTCTAAGCAGCTACTGCAAATTGGTCAGAGTTGACTCAAGAGATGAAATCCATTTGCCATTACAGGGCATTGCAATAGGAACCGAGGGTTAGGAAACCTAGCAATCATTGATTCTCCCCTTAAAGGGCTCAGGGTCTTGAATAAATAGGCTTGAACAGAGATGATAGAAGGTTAGACTCTCTTCCCTGTCTCTTTTCCTCCCCTGCTTTCCCTCATTCCTCTCTCTTCCTCTCTCCCCTTGCTCCCTTGTGCTCTTCTCATCTCCCTCCTCCCCTCCTCCTTTTCTCTTTCTTATGCATGTTCAGAAGTGGGAACTTCTGCACTTCCTTCTTATTGTAAGTAAAGTTCCAGCTGGGACCATCCAGGTCTCACCCAACAAGACCATTTAAGTAGAAGCCAGATAGGTGGGTCAGCTGATGACATACTGTAGATGCATCATGTGTGCTGCAATGACAGGGGATTGGATTCTCCTTGGGTTCAGACGTGAAGACCTGGACCCAAACAACAGATGCTCTTCTTATTCAGATAATAGTCTTGGAGGTGTCCAAACATCCTCCCAGCATCCTTCTGCCTTTCATTGTGTGTCTTTATGCCTTCTTGTGTGCATGCAAGTGTGCATTTCTGTGCGGAGAGCCATACACACACACACACACACACACACACACACACACACACACATATGTTGTGCATGCAATGGAGGTCAAAGGCCAACCTCCTGTGCTGTTCCCTCAGAAGCCATCCACCTTGGGTTTTTGGTTTGTTTCGTTTGCTTGTTTTTGTTTTGTTTTGGGGCAGGGTTTCTCTTATAGTCCTGGCTGTCCTGGGCTTGCTTTGTAGACCAGGCTGACCTCAACCTCACAAAAATCCTGCCTCTGCCTCCCTGAGTGCTGGGAGTAAAAGCATGCGCCACCGCTCCTGGCTCTCACCTTGGTTTTTTGTTTGTTTGCTTTCTGAGATAAGTTTCTTGGCTCATGGATTTTGCTAGGCTAAGCTGGCTGACTGGAGAGCCTGTCTCTGTCTCTCTAGTTATGGATTTGAAAGTGTGCACCATCATTCATGGCTGTACATGGAAGCCCAGGTCTTCGTGCTTGTAAAGCAAGTAACTAATCATCCGAGCACCTAGGATTTTTATGCTGAGTGCATGTGGAATAGAAGCACCTCTCTGGTCAGGGAGGGTCTTTAAAACCAACCAAGACTAGGAAGGAAATGGTACCCAGTCCCATTGTGAAATAGCCACATGCTGTATGCAAATGCAGACCTGTTCATTCAGGAGCCTAGGGGTATTACAGGAGGGCTTGTTGTTAAAATAACCAGAAACTAGCCATACCCCATGGCGTGTCCCAGCCAGGAACAGCTGCAGATGAGTCAAGTAAAGTCATTGCCCTAGAGAATGTTAAAGTCCCAGGTCTCTGGAAAAGCATGTAATATAGGAGCCAGCTCTAGAGAGGGCCACAGCCAGGGGTCTGAGCTGAGGACAGGCCCTTGGAATGGAGGACTGGCACAAAATGAGTGGAAGACTCTAGCTGTGGGCTAGGCAAGCACCTGCTGGGAGATACATGTGGCTGGAGCCAGATTGTTATACATTCTAAGCCACAGAAAGGCACCTGAGAATTTTAATGAAAGAAGTGCTTGTTCAGACTTTGGCTTCCTTAAAGGGAGTCAGACATTGGTCCTGGTCTCCCCTTCCCAACAGTGAAGAACGGCGAGGAGCTGGGAGATGGCGTTGTTTGGTTTTGTTTTTTGTTTGTTTGTTTGTTTGTTTTGCCACTCAGCAGCCTGCAGACTTTGGGCTGGAGTGCAATGGCCTGTGTTCCCTTCCTCCTATATCCGAGCTGGGGTGAAGGCAGGCAAGAAACAGGGCAAGGGACGCGAGGAGGAAGGAGAAGCTGATGGTATATGAATGAGTCGCTGTCACATATGGCTCTGTGAGACCATGGACAAGCATCTGAGAAAGCTTCTGACTGATGCAAGAAAAGCATGGAATTCTGGAGACCCTGTGCACAGCAGGGAATCATGCAGGTCTCCTAGCTTGGAGGCCAGACAGTACACTGAGTCGGTCTGTTCATATGATGTGATGGTGGTCCTTCAGTCTCCAGTCCTTCCCTTGTACCCACACACTCCCCTTCCTGTACTGCCCAATCAGTGGTTTGTCCTTCTTTCAGGTATGGTGACCGATGTCCATTATCATAGCAGTTGGTAGACTAAGATGGGGAAATATCCTTGGGTTTGAGGCTATATCTGCCACATAGTGTGTTAGAAGCCAATATGGGATATATAGAAAACTCCTATGGAAGAAGGGAGGGAGGGAGAGATGGAGGGAAGGAGAGAGACAGAGACAGACAGAGACAGACAGGGACAGACAGAGAGACAGAGAGAGACAGAGACAGAAAGAGAGACAGAGAGAGACAGAGAGACAGAGAGAGGGGGGAAGAAAGACGTTATTTTGTCCTAGTCAGTGCCAGCTCTATCTTCTCCCATGAGCCTTCTTTGCTTTGTTGATCCACTGTCTCCTCTACATCTCAGTCTCAAGTACTTTCCACTCAATGCCCAAATCATCCCATGCCCCTTAGCCATCCAGTCTCTGCCTTCTCTGCACACTGCACTGGGGAGAACAGCTAGAGGTCCATGCCCTTGCTTCCCTCAGTTTCTCTTTATCATCATCACAGAGTAGTGTGTGGTGGTGCCAACCAGATAAATGAATGAATGATGCACCCGCAATGGCAGTGAGGAGAGCAAGGCTGCCTGCGTGTGTGTGTGTTGGGGGGTGACGGCAGGGGGAAGTGCACCTCGATTCTTTTGAGTTTTGAGAACTTCAGGAGGCTGTATTTTAAACCCCGATGTGGTTTTGATGTGTGGCTGAAAAGTGAGGGGATGGAAGCCAGGTGTGAGTCATTCCTGCCACTCTCCATGATTATGAGGCTTCTGAATCAGGTGTCAGGCTCTTCTGTCTCGTCTTGCATGTGTGTATGTACGTGTGGTGCAGGCATATATATTTATGTGCATATGTGTGAATGTGGTATGAGTGTGGTGTGAGTGTGTGTGTGTGTGTGTGTGTGTGTGTGTGTGTGTGTGTGTGTGTGTGCCCATCAGCAGAGAAGAAAGAAGGACACTGGGAATCCTTCTCTATCATTCTCCATCTTATTCCTTTGACACTGGGTCTTTCACTGAATCTTAAACTAGGCTCGTGGCCCAGATCATCCCCTGTGTCTTTCTCCTCCAGCCCTGGAGTTATGGCCTCACACATGGCCATGCCCAATGGATACTAGGTTCTGTACTCAGGTCATCATTGTGCATCACTCTTACCCACTGTTGATGCTCCCTTTTGGAACCTCGACTTCATTCAAAAGATTGTGGAGGCAACATCCACCACACACAGTTATCACGGGGAGGATTACGTTTCAGAGGGATTCACATCTCCTTTCCACTCCAGAGCCATGAGGCAGATTCCCTTTCTTCTGAGATAAGAAAGTGGCTCTCGGTTGGGGTACAGAAGTCTAAGCATTTCCAGTTTGGTTCATAGACACCTGAGTGGGCTCTCCTCATCCTGTACTCTGCCTGTAGCTACCTTCCAAGGCATGGTGGCAGCCCTCCTCACCTGCATCAGTGTGCGCTGCCTGGTCATGTGGCCCCATGCACTTAAGTAGCTTGTTGCACTTTCTGCTGGCCTGGCTAAGGGATAACAGGTGCTCAGGTTACTGGACATTTCTTTCCAACATCTATAGCCCTCTCGGTGCTCTTTGGTATGTCCTAGTCAGTCAAACCACAGGAAAAACCAAAACCATGAGATGTCCAAGACTTGGAGGATGCAGGCAAAACCAATATGAATGAGGCAGGTTGAGGTGAATGAAATTGTCACCCATGTCTGGGCATGTTTTAGGGTCCTCATTAAGTAGAGTTTTTAGAATGAAAGTGACTTTCTAATATTGTATTTTATGTTCTTCAAGTACTGCCTTTTACAGAAAACCATAGAAACAGGGACACTAAGCAAAATTAAATGTTGTGTAATTATAATACAAAAAATAATTTTTCTATCTTTTTGTGAACATATCAGCTGAGACTTTGTAGGTGGGTTTGCTGTTCTGTAATCTGTACTTTGTATTTCCTGTAGCAGTCTGTCTGCTTCTGACTTACACACATTCTTATAGCTTCCTAAAGGGTCCTATACATTTGCAACGCCTTATGTATTCTGCCTCCTACTAGGTGTCAAGTTTATAGCATTTTTGTCTTCTTAAGAACAACAAGTCATGATTAGCTTAAAAGCATTTTTTAAAAAACTAAATTCTTCTTAAATGAAAGGGGTTTTGTGACTGTTGTAAAATTACATTTATTTCCCATCCCTATGTATGTGTGCGTGCACATGCATGTTGAGGTCAGAGAACAGCTTGCAGGAGTTGGCTCTCTCCTTCCACTTTGTGGGTCCCAGGGATCAAACTCAGGCAGCTAGACTTGGCAGCAAACACCTTTAACTTCTAAGCCATCTCACCAGCCTTATTTTTAAAACTTTTTAATCTGATTTATGAGCAAGAAGGATCAATAGAACTATTTGCAATGAGCCTAAATGCAATAATTAGTATATCCTGGTTCTGGTGAGTTGTTGGATGCTGATGCTGACAAGTGCTTGCAGAATGAATCTCTGTGTCTAGTTTCTTTCCAGATGTACAGTATGGAATGCTAAAAGCAGAGTCTTAGGGTCATTAGAGCAAGCCAGTGCCATTACTCATCTGAAAGGGCTGTGAGAAATCAAAAGTGCTGGAGAAAGGAAGGGTGATATAATTACCCAGGCTTCTTATCCATTAACATAAACATACCGTGAATACAATGTGACTAATTAATCTTTAATGTCTTCCTATGAGGGTGGTCATTATCTATGAATGGATCTCTTTTGGGGATAGGAAAAAATTGAAATCATAAGGCTAAGTTCATCTCAAGCCTCAATATGTTAGCACTGCTAACTTAGAACTCATCTCATGTGGTTCAGTCGGTAAGAGTGGACTTAAGAAAATCCTTGTTTGTAGGGACACAGGCCAACTCTGTGCAGGGGACAGTCAAAGCTCCATGGTGACAGGTGGTTTAAAAAACCAGTTATCTGAATAGGTTTTGTTTCAGTTTGTCTCTGGATTAAAGGACTTGAATTGGCATTAAGACAGAAACATGGCCTCAGGATATTTAGGTATAGCTTTGTAGTCAAACATGGGTTGACACGTGTCAGCTCAGCAACACTACCACCCGTCACTGGCCCTCAGTGTCTAGTGGAGGAGGACTTGGTCTTTCCCATCAGCAACACAAAATCCTGGCCCAGGTGTCTTTGAACGGAAACCTGGACACATGCCCGTTTCTGAATGTGTTAAGTAGCCAGGGTGTTAAGGTCTTGCGATTGCCCCAGTTGTAGTCAAATGCTCATTCTTAGAGCTTGGAGAGTAAGAGACCCAACAAATGGTCACTGACCTGAGGCAGCCTTGTCCACAGCCACACTACCTGGAACACACCTGCTCTTATCTAATCTTCCTGCTAAACGTTCATGAACGTGAGGGAAGCATCCAGTAGGTTACCGCCGACAGACTGGAGGTCAGGTGCTCAAGAGGAAAAGGAGACAAATGACCTCATACCTCACACCTCTTTAGAGGGGAAAATTCAGACAAGAGGGGCCCAACCCTTGCATACCATGGTTCATATGCTGAACTGGAAGAGTCTCCAAAAAAGAAGACAGGCAAGGTCAGAGGTCAGGGTGGGAAGAAAGTTTGACATTGAGGCTGATGCCCCTTACCTAGAACTATGCGGGATTTTTGATAAATCGGGAGCAAACCAGCCAGGAGCAAACCTGTGCCCATGGAACAGTTAGAACAGTGCTGTCCACTTGTATGAGTAACCCTTTGAGGCTATTCTCTGAAGTGTGTTACGTGTAAGGAACCTGTCACCTGAACACTTTCCCAGTTACAGGACAGTCCGTTCTCTGCTCACTCAGTCTACTGTGCACAGACGCTTTCACAGTCCCAGTGGGAATCTTGGCTGGTAGATCTGCGAAGCCCACACCACCAGATGGTCCCGTCTTCTAATTGGTTCTATCTCCTTTAGTTTTTTTGGCAGGAATGAGACCTTCCCTGGGCCTAAGAGGGAGGGCAGGGAAAGCCAGGATCACAGGAAGGGGACTAAATAGACTGAGATCCTAAGCTGGTATTTATCCAAGGAAGGGCGGAGCAAGGTTCTCTTTCACAGGAGGTCATGAATCAACACTGTGCTGTCATTCGCAAGCGTGGGATTCTCATGGCTGGGAAGAGACGCAGCTACAAAGGTCAGCTGATGAAGTGCCGGACGTTCGTGAAGTCATTAGGTTTTATGAGCTTAATAGTAGATGACATTATTATTGCTAGGCAATTCTTTATCTCTCTCTTCTAACTCCCTAATCCATTCATGGTGTGCCTGTTCATATGACTCTAGAAAGTTGGCTAATTCATAGACCTGTTTCAAGCAAGGTCCATGGAGGCACATGCCTGGAGAGCCTGCTGGTCCTGAAAGAAAGAAAGCACAGGTGACAGTGGTGGCTAGAAAAACTCATGCACTCAAGTCACATGGAGACGGCTCATATCTCAGCTACCTGTGGACCTGCCAGTGCTGTGGGTATTACATGTTGTTTCAAATCAGGTAATAGAGGCTGCCTTGCTTTGCAACAGTAACCCATTGATAGAAGCGACCACCATGTATTCAAGGCTTGACTAGTCTCAGAGAAACACTGAAGATGATAGTCTTGCTTCTATAGACCAGGTAGTCTCCTAACGGAGATGAAAAATAAACATACTTAAATTAATATGTATATTAATTTTATTTATATGTACATGTGTGCACATGTATGCCACATGCGTGCAGATACTCTCGAGGTCAGAAGAGGGCATCAGATCCCCTGGAGCTGGAGTTATAGGCCATGCTGAGAAGCCCAGCGTGGGTGCTCTAGGATCCTAACTCTGGGTTCTAAAACAGGACAGCCAAAGGGTGTAGAAGCTCCGGGCATGCAAGCAGAGGATACATCCTAAGCACTCCTCACAGAGAGGGGTGCAGCTGTCTTGGCTCCAGAAGATTCTAGAGTTGCTTATCGGGATGCATTCTTTCCAAGCATGTGATTTCAAAATGGATCCTGGGGTTTGAATTTTGTGTGAAGGAGATGCTAGGTCGAGGAATTTCACCTTCTCTTCACACTGGATTCCACCTGTCCACTGATGTGCTTAACTGCAGCAGAGTCTGAGCAAACAGGAAGCAGTCCAGCATCCCTCACTCTTCCTGTGTTGCAGCCTCCTAGAGGGCAAAAAATAGGGCCTCCCAGCTCTCTACTCTCTGCTGACACTTCACTCCATGCGAGAAGAGCCAACACAGGAGGGGAGGGGCGCAGGGAAGATGAACCAAAAATTCTAAAGGCACAAGGGTCTCTCAGCTTCTAGAATCCAGGCAGGTCATACATTCAGAAAAACTGTCTAATACAAGCTGTCTTTGGTGTTTCTTCCTTCCCCCAAGATGTCTCTCCGTGCCCTTGGATGTGGCTTCTGCTCTGACTGGTCTCCTGGACCAATTCCTCTCAGTTTATATATGAATGTTTCACTGGCCAAGCCCAGTCTTCCATCCTTTCTTCTTGTAGTCTATGGTGGTCTTCACACCCCTACCAGGGACACTAACTTTACAGGCCTGTGTTTCTTTAGCCTCAAAGAAATGTATGTCCTGTTCTCCTCGCCAATGCGTCCCTGTTGTCCAACATGCTGTCCTGTGCATCTAGTGTCCCAAACAAGAACTTAGATACAAAAGCGGAATGTGGCCTCTGCCTTGCTTCCTCTGTTCTTTATTGCTGTGAGATTGCTCAGACTCTGCTCTGGAGTGTCCCGGGCTCTCAGCGCTCCACCCAACATGTACCACGTGTTGGTCGTGCAGCTCTCCTGACCCTTGAATTGGTCCCCATTTCCCTTTCTTTGCTACTGAGGTTATGGCTTCTGCCTTCTGACTGTTTGCTCCACACTGTGATCCACTGACCCAGAGATGACAGGCAGCTTCATTTCTGCTGTATCTAGTCTTGGACTTTCTCTGTCTGAAAAATTTCATACAAGACTCTTCATCTTGAATTATGAAAAATCAGCCCTGAATCCAGGCCTCTCTCCAGTACAATGTCTCTCTCTATACTTGAGACTTACAGCTCTTCTCACTCCATGCTCCAGACAAGTGCGCTCCCAGTATTGTCACAGCCTATCTCTGAACCTCTGCACATCGAATTACTTCTCTCCCTAAGACAGCCTCACCAGATTAGAGTCCTTTTTCTCACTTGATAATACTCCACCCACTTACTCGGGCCACTAGTGTTTGCTGAGCACCCTCTCTGCATTAGCCGTAGGAATGCAGCAGAAAACCCACCGAAGCCCCAAATGCTCTTAGGGTGGGTGGACACTGCAGAACAAAAAGGAATGACAAATTGAAGTATATCTTAAATGCTACAGACTCAGCCAATGGAGACTCAGCCAGAGCAGGAGCTGCAGGCGCTTGGTTCTTGTATTGGCCTCCATCTCCTGTGGCTTGTGGGAGCAGAAATGAAAGCATCTCGCTGTCCAATAGGGGAGAGTAGGCTAAAACAGGAACAAATGAAGGGAGTTGGTAAGCTCCATAAAAGACAGGTGGATATGTTCAAAGAGAGATTTTGGAAGGATGCTCAGTGTACAGCTTCTGGGAGGAGGAGCTATTTCAACTGAGTCTTCATATTTGTTTCTCTCTTGGCTGCTGTGACAAAATATTTGACAAGAAATAGCTTAGCTCACTATTTGAGGGTCCACTTCATCATGGAGGAAGTCATAGCAGCAGGAGTGTGATGCTGCTGGTCACATTGCATCCATAGTCAGTCAGTAAGCAAAAGAGAGAGAG
This sequence comes from Acomys russatus, assembly GCF_903995435.1. Classification (NCBI taxonomy): domain Eukaryota; kingdom Metazoa; phylum Chordata; class Mammalia; order Rodentia; family Muridae; genus Acomys; species Acomys russatus. The sequence goes on from NC_067161.1 coordinate 37,911,980, forward strand.
AGAGAGAGACAGAGACACAGAGACAGAGACACACAGAGAGAGACAGAGACAGAGAGAAAGACAGGGAGAGATCAGCTTGCTTTCTCCTCTTTAGTCTCATAAAGCTAATAGTTAAGATGAGTCTTCCCACCTCAGTTAGCATACTCCCAGCAATCCATCACTAATACACCCAGAGGCTTGTCTCCTAAGTGATTCTAGATCTGATCACTTGACAGTAAGATTAACCATCTCAGAGCTGTGATGGATGAAACCTTCTGTAAGGCTGGGAGATATGATTTAGCATCATGCTGTCTATTACAGGAGCCACTAAACATTTGAAATCTGACTACTACAACTAAATCTTTAATATTATTTGATCTTATTAATTTTAAGTAGCCACATATGAATGGTGGTTATTACCACAGACAATATAGACCTAATGCCCAGAATACCCCATAAAGGAAAGAGCAGCAAGTATGCAGGCTTTAAAATGAGAGCAAGCTTGCTTTATTTGAAGAACAGAAAACCAAATAAGGCCATTGTAGCTAAAACATGCTGAGCAAAAAGGTAAACAGAGTTTTGTAATTAAGATAAGACTTTCAGAATGATTTTAAATGCAATACAGTGATTAATGGCAGTATAAATACATGATTTCACTGTTTTCAAGTCACCAGGATTTCCCATAGCAAACTGATACTGCGACAGGTAGTGTTTGCTGCATCTCTCAGCTACTTGTAGCAAAAAGTTAAATTCTATTACTATCTTCAGATTGGCTGTGGTCACCCCTGTCCTCAGTCGGATGATCTGGACTCCCAGAAATATAAGTGTACCCTGTGTATCTCCCTCAGGAGTAAGGAAGGGTCCAGGAAGCCAGGACCTCTGCTAGGGAATCGCAGGGGTTGGCTCTAAGCCTTATCATGCATGAATAGACGGTTTTCTATTCTGTATCATGACCTGAAATATTACACTGGTTCAAGCAACATCACACGCTTGAACATATGTGGAGAATGGACAAAATCACATCACAGCGAGAATGAGTGCACAATTCTCTAATAACGACTCAGAATGCCGCAAAGCAGGCAGGGACAGAGAGACCAGTCAGAAGCTCCAGGAATACTGGATAGGAAAGGTGATGGTGACATTGCGCTGCAGAGAGCATCTGTCACCCTCTCAGGTCCCGCGAGGCCATTTTTCATTCCTTCAGTAACACATTATTTGTTTTCCCTTTAATTTATCAGCCTCCCCCTTTATGGGCTTGTATTGTCCACTTTGAATTCCTACCGTATGTACCCCCAAAAAGTCTAGAACCAGCTTTGGAGACCCTCAGCCCTTAGAAAACAGACAACACTGATAGGACTGTGTAGCCCAACTGCCCATGACAATAAGCAACAGATAGCCCCAGAGTAGGATAGTGTTCAGGATGGGAGGATTTTGGCTTTCCTAATTCTGGATCCCAGGTGATTTTTATAAGCAACTTAACCTCTCAAAGTCCTCTTTTCTCATTTTGTAAAGCAACAGTAATGACACATTCCTCTTCGAGCTGTGTGGACCAAAGGAGATAAACTTAGGGCCGAGCGTAAGACTTGGAGCAGAGTAAGTACCCAGTAAATGCAGCTATTAGTGTTTGCTCAATTTAATTGTTTGTGAGGACAAGCTCCTTTGGAGATGCCCTCCAGAGTCCTCACCAGAAGAATCCAATGTTCTTATCAAAATGAAGGACATGGAAAGTAAAAAGGCCCTGGATGGGATTCTGTAATTTAGTTAGAAAACATCTAGCCCCAAAGCCTCTTTGATGCGAAAATGACAGAACAACACAACCCCAAAATAGAGCCACCCCATTCCTGGATTCTTTTTACCATCTGTCAGGGTGATGCTCTGTGGTTCTCTGGGTCTTGCTCAGAGTCTGCTGCCTTAAAATAATAAAGTAGAACTTAAATTTGGCCCAGCATTGACCAAGGCACAAAAAGGTAGCATACATCAGCATGGCTCATGTCACCTGGAGAGAAGTACAGGGCAATGGTAACTAGTTCATTAGGAGGAAGGAGCTGATCCAAGAAAGTGTATTTTAGTATAAAGATTGGACTGAATCTTATTTTTTAAAATTTACGTGGTTGAGATTGTTTCTGCATTTCTTTTTGGTCATTTTTACCTTAATGAGACAGTATTGTGTTTCTAGTTTAATGGCATCTTGATCATCAGGGTTCCATGAGTCCAGAGGTGCTGTTATTTAAAAAAAAAAAAAAAGGACTGTCTGAAAGTATAGATGGGAATTTGGATGTGGGGGGTGGATGATTTCTTAGTTATGAAAGTGATGGAAGGGCTAGAGAGATGGCTCAGGAGCTCAGAATGCTGTTGCTAGTCGGGGGACCTAAATTCGGTCCCCTGTATCCATTTGGGGAGCCCCAGCCCCAGGAGATCCGGTGGCTTCTTCTGACCTCTGTGGGCACCTACCTGCACATGTGTGGAATACACAAACACCACAGTCAGATAAACATAAAGAAAAAATAAAATAATTCTTTTTGTTTTATGTGATGGAGAGGGAGTTTGGTAGATTTGGAGATCTGTGTGAGTCTTCATACAAATCAAACCTTCCAGAAGATGGATTTGGGGAAGAAGTAGCTTGGCTTTGAGCTACAAAACGTCAGGGGATCGTATTTAAGAGACAGAACCATCCAGTTCTCTCAGGCCATAGGCAAGTCCTCTTCATCAAGCAAGACTAACTAATATCATCTTTAAAATGTGCAAAGTCATTGCTGTCCAATGGTACCACCACACCCTCATCTCTACACCCCAGAGTCTCTACAGCTCATAGTAGTGAGGACACTGGGAACTCTCTGGTTGGTGAGTGGGTTCCGTTAGAGGTCCAGAGGTCTGAGAGTGAAGCCAGGTTTCTTGGGAGTATGGATGATGAGGGTTGGTGGTCCGGATGGATGGGTTATGATGAGTTAAATAAAGAGAGATACTGCTGCTCAGGTGGTTTGGGGCCAATCTGATGATTTCTGAAAGAGAGAGTTGATGAAGGGGTGTGGGTGGCCCTGCAAGGAGCTGGGAAGAGGAGTAGAGGGTAGATATTATCAAAGTACACTATATGCATGTATGAACTTCTCAAATAATTAATAAAAATAATATAAAGATAGAGCAGAACACAGAATTTCCAAACTCTGTAGAGTCCTTGTTTTTACTGATGTCTCTGTAAATATCTCTAGAAACTCAATGCCTGGCTCAGCCCCATCTCACCCATGGTCAAAAGCATCATTAGGAGTGCAGAGCAGTTTGTCTGCAGCCGCTTGGGAGCCATGATTCCCAGCAAGGTTATCTGATTCTCTCTGTGTTCTTCACCGACATTTGAAAATCATTCTCCAAACAGTGCCAAGCAGAACAGAGACCCTCCAGACTCCAGTACTTTCCCAGTTGGCTCAGCCTAGGCCAGCTGCCATGTTTCTCTATTCTATCTCTACAAAGCTAGTCCTGGGTAACCTGCCTTCTGAACCAAGGAACCCCTGACTCTGTCCTCTAGGTTTAAAAAAGTAAAGAGCAAAGAGAATCCAAGGTGACATTGAGATCCAATGGGAAAGTGACAAGCCTGGGTCCAGAGCTTCGCCCCTTTGGCCCTGGAGACTCAAAGTTCACCCTGCACCAGGTTTTTATCTGAAGGAACTAAGTCAGTTCTATCATATTTGACAATGACCTTCGGGTAGCCAAGGACATAGCAAGCTCTTTTAATGGGGAATTGATGGAGGTAGCCATGACTGAGGGTTGGTCCTCATCTCCAAATCCACCTTATCAAAGGATCTCATGGTTTATCTATGGTTCAAGAGCCCTAAACGAGCAGCAGTGAGTGGTGAGGGCACTGTTTTCCTGGCTCTGGGCATCTCTCTCTCTCTCTCCATCAGTGCTGTTGCTCATGTGGATCAGAGTCTGACTGGCATCCACAAAGATTTCTGTGTTTTTATGTCCTGGAGCAAAGACTTGGGCTAGGAACACAAAGATCACAGGAGAAATGGAGACTCTTGACTAGGATAATACTTCAGAGAGGTGAAGAGCTGACGAAGGTTAGAGGCCAAGACACTGTGATCATTCGAGGTCACTTACACAGTAACCACTGGCTGCCTGCATTTGTCCACTGCAAGGTTTCATTGAACATGCTTTGTCCTTGCATGTATCTCTTGGTCAGTGACTGGAGGAGGTCTCATTCTTTTTATCTGGCTGGCTTCTTGTATATTGTCAATCTCGATACCTGCCATAGTGTGGCTCCATGAATCCTGGCCTTCTTCCCAGCTGCCTTCTGCTTAATAATGCAAGGCCCTTGGCACATCTCTTTAAAAAATCAACCATTGGGTCTAAGCCATTCTCTCTAGGACCTCTTGGCCAGCTACTGTCTCTGCAGAAGCCCCAACTCCTTGTGATGGTGCTATAGATCACACTTGATTTGCATTCACTACCCCAGAGCTTATATGCTGAAGTCTACCCTCAACATGATGATGGTATTTAGAGATTGGGCTTTAGGGGATACTTTGGTTTAGTAGAGATTCTGGGGGGGGGGGGCGGATTTCCTATGATGGAATCGGTGCCATTATTACAGACACTGGAGAGCTTGCTCGGACTCTTTCCCTAGGCACATTCTCCAAGGAAAGACTATATGCAGGGCCTCGGGAGAAGGCTCAGCCTATCAAGTACTTTCAATGCAAGTAGGAGGACCTGAATCTTGATTAGCAAGCTCTCTCCCCACAAAAGCCGGGTTCAGCAGCTGGCATCTGTAACCCAAGCACTGGAGGCGGAGACAGGTGGATCCCTAAAACTTGTTGGCCGTTAAATCTAGGCAGCCTGTGAGCTCCAGGTTCAGTGACAGACTCAAATTTTTTTTTCTATTGCTTAACTGGCCTGTTCAAAAGAACCTCGTTATGGCTTAAACTAACTAGACTAACTAGCTGCCACTCAGGCATAGATGTGGACAGCAAGCAGAAGCTGCCATGAGTAGTGAAGGGCTTCACTGGGCAAACTGGGGAGTCCTGCATACTAGACCTAGGACTTGACAGTTCTACAGAGGCCTGGCCCAGTGCCCAGGCTTCTCCTGCTTCTCTTTATCTCACTAAACCAAGAAAATATGCACATCTGTTATCCACAAATACTCTGAATTCCCCCGCCAACGCAGATCCCCGGGAAAACCTAAGGGAGGCAGAGCAGAGGAGGAGGTGCGCCAGGGACTGGCGGCTTCGAGGATGAGAGCTGGTTTTTCTAACATGCTCCATCTCGGTGCTCTCTTCGTTTGTCCTGAGTCACTGAGCCACGGTGTAGCCCAGAGACACACACAGAGGTGGAACAGCAAGCCTCAAGCCTCTGTCTGTCCCCAGTTAACCCGCAATCCCCGTGCCTTGCTGATCTGGTCTCTGTTTCCATACTCCTCCATGACCCCAGCTACTTTCACAGCCTGTTATCTGTGTCCTGTCCCCGCCCCCCCCCCCCCCCGCCGCCGGCCCCCACAGCCACACTGATCACGGACCGTACAGAGTAGTGATTATCAACCTGGGCAAATTCTACCTCCACCAGCATGGGATGATGAAGAATGGCTTGAAAGACACTGAGCAGGAAGGTTTCTCGTGCCATAAATGCTGGTTGGGCTTTGCTTCAGCTCTGGATCCATTTTCCCCAGAGCAGCCTGTTGGAGCTCACCTCCAGGCCGGAAAATTCCTAGTCAAGCCATATGACGCAAATGAAAATCGAGTGAACTTGGAAGGCCTTCGCGCTGAGCACATGGCCAATCCCACGCCCACTCTGGGCTGGGCTGTGACTCTCCTTGGTGACAACTCATCACATATCACACTGTGGTGCTTGGTTTTGGGTTTTTGGTTTTTGGTTCTTGTTTGATTGTTTTTTAAATATAAACCTTTCTTTACTTGTGCTTTTGGAGTCCTTTGCAGGAAATCACCATCCAGGCTACCATCCGGCAGATTTCTCTTTACACTTCCGGAGGTGGCCTTTTTACTTCTTACATTTCCGCCCTTAACATATTTAGACTGGATTCTCCTATAAGGATATAACAGACACGGTCTTATCTTTCTATACCGTAGTAGTCAAAGCCTCCAGCACCATTTGCTGAAGAGGCTGTCCTTTCCTCGTGGTATGTGTCTGTCTGTCTGTCTGTCTGTCTGAGAATGTGTGTATCTGTGTGTTTGAGTGTGTGTGTCTGTGTGTATGAGTGTGTGGATGTGTATATGAGTATGTGTGTATGATTGTGTATTTGTCTGTGTATGAGGGTGTGTGTGTCTGTTTGAGAGAGAGAGTGTGTGGGAATGTATGGCAATTCTTCAGACTAAAATTAAACCCCGATCTGACCCAGCAACAGCAATCTCACTCTACCCACTCTGGGTGTGTGCATGTGAGGTCTCTACAGCCCCATATTATGTTTGTGTGAGGCTGTGTGTATGAGGTTGTGTGTGTGTGTGTGTGTGTGTGTGAAGATTTATTTTATTTTTATAAGTGTGTAAGTGTAGGTGAACGCCTGAATCTTCGTCTGTGCACCATGTTTGTGCGAGGCACTTGGTCCCCTGGAACTAGAGTAATTACAATTTGTTGTAAGCTACTACGGAGGTTCTGGTACCCAAACCCAGGTCCTCTGCACACCAGTCACTTCTCTTAGCTGCTGAGCCATCTCTCCGGGCTCCCACTCCTGTGTCACACACTATGTTTTTGAGCCCTTTGTGGAAAATCAGTGAGCCACACTTATGCCTAGGCTTATTTCTGGATTCTCATACATAGCACGTTCCTTGGTCACCAGAGCTGTTTTTAGGCCAGTGTGTCCATGCTTACTGTGGTTTAAGAATATTTTAAAACCAAAGAGAAAGATGATTGCAGTATTCCATGTGTTTGGAAAGAGAGATGAAGGTGTACACGCTTGTGTGTTTGTTTACATGTGCATTCAGGTGTGTGTGTGTGTGTGTGTGTGTGTGTGTGTGTGTGTGTGTGTGTGTGTTGGCCATTGTGTGTGTGTGTGTGTGTGTGTGTGTGTGTGTGTGTTGGCCATGTGTTAATGTTGGGTGTCTTCCTCTATCACTCTTCACCTTGTTTTTGAGACAGGGTCTCTTATTGGACCTGGAACTCATTGGTTGGCTGGTTGGTGAGCTCCAAGTGTCCTCCTCTGCCTCCCAGGGCCAGGGTTACAGTTCGTACTTGTCTGGGTATTGAACTCAGGTCCTTAAGCTTGCATAGAAAGCACTTTACTAAGTGAGCCATCTCTCTTTTAATTTCTCAAGATTGCTTGCCTATTTGAGGTCTCTTATGTTCCCATACAAATTAGAGGATTGTTTTTTTGTTTTGTCTTGTTTTCTATTTCTGTAAAGGATGACATTTGAATTTTTATATGTGTTGCATTTAAGCAGAAAGCAAACATCCCTATTAAAAATGGGCAAAGGACCTGAATAGATATTTTTCAAAAAAAAAAAAAAAAAAAAAAAGATGTGGGGCTAGCCAACAGACATATGAGAAAAATGTTTCACGTAATTCCTTACCAGCGACTGCCAATTAAACCTCCTGGGAGACATCCCCTCACATCTGTTAGAATGGCGAAAGGTGAGAAGGACCATTATTAACCAGCTAAACGGTGATGAGTGTTGATAAGGCTGTGGAGAGGAGAGCAGGGGCCTTTCTTGTTGATTTTAGTGTAGTTGTTTTAGAAACCAGTATAGCAATTCTTCAGACTAAAAATTAAACCCCGATTTGTTTCAGCAGCAGTAGCAACCTGACTCTACCCACTCTGGGTGTGTGCATAGGAGGTCTCTGCACCCCCATATTCATTATTAACATAAGCATTATTGACAATTGTTCACAATACAGAAAATAAAAACTAAGCTCCCCACAGCAGATGATTTGATTTTTTACGTGATATGCATACTAATGAAATACCATTTAAAAAGATAGAAACAAACATGGAAGGTTTGTGAGAATGCTGTGCTAAGTGTAATAAGCTGACTGGCACAGACTAAGATCTCCTGATGGATAGAGGATGTTGACATGATAGCTGACTACTGTAGCATTGGTCAGAGGACACAAAGTTTAGTGAAACAGAAGGAACAAGCTGGGCTGGGGCCATGGCTCACCTGGTAGAGTGTTTGCCTACTGACTGTAAGGCCCTGCTATATCCTCAGCACTGTGTAAAACTCCACACCTGTAACCCTGGCACTCCGAAGGTGGAGGCAGGCAGATCTGAAGTTCAAGGTCATTCATAGCTACATAGTGAGCTTGAAGCCAGGCTGGGTTACATGAGACCCTGTATCAAAAATAAATAAACAAACAAACAAATCACGGGTGAGATACACAGAAAAGGGTGCTTGCTGCTAAGCCTGATTATCCGAGTTCCATCCTCAAATCCCACCAGGTAGAGGGAGAAAACGGATTCACACAAGTTGTACTCTGGCCTCTACGTATGCACCATGGTCCATGTAGTCTCCTTGCACAGTAAGGAAAGAGCTGTAATAAAGGGCTTTAGATGGAAACACGGTCTGGTGATACACTGTGACCTGCTGCGTAGTAAAGGCATACATCTTAAAATGAGCAGATCTTAAACGTTCTCACCACACAGCAATGATATATGGGTGAAATAGTGAGAGAATGTTAACTGGGATGACTTGTGCCCTCCACAACATATCCATATATGCAATTACCACACTCTGCATGATAATTATGATAATTATCACCCCTAGCATGCACACACACACACACAAAAAAAAACCAAGTTCTATCCCCAGTACTGCCGAAACCCACTGTGGCAGCAAGAGCCTGTGACCTTAGAACTTTGGAGGCAGAAGTTTGATGATGAAGAGTTCACGGCCCTCATCTACGACCTGAGACCCTGTCTCAAAAACAAACAGGAGCCAAATAGATTACTCAGCAGTTAAGAATACTGACTGTTCTTCCAGGGGACATGGGTTCAGCTCCCAGCACCCACTTCAAGTACACAACCATCTATAACTCCAGTTCCAGGGGATTTAACATCCTCTTCTGGTCTCCAAGTGCACCAGACATGTGGTGCAGAGATGTGCATACTGGGGGAATAAAAAACCCTACCCATACACATAAACTGAAAAGAAAAAACAAGCTAATAATAAATACTTACAAAAGAATAAAAATGAAAACAATGACAGTCTTTCTCACTGCGCTGTGCCTGTCTTTGTGGCTGGGGTAGAAGATGTCTTTCTTTCTAAGCTAGTTTTAACCTAATCAGTCAGCTCTTCCAAGGTCATTAAGGGTTTGGGGGATGGTTGGTTTGCAGGCGGAGATCAGTCCACATCTACCTGTGAGCCAACCTCTTTCTTCTTAGGTTTCCATTAGTTTAAAGGATGTTTATGAACATCCACATGCCAAACCACTTTTGACATCTTAAGTAAAAGAAGCGTTCACCATTTATTTACTCATGCATGGGTCGCATTTGCTCCTAACAGCTCTTCTCGGAGGGAAGAGAGAAGGTGATGTTCTGGTATTTTTTTTTCCATTGAGTAAAGGTCTAGATAATCCAGCAAGGTCACAGAACATCACATACACTACTTAAAGAGAGCATTGTGAGCTGCTGGCTCAAGTGATCTCTGCCCAGAGTCCTCTTCTCTAAGAGGGGGTCGGGTCTGTAAGGTCCCCCTGACCTCTACGACCTCACAAATGAGAGCTCTAATTACCAGAGAACCATCCATGTCTGTTGTTCTCAGACTTCCCTCCATGAAGGAGAAGGTTTACGCTCTTTGAGCACTTCGAAGCACGGGGTGGCACGGGGGAGTGTGATGATGCTGTGCTGTGGATAGGAGCTCTCTGAAGTGGTGCTTCAGCGTTCCCATGCCAACGGAGGGAAAGCAGAGCAAAAAAACGGAAAACAAAAATCAAACACAAAACCCCAGCTTGGCCAGTGTCTAGGGGGAAAAAAAATCAGGAAGAAAAGCCAGTGTGCCATTGGAAACATTACAATAGAGACAAGAAACCTCAAGGCAGCCTGAACCAGAGGGGCTAGGATTAACAATCTATTGGAAATGTTGGGTAACAGAGAGCTGCTTAGAGCTAGAAGGAATCAGGTCCAGGGTCAGGTCCTCTTACTCAAATGCATCCGTCCTGGATACTCAGGAAACCATGCTGGCCTGCAAGTAAACTCTCCTCTCCTTCATTATTCTGCCATACCAGGACTGCGCAGCCCAGCAGGACTTTCTCTTTCAGAGACATGCTTAATATTGAAATGAATCTGTTGTCAGTTTCTTTTCAGGTCTCCATAGTATCTACATGGCTTTGTTTTTCATCCGCTGCCTGCTGGCTCATTGTTCTGCTGAGGACACTCAGCAGCCCGGCTTGCCCTCCTATCTGGAGAAACAGGCTATGCTAGCTTCTGGGACACTTACTACCAGGGCAGGACAGCAGAGCATTGCGAGTCAAAGCAGGGACCTTCCGTGGACCTTGGGAGATACCTGAACCCTAAGGATGGGGGAGCAGTGGAGTTGGGAGAGGGATGGGATGGACCAGGGCCATGTGGGAAGCTCCAAATCCCTGGAAGCTCCTTATACATAGACCACAGGTAGAGAATCGGTCACTGACTACAACATGCCTCCAGTCTTCTTTCCCAAGCCCTGCCCATGCCTGGTTGGTTCATCAGCGATCTCACTATGCCAAGTTCAAAATACATCTGGAATCCAAACACTACTTTATTATCTTTGTTATTTTTGCATCTGCTGCTACTTGCAGCCCCTGTCACTGTTTCTCTTACTTCCGCATTAACCTCCCAACTTGTCTTTTAACTTCCGGTCTGGCCATGTACCCCATAAAGGCTCCTGTGACTTTTCAAATAAATGAAGATGAATGTCCTCCCTGTCCTTAACTCTCCAGACTGGGGATGTAGCTTAGTTGGGGAGTGCCTGGTCTAAGTTGCATAAAGCTGGGAGCTCCACCCCAGAACCACATAGGCTAAGCATAATGGAGTACACCTGTAAATCCAGCACTCAGGAGGTGGAGGCAGGAAGATCAGGAGTTCAAGATCATCTTGTGCTACTTAGCTAGTTTGAGGCCAGCCTGGGACACCTGAGATGCTGTTTCAATCTATCCATCCATCAATCAGTGCAAACTTCCTCCCTTAGTCTGGAAGGCTCTTCAGGAACCTGACTCATCTTTCCTCTTGCCTCACTCCTGTGGAGCTGTATTCTAGCCTTCGGAAATTCCCTTAGTCCCATGAAGATGACAAAGTGCTTTGTGCCTCAGGACTATTGTGTTGTGGGTGCCCTCTGTGGGGGATGCTCTCAGATCTCCCGCTAGAGTCACCACTCTGGTCACATGCAGATGTCCTCACAGAGATGTCCTCAGCAGTTTTCACTTAGCAAGCCCCTAATTGCTCTACCTTCCCTCCTAATTTCTATATAAGGGCTTTTCACAGTCTCTACTTTACCTGCTTATTTACCGTAGACTCATCTCCAGTCTGACCTCTCCATGGAAAGTCCAGGAAAACAGCCTTTGCTTCTTGTCCATCCTTTCCTCAAGGGCACATCCAGACCTAGCACAAACTCAGTAAGACTATCAGTTGGAACACTAAATACTGAGTGAACAAATGAAGTTCTCTCTCTCTCTCTCTCTCTCTCTCTCTCTCTCTCTCTCTCTGTGTGTGTGTGTGTGTGTGTGTGTGTGTGTGTGTCTGTGTGTGTGTCTGTGTGTGCATGCAGGTGCATATGTGTACTCACACATATAAAAGCTAGAGGTCAACATTGGGTGCCCAACCTTACCTTTTCTTTGAGACGTGGCCTCTCACTAGCCTAGAGCATAGCAAGTAAGCATATCAAGTAAGATAGGCTGGCTGACCAATCAGCCAAAGGGGTTTCAGCACGTATGACCACACAAGGCTAGACTTTACTCTCTGTGCATTCTGGCAACGAGTCTGAAGTCTTTGCACTTGCATTCTAGGCACTACACAAACTGAACTGTCTTCAAGTGTGAATGAATGAATTACTACCACTGCTGTGGACTCTTTGTTTGTGTTTGGCATTGAGTTCAAAACCATGGATTCAGAAATGAACCAGGTGAGGCTATTTGCAGTCCAATGATAGAAATCAGCATCTCAGAAGAGAGCATCTCAGAGGAGAGAATACAACATCTTCCTACAAAACTGGAGTAGTGGCCATCTTTGAGGATGCACCATGTGTAACCCTGAGAGCTCACTGTTAACTCACTGTGGGGCCACACTGAGAATTCACTGCGTGTCCAGCACTGCTCAACCTCAAGAGCTCCCTGTGTGTTCCGTACTATGCAACCTTGAGGGTTCATTATGAACTCAGCCCTGTGCAAAACATTTTTCACACAATGTTTGTATGAAACACTTTTTGTGCATGTTCATAGTTTTTGTGTTTTTGCATAAATTGGCCACAGTGACTCTAATAGTTGTAGTAACACATTTAAATGCCATAACAAGTTGGTGGCTTGAGAGCTTAAGTTGCTTAAGGCCCTGAGCTCAGTTCCCAGTACCTGAATCAGGCAGCTCACAACTACCTATAACTCCACCTCTACTGGTCTTTGTGGGCAACGCACTCATACATTCAGGTGTGCACACAAAGACATTCTTTTTGAAAGATACAATAAATGGAAAGGAGACTCTTTGCAATAGCTGCTGAGTGTCTAGGTAAGGTTTCCATTGTAGATCCTGGGCCCTTCCAGTCTGGAACGACCCTCTAGATGAATTTGAGAGTACTTGCCTGTGCTGTAAGTCAAGGCCTGCCCTGCAGCTTATATTGGAAACTAAGAATTCAAGACTGGACTCTGTGCCTCTAGCTCAGCTCTTAGCTGGAGCTGGAACATGGATTTCCTTCAGCTCTAGTGGCAAAGAAGCCTCTTCGAATTGAGTGAGTGATCCTGCCTGGCCCTGGCCCTGGGACCCACAGCAGCATTGGAAAACTCAGAGCCTAGCAGGGAAGCAGATGAGGCTTGGATGAAGTTTGTGACCCCATTAACCTTGAAAAATAGGCTTCACCAGGCCCTGGACGAGGAGCACCATTCATCTGCTCCTTTCCAGCAGACACGTTGTCTAGTCAGATCCAGGGACGCTCTACCACTGAGGTGAAAGATCATTATAGAGAAATTAATAGTATGCTGATGTTGATACTTGGGGACATTTGCATTTGTGTGTGGTGTGTGTGTGTGTGTGTGTGTGTGTGTGTGTGTCTGTGTGTGTGTCTGTGTGTGTGTGTGTCTGTGTGTGTGTATATAAGCACATTTGTGCATATGTATATATGTACACATAAAGGTTAGAGGTCAAAAGCATGTTTTGTTTCTCAAGTGCCGTCCTCCTTGTTGGTTTTGTTTTATGTTTTTTTTTTTTTACCTGTATTAGTCTTTTGATGATTGTATACAATGTATTTTGATCATATTCACTCTCTCTCCCAGTTCCTTACAGATTTGCTTCCCTACCAACCCAAATTCATGTTCCTTTCTGAACCCATCAAGTCAATTTGTGCTGTCAATATACGCTTAGGTACATAGACATCCACTGAATGTATCACTAACTTACAGATAACTGGTTCCCCCTCCTAGGAGCTACCTCAATTAGAGGAGCTGACGGCTCCTCAGTTAGACATGACTAGGAAGGTCATGGGTCCTACAAGAGAACTTACAACTATTACTCTGCTAAATGGACGCAGCATTGAACTCCCAAGGATTTATCATCAATACCTATGTCCTAGTGGCTCTCTCAACCCTCAACAAAGAGGCTCCCTTTGCAGTAAATAGTAACACGGAGACCCACAACCAGTCAAATTGCAGAAAATAAGAGGCCATTGAATCCTAGGCCTAAGTGGGCCATTATATCCCATGCCTCCTCCCAAGGCTCAGAGATCATAGGAGAAGATGGGTGGAGAGAGTCTAAGAGCCAGGAGTGGTTGTGTGACTACAAGGAAATGTTTTCTCAACACAGCAGGCCAGTTCCACATAGGAACTCACAGTCATTGTGACAACATGTGCAAGACCCGTGTGAGCCCAAGCCAGACCAGATCTCAGCGTGGACCACAAGGCCACAGCTTGGTTTTTGAGATAAGGTCTCTCACTGGCCTGGGACTTGCCAAGCAGGCCAGGCTGAGTGTCCAGTGAGTCTCAGGGCTCCATCTGTGTCTACCTCCCCATCATCGCTTTTACATGATATAAGGCCAAGTCTGATTCTTATTTATTATTATTATTATTTTTAAGCGCAGGTTCTGGGGATCAAACTCAGGACCTCACATTTGCAAGCCAAGCACTTTATAAGTGATTTATCACTCAGCCCCGTTTGAACTTCTGCACCTGTCATTTCCTCTCGCATGAATCTCCTGTTCTCAGTCGCTTCCTCAGTCATGCCAAAGGAGTATGAGTAGACAGATGAGTATTGCCTTGCTAGCCCATCTGACCAGAGGATAAAGGCTATAGAGATGCCTGTGCACCCCCGTGGCCTCTGAGCTTTATGGTGATACTGGCTAATGTGTCCTGGGAAGCTGGAATGGACTAGGCTGGATGCAAGAGGCATCCGCTCTCAACTAGCCTGATTTGACAAACACTGTCTCATTTCTTTCCTTTTTGTCCCCTTAACTTCACTCTGAGCTTTTTTGTAGTTCTCTAGTCTCTGTCTCTGTCTCTATCTCTGTCTCTGTCTCTCTGTCTCTGTCTCTGTCTCTCTGTCTCTCTCTGTCTCTGTCTCTCTGTCTGTCTCTGTCTCTGTCTGTCTGTCTGTCTCTGTCTCTCTCTCTGTCTCTGTCTCTGTCTCTCTCTCTCTGTCTCTCTCTCTCTCTCTCTCTTTCTCTCTCTCTCTCTCTCTCTCTCTCTCTCTCTCTCTCTCTCTCTCTCTCTCTCTCTCTCTCTCTCTCTTATTTCAGCCAGTCAGCTCACACCCTGCAGAGAAGTTGAAGGGCCCAGAGGGGGAACTTACTGGCCCACCAGCTGCCAGTTCTCTTTGGGGGTTGCCAGATCCAAGATTTCTCTGCAATTCACTGAGGCTTGAGAATGGATCAGACATTTTTTTTAGAAGATGATTTACTCCCAATCAAAGATGACACAGGGGGCCAGCCACAAAGGCTGAAGGACTCAGCAGGAATCCATCAAAATTGTTTTCATGTGGACCTGTGTGCATGGAAGTAGGTGAGAAGATGTGCCCAGAGAAGGGTGGGAAGGAGTGCTCAGAGAAGGGGAGGGAGGGGGAGAAGCTGGGAGCAGAGGCTAGGTAGATGTTTACCCTGACACAAAGCACAGCATGGCAGGCCTCTGAATCTTCCCCCATTCTGCTTCCTGAGCACAACTGAGGGCAGGAGAAACGGCTCAGTGGTTAAGAGGGCACACCACTGCTGCAGAGGTCCTAAGTTCCGTTCCCAGCACCCAAGTAAGGTGGTAGCTCACAGCGCACAACTGCCTGGGATTGCAGCTCTTCTGGCTTCCTCAAGCACCTGCATTCATGTGAATACATCTGCTTCCAGATGCAGATGTACACATAATTTTAAAACTAAAATCCATCTTTTAAGAATGCAGGTCACTGTTCACCAATCCACATTCTGGGTGGAGGACCGTGAAACCAAATGTGAGAGTGAGGAATAGTGCTAACGATAAGAAGCACAAGCACCCACCCTGAGGCAGCCTTTGCTCACTCTACACAGTGAAAATACAAGTAGAAGTTTAGTAACGTCTAACATCCCCTCTCAAGAAGGGGGAGAGACCTGGGGCTAGAGTTCAGTTCATAGAGACCTTGCCTGGCATGCCTTAGGCATTGGATACCCCATACACATATTTTTAAATATATTTTATTAATTTATTCATATTACATCTCAATTGTTATGCCATCCCTTGTATCCTCCCATTTTTCCCCTTACTTCCCTCCCCTATGACTGTGACTGAGGGGGACCTCCTCCCCCTGTATATGCTCATAGGGTACCAAGTCTCTTCTTGGTAGCCTGCTATCCTTCCTCTGAGTTCCACTAGGCCTCCCCATCGAGGGGAAGTGGTCAAATATGGGGCATCAGAATTAGTGTGAAAGTCAGACCCCATTCTCCACTCAATTATGGAGAATGTCCTGTCCATTGGCTAGATCTGAGTAGGGGTTTGAAGTTTACTGCACGTACTGTCCTTAGCTGGTGCCATAGTTTGAGCAGGAACCCCTGGGCCCAGATCCACTCATCATAATGTTCTTCTTGTAGGTTTCTAGGATTCTTTGGATCTTCTATTTCCCCATTCTCCCATGCTTCTCTAACCTAGAGTCCCAATAGGATGTCTTCCCCTCTGTCCCAATTTCCTGGTAAGTGAAGACTTTCATGCGACATGCCCCTTGGGCTAGTGTCTTGATATAAATGAGTATATGCCATTTGATTCTTTCTGCTTCTGGGTTAACTCACTCATTACGATCATTTCTAGTTCAATCCATTTGTCCACAAATTTTGGGAAATCCTTGTTTTTTATAGCTGAGTAGTATTCCATAGTGTAAATGTACCGCAGTTTCTTTATCCATTCTTCTACTGAGGTACACTTATGCTGTGTCCATGTTCTGGCTATTATGAATAAGGCTGCTGTGAACATGGTTGAACAAATGTTCTTGTTGTGTGCTGGAGCATCTTCTGGGTATATTCCAAGGAGTGGAATAGCTGAGTCTTGAGGAAGCCTTATTCTCAGTTTTCTGAGAAAGCACCAGATAGATTTCCAAAGTGGCTGTACTAGTTTGCATTCCCACAAGCAATGAAGCAGTGTTCCTCTCTCTCCACATCCTCACCAGCATGTGGTGTCGCTTGAATTTTTTATCTTAGCCATTCTGATGGGTATAAGATGGAATCTCAGAGTTATTTTGATTTGCATTTCCCTGATGACTAAGGACGTTGAGCATTTCTTTAAGTGTTTCTTAGCCATTTGATATCCCTCTGTTGAGAATTCTCTGTTTCTGAGCCCTATTTCTCAATTGGGTTATTTGGTTTGGTGGTGTTTAATTTCTTGAGTTATTTATATATTTTGGATATCAGACCTTTGTCAGATGTAGGGTTGATGAAGATCTTTTTCCAGTCTGTAGGCTGTCATTCTGTTCTATTGACAGTGTCTCCTGCCTTACAGAAGCTTCTCGGCCTCATGAGGTCCCATTTATTAATTGTTGGCCTTAGGCCTGGGCTATTGGTGTTCTGTTCAGGAAGTTGTCTCCTGACCCCACACACATATAATCCCAACACTGGCTACAGGGTAAGTTTGAGCTGGCCTACCTTTTCCTATAAAAAATGACAAAGCAAGAATTTGAATTCAGGTTTGCCAGACACCACTATTTAAAGTCTTTGCACCAGAATTCAAAATCAGCAGAAAGAACTCTGGAAGTCACAATGACATGATGGGTAACTTCAAAGAAGAAGCCTCACTTAGTGTCCAGGAAGCTATGGTTGTTCATGGGACCCCACTTTCAGAGTTGGAACAACACTCCAGGCTAACCAGAAGAATCTAGCACTAACTAAAGAGTCAAAAGCCAGAGGGACTCTTCCAGCAGAAGAGATACTGTAGGGTGACATCACACACTCCATACACCCATCAGAAACCAAAGACACAGACTGGAAAAGTATTGAGGTCACACTGCTGCAGACTGTAGAGGCTTCTGCCTGCTTCTGTGGTTCCTTCCCAGCCTCCTGATGGGAGGAGACCTTGCCACAGAGATATGCTCTGACCCTGAGCTCAGTGCCAATGGGGGCTTCACTTTCCCGAGCGTTGGGCAGTGGTCCGGTTTTGCTGGGATCCTCTGAACGTGGACAGCACTGAGCTGGCCAGAGCCTTAGGGGATGACTCAGGGGAACAATTCTACTTTGTGGAGAAAATTGGAACACCTCCAAATGTGTCTCTGCTGATCAAAGCTCAGGGAAACAGTGAAAAATAACAGAGTAGCTAATATTTATTGAACTCTGTGCAGGAAATCATTTGACTACACTTGGATCCATTGTCACCTTCCTCTAAACCGCCTTGTGGGTAAGGTGATAGGTGCTACAGACTACCTGAAACCTGACATGTTTTACAAATTCATAAATACTGACTTGAGTTTGGGCTTCTCTTGTCACACCTTACACACAATATGTTTATATTTGTGGTCAAAATGCTTCTTATGGACATTCTTTGTCTCGGTTAGGGTTTCTGCTGTTGTGATAAATCACCATATGCACTCTCACATAACAGTTCATCACTGAGGCAAAGCAGGACAGGAACCTGGAGGCCAAAACTTAAGCAGAAGCCGCAGATAATGCTGCTTGCCAGCGCTTGCTGCTCCTGGCTTGCTCAGATGCTGTACCACCCACAATGGGCTGGGAACTTCCACGTCAATTTCAATCAAGAAAATGCCATGTGCTGGGCATGGTGATGCATGTCTTTAACCCCAGCACTCAAGAGGCAGAGGTAGACACATCTCTGTGAGTTTGAGGCCAGCCTGATCTACAAGTGAGTCTAGGACAGCCAGGGTTCTGTTACACAGAGAGAGCCTTTCTTAAAACAAAACAAACAAACAAAAAACCCAGAGAGACAGACAGAGGTGAGAGACAGAGACAGAGAAAGTGCCCTACAGACTTGCCCTAGGCCAATCCCATGAAGATATTGTCTCAATTAAGACTCCTTCTTCATAGATGACCCCACTTGTGTCAGGTTGACCTAAAAAACTAGCTAGTACAACCTTGAAAAGGTTGTATGGGGTTGACGAAATAGTCCAGTCTCGGCTGGTCAAATGCTTGTTTTGCAAGTGTGGGCACCTGAGTTCAATCCTAGCACCTATGTAAAAAAAAAAAAAAAAAACCTGGACACAGTAGCTTGCATTTGTACTTCCGGCTTGAGAGAAATGGAGACAGGGGTTCTCTGGGGCTCACTGGCCAGCTGGAGAAACTGAATCAGCAAGCTCCAGACCAAGGAGAGATCCAGTCCCTAAAGTCAAGGAGTTAGATCCTAAGGTTGTTTTCTGGCTTACACACACACACATACACACATACACTCACATACACACACACATGCGTGTACACACACACATATATGGAAAACACACTTGCACATATATGTATATGCACATTCATATGCAGATACACACATATACATATATACATACAAATATACAGTATGTGTATACACATACATACATACACACATATACAAAATACTCATATACATAAATGCATGCATGCATGCAGACACATGAAGACTTCAGGACCCCCCACACTGTCCTCAGCATCCCTAATGGGCAGCACTAACCTGCTTCTATCCTGGAGGTGCATATAAGTGTAAAAACTCTGGCATCCAACTGCACTGAGTTCAAATGTTTCCGCTAAACTTATTTGTTGTGTCTTTAGCAAGTTCCAGCACTGTGTACATGCCTCAGCTTCTTCATTTGCAACAAATGGTCATCCATCATGAAGTCTCCATTGGACAACCTGTAATGAGTTCAGAACACTGTGTATTACATTGCATGCAAATTTGTTGTCTTTGCTATTTTAAAAGGATGTTTAAAGGAGCCACTGTGGTTTTATTCCCATCATAAAATGCCTGAAGTAAGTAAGGCAGAGAGGCATTGTGACTTATCACATTTGGTAAATGGTAGACGGAAGCTATTAAATTAGATCTCCCTGCAGATGAGATATTTCTAATGAAAATGTGTATCAATCAGAATAGGTCAGCTTACTTACACTACAGCTTTGGTTTTTATTTCTGTTGCTGTGATAAAGTGCCCTGACGAAAAACCAACCTCTGGAGAAAGGGTTGATTTCAGCTCACAATTCCAGGTCACAGTCTATCACTGTGGGGAAGTTAAGGCAGGGATTTAAGACAGCTGGTCACATCACACCCATCATCAAGCACAGAGAGAAATGAATGTGTGCATGCTTACTACTCAGTTTACTTTTCCCATCGACATGGTCCAGGACCCAGATCCAGAGAATAGTGCTGCCCACAGTGAGATGGGTTTAACAGAATTAAGTTGATCCCATACAGACACAGACGTGCCACAGGTCAACCTGATGAAGAGGATTCCCTCAGTGAGCCGCTCATCCAAGGCGATTCTAGTCTGTGTCAAGTTGACGTTAAAACTAACTGCCATAGCTACAGCACAAACAGCTCTGAGGCTGTGAGCTAACACAGCCTCTAGAGCCCAGCACACAGTAGGCACTTCATTGACTCTGTGTTGAGTGAACAGTTGGAAATGACCAGAAACACTTGCTGTATTTCAGTTCTCTCCATAAACGTCGGCCCCTGGAAGATAGTCATCTTTGAAGTCAGTGTTTCTCAGTGTCTCTGGCTGTAGTTCTCAAACTTCCATGTAGAAGAAGCAAAGACAGTAACTGGAAATGGTACTGGTTGGAACCTGTGCTTTACTGAGTCAGGATTCCTGGCCTAGGGTCTAAAGCCAAGCGTTATAACAAGCTTCCTAGATGACAGAGACACTCCAGTCTGCAAGTGAGGCTCTGAGAGTCCGTTTATGGTTCTCAACCTTCCAAATGCTGCAACCCTTTAGCACAGTTCCTCAGGTTATGGTGACCCCAACCATAAAATTATGTTCATTGCTACCTCATAACTGTAAATTTTGTTACTGTTATGAATTGTAATGTTAACTCTTTTTTTTTTTTTTTTGAGAAAGAGGATTGCCCCATAGGTTGAGAACCACTGGTCTAGAAAGAGCCCCTCTGGACTCTGTACAAATCCCTCCAGGTAGGTCATGGCAAGAACAGCCCCTTTGCACAGTGGGAAGCAGCATTCTGTCACCTGGACCAGTCCTCAAACTGGTGACCCATTTAACCATACAACACTGACAAAAATGGGCTCGTTAGCACTGGACTAGTCCATGATGGCTTACTTGGTGCTGCATGTGTCTTCTAAGTGGCTAGCTTTAGAGGCACAGCTGGTGCCACAGCTGAGGGACCACCTCAGTTCCATCTCTGGTGCTTCCTTCTGGCAGGGAAGACTTCACATCAGGTAGTCAACAACCTTTGTGGTAGCCCGGAAAAGTCTAGTTTCTCTTGTGGGTCTAATAGAGGGGAACAGCTCCCTGAAAGCCAAAGATACCCCAGCAAGCCCATCCAATAGTTGGTAGAAATCCCAGGGAATAGTTGCTGCTCCTGAGCAGAGCTGCCCTTGGATAAACAGTGAGCAGACACATTCAGTCTTAGCAATGTCTACTTAGGATCTCTCAGGGACTCAACTATTTACTGAGCCAAGGCGCAGCCTCTGGAACGCGTATCACCCACTGAACTCTGGAGCTTAGCAGGGTATTAAACGTGTGCACAGTGCCTCCAGACAAGACAGTCAACTCACCCACTGCCCACACTATTTACCTTTCCTTCCCTGATTTTCATCTAGTGAAGGGGTTCTCAACTGGGCAGTGATATTACTACCCAGTCCCTGCCCAGCATTTATAGGTCAGTGCCCAGACACATTCCAGATTGTCTTAATTGAGGGTCAGAAAATACTGCTGGCATTTAAGTAGAAGAAACAGATTCTGCTAGCCCAGCTGTAAGACACAGGATAACCCTTATAATACATGGGACTCTGCTTTAAAATGTCAGCTAGGCCAACCAAAAGAAACCACTACCTAGTTGTTTTTGCAAGCCATGTGCTGGGCACTGGGAAGGGCCGTTCAGAGCAGCTCTTATTTCCAATGAATTTCAGCCGGCTTGCCCTCAGTAGAAAGCCATGCTGGGGTGATTTGTTTTCCCAGCCTCCTCTTTCCTGGAGGCCCAAATACACTTTATAAGGAGGAAAGTGAAAAGTTTGGAAGCTGTCAGAAATGCCTATAAAGCACGAGTGGGGTGGAATCCACATCACAGCCACCCTTTCTGGCTAACTGTAGATTTGGGGCTTCTCCAAACACCATTTCCTCCTTCTCTTCCCTGGTCTTGGCGAAAAAACCCTCAGCTCAGTCCATTGAAGAGTCTCATTTGGTTCAAAACTGGCACTCTGATTGATGGCACCCTGTGCACTGTGGTCGTGGTAGAGAACGGTCCACATGGAGGCCAACTTCCTTATTAGCTACCTAGCAACAGTCACTCAGCATCAAGAGTTGAGCCAGCTTTGTGGGAACAAACGAGTGGTGCTCCAATGAGCTGCAGAGCCACGGGCATTGCTAAAATGCCTTCCTTGGGGAAGATGCGAACAGCAACCACCACCCCTCTGCCTAAGGTCCCATGACAAACTAAGTGCCATTCTACCAATGTTCACCCAGGGAAGCCAGTGATTCAATGGGATTACTTAGAGTATGGGTGAGGAGTTAGTGATCAGAGCACAAGGGACACCATAGCATCTGCACCCAATAGCTGATGGGTGCTGCCTTCCCTGTAACTACATAGACGACGGAGCCCTCTTCCTGCTGTTTTCCCCAGCTATAGTCTCTAGCCACTTCAGCCATTTGCAATTAGGATAGAATTGCATGCTGATGGCCGTGGGGATCAGCCAGATCTTCAGGTGAAGGTCCAATGACTCTCCCCATCCCTTCTTTCTAGAATAAGAATTTCAACCCTCTACAGGCCACATCCTGATGGACTCTTTCAATTGGCCATACCTGATCTCATGAAGATGGTGGCACCTGGAGGGGAGTATAGTACCTTACAACACTGGGAATGACCTAAAACCTTAGGTTTGGCCTCTGAGCTTCCCAGTGGGCCTCTGTCTCTTTACTATATGACAGAGGTAATTACATTATAACAATAAGCCAGGTGACCTCAGCCATGGAGAGTTAAGAGGGATGCTAAGGTCTCCCCAGAGGTGAAATTTAAGATTTATAAAGTATCCATAGTCTCAGCCTGTGGAGCCACACATGCTTATTTTGAAAATATTGTAGCCACATCAAATCAAAAGAGTGAGATGGCATGGTGAATATAGTATTTATTATATGGGCTTATGCCATTTTTGTTTGTTTTCAAGTATGAAAATGGTGATAGTTATTGTAGGGTTCAGGGTAAAAAACTTCAAATTAAACTCTCTAAGTAAGTCCCTGAGATGTCTCTGGATATTTTTCTTGCTCTTGATCCCCAATAGAAATGAATTCTGGAACATTATGCAAAAAGAATGTTATTGTAGAAAACATACTGTGCATACATCTGTGTGTATGCTCTCTGGGTGTTTTAGACACAGTGAAAAAATTTTTCTCATAATGTATAGATACATACATGAACCAGAAGGCAGATATTATGGATTTAGTATATTTTTTATTAATTTTGTGAACATGGCTTTCATGTGGAGGTGAGGGGACAACTTCTACTTGAGTCTGGTCTCTCCTTCCACCATGTTGATCCTGGTAATGAAATTTGTGGTCATAAGACTAGGCAAAAAGTACCTTTACCCATTGGGTGATCTTGCCAGTCTAGGACAAGCAGATCTTAATTCTCTTCACTGTACGAAGGAAGAAGAAAGACAAGCTATTTGAGACTCAGGGTTGACATGTCTGCTGGGCCTCAATCATTTACCAGCCTCTTGACTTGATGCTCAACTTGGTGGCCTCGCTTTCCTCACTTGCACAGAGGGAAGATGGTGGTACTGCATGGTGGAGCAGCTGGAGCAACTAGATAAGGAGTTTGTCTAGAGAAGGGGCTGAGGATGCTGGGAGTGGGGGAGGGGCCTGGTCAGTGGGCTTCAATCTTCTTTATTCCTTCATGTGTTGGCGGTAAATTTATGACATTAGGACTCTTCCAGTCAACCAAAGTATGAGCCATTCTCCTTGGCTGTCTCTTATTACCTTAACCCCCACAACCAGGGGCTCAGAGACCTCACCAATGACCATCAGACCTTCAAGGCATTAGATTCACTTGAAGGACTTATTAAAACAAGGTTCGCTGGGGGACCCCACTCCAGATTTCTGAGTTAGTCAGGCTGATGAAAGAACAAGAAATTTGTATTCGTAACAAGTGCTAGTGCTGATGCACCAGGAGACACCATCTGAAACCTATTGAGACTTTTTTTTTTCATTTTCAGCTGTAGTTCATGGTTGGGCGTCGACTGTTTACTATGATTCTTCAGGCACTTTCTGTCACCTACCCTCCACACAGTATCTCCCATCACAGGAAAGACAGCATCTATGTAGAAAATGGGACACTCTGTAGGCATGGAATTCTGGCCAAGGCCACCTTGAGGCCCTCCCAACTCCAAGCCTTGCTACGCTTGTCCCTGGTCAGCCACCATTCTTTCCTCTGGCCCTGCTAGCTGCAATGCTACTTCCTCTGTTAAAGGTGTCTGTGCCCTTAGGTAGGACACTCAAAGATCAAAGGTGTCTCTTCTTCTCAACAAGATGCTCTTAGGTAGGATAGTCCAGAGGGTAGATGTACAAAGAGCAAGGGTGTCCGTCTGTCTGAACAACTAGATGTCTGCAACCTTGACTGGCACTATAGGGCATACGGGATTGTCTGCAAACAGAAACAATGGCAGCAGATTTTCCATTACGATTGTTTGCCTACTTCATGTTAACAAGAACCATTGTTTGTTCTTTATTCTTGTCACTTCTCTTTCACAAAGAAGCATCTGTGTTCGAGTCCATGGGACAAATTACTGTCTTGTATTGTCTAGTGGGACTGTCCTTTAGGGACACCTTCCTAGAAAGCTGGTTCTCACAGGGGTCCAGGACAGTAGGACATATTCTGAGAAGTCCCTACTTTTCATGGTGAGTCTCTGTGTGGATCCCTCCTGAGAGACTCAGATTCAGGTGTTTTGTGACTCCTGGTGACCTCTGAGGTCAGGATCTAGGAGGGGCACCTGTGGGGTTATCAGGAGCTCACAGGCCACACACATTCTCAGAAGGAGGGAATGGGGGTTGGAGATGGAAGTCAGTTGATAGTGTTAGAGATAAGAAAACATCAAAAGACTAGAGAAAACCAAGCAGTTCTCAACACACCTTTATGCAGGAAGGGATGCCAACAGAGAGAAAAGACAGGACAGTGTGATGGTTTGGTGCTAAAGAGTTTTTAACATTTCTAATCTCAAGAAATGCCTAACTTCTTCTCCCAGAGGCTGTGAGGCTTCCTCCCTTCCCAAGTTACCCTCCACACTGGCTAAGGACACAAAGCCTCATCTAATGAGGCTTGCGGTTGCCCCCCTTCTATTCACTATGGACTCAGTCATGTAGCAGATGACTGTAAATGTCCAACTCTCAGAACCTTGAGACAAGCAGGCATCAGATGACAGTTAGGAGAGAAAGGGGCTTAGGGTACGGGACTGTGTGTGACTCTGATAAACTCCAAGCACACCTCGTAATGAAAATGGGCCATAACAATCTAATTCTTATGGTAGAATGCTTCCTTAGCATGTGTAATGCCCTGGGTTCTGTTCCATGCCCTTCATAAACCAGGTGTGGTGGTGTACCCCTGAAACCTCAGTACTTGGGAGATGGAAGCGGGATCAGGAGTTCAAGGTTATCTTTGGGTATAGTGAATTTGAGGCCAGCCTAGGCTGCATGTATTTTGCTGCCTTTTTTGAAAGGAAGGGTAGGGCTTAGTAACAGGAAAGAATGAGTTGGCCTGGTTACTCAAAGCATTCATCGTAAGGAACATTGAGTTCTTCCAATATATGAGCAAGAACACACAAGAATATAAGACTCTGAAAGGTCCCAGTCAAGTGAAGAGAACTGTGCAGGAGGACATTGCATCAAAGTCTCAGCGAGTCTCTCAGTAAATGCTCACAAACTCTGATAGGGCTTGGGGTGAGTGAGCATCCCCCCATTCCCTCCTTCTGAGAATGTGTGTGGCCTGTGAACCAAACTTCTGATTTGAGATGTAAGATTTGTGTAACACGAAGAATATTATTCTATATACAAAATGAATTGAATGTGGTGGGTCCTCTCCGAGGTCCCATTGGGTGGCATCTGTCCAGTCCATGAACCCCACTGTCCTGATCCCTCCTTCGAGGTGCCATAGTAAGCTTTAGCCTGCCTCCTTTACTGCATGGAATGAAAACCAAACCCTTGCTGACAGCAGTGTCACCCATGGCTATCCTAACACTACAGCTCTAGCCATGTGAACATCTGTAGATTTCTGGGTTCTGAGTGTTTCACACACTCAGCGAATCTGCTCATCACAGCAGCCCTGGGAGTAGATATACCCAGTGCAGGTAGACATCCATCTGGACATGGAGAGGTCAGATGGACCCTCAAGGTCACACCACAGATCTAAACGCCTTGTCTGAAATAGCTGGGAGCTTCTTGATGAACATTCAGTGCCGCTGTGGATGTAGGATGGTCCCATCGTGGCTCCAGCCTGATCTTAGCACTTCTCAAGGATGCCCAACATTTTCCACTCCTCCACCTTAGTTTCTTGCCCAGCTTGGGTCCCTTTTTTGCTTCCCTACCCCTCCCGTGTTATGAAAATGAGAAGCAGCTGTGAACCTGCAGCTCACAAACAAGGCTTGGATTGTTGATACCTCTGCTAACATCTAATTCATTCCCGGGCAGCAGATGGCTTCCCCTGCGCTGTTGCAATCTATCTGCTTCCAGGTGCCACATGGAAGCCAAAGCCATTTGTTCTGCTTCAGACCTAGGTATTTGTATCTAGATAGCCATGACCCTATACTTTCAGGTCCATGGTCCCCTGTACCTCCAGGTCCATGTCTCCCCATACCCCCAGGAGTACCCCTCTCATTCAAGGAGCTATCTTCTTGGGCGGGAAAGTCTGTACCTGTGTGACATGAATGGGAGAATGTCATATGGGCAGAGGGGACCCTAGATTTAACTTCTTCTGCTCTTTAAGGAACATTCTACACATAGTGCCAAGATGCCAGAGCAGGAGCTGGGGGATGGCATCAAGGGGAGACCAACATGAGTGCTGCTCTTATTAGGGTTGTGACAGGAACACAAGGAGCACATGTGATGAAGATTAATGATGATGATGACCTTGGATGACAACCAGGATAGAGGAGATGATAGGACTGAGCTGGTCACAGCAAGATGCTGGTCTGAATAGGGATGGATCTTGAGGTTGGGATGACCAGAGAGAGACCAGGTAAAGATGGGATGCCTAAACTTGTATGGAAATGTCAAGTGAGACAGTTCTGAATAAAATCCAGAAGCAACTTTCTAGGCAGGGAAGGATTCAGGTGCAGTAGCTCTTAGGTGGGCCCAAGTTATGATGTTCCAACAAACAGAAGAGTTAAGTAGCTGAAGGCTTGATGAGCCCCATGCCAGAAGAGATGTCTGAGTGTCAGCAAGGGACAGCCCAGGCTATAGGCTTCACAGACCTAGGGGCTCCCAGGATACCTCCTCTTTGCCAAGTCCTCAGAGCTCCAGCCAAGCATCACAGAGACTGCGTTTTATGCACTTATCATCACTTTACAGTCCAGCTCAGACCTGAGCTAGGCCCATGTCTTTCTGCAACTCTCTCTATAACCTCGTTACAGCTATGACACATGACAGATTCTCAGGATGGTTCAATGACTTAAGGAAGGCTACAGGCCAGTGCCAACTTCCGTTTACAGCCAAAGAAGTGCTTGGGTTCAGCCCAAGAGAAGGCTGCCTTGGCTCTACTTCCTAGAGGTACAAGAGCAGAAGATGGGAGGTCAGGCGGAAGAAATATTCTAGATGTCTGAGGACATGATTCACTGTATAATGCTCTTGCCTACCATGCTTAAGAATGAGAGTTCGGATACCCAGACCTCACATAAAGCTGGGTGAGTGTGGCAGTCCACTTTTTCCTAGGGTACAGGCAAAGGTGCTTTAAAGCAAGCTTCTTAGACAGACTAAGCAAAGAGGTGAGCTTTAGACTCAACAAGTAGCCCTGGATTAACATACAAGGTAGAGAGCAATTGAGAGAGACACTTAACATTAATTTAATGCTTCATTATGCATGTGCACACATGTGCATGTACATCTATGCACACATGTGCACACATCTACATGTATACCTATGCACACACGTACCCAACCACACACACACACACACACACACACACACTATATATGCACTTGCAGAAAAGAGAATGTTCTAGATAGTTGTAGGAGGTATCATTTTCTGTGACAAGGATAGCAATGATCACCATGGCAACATATCAAGCAGTCAGGGAATGCCAAACACTTGGGGTATGTCATCTTATTTCATCCTTCTAGAAACCTTATCACAAAAGCTATCACCATCCCCACCCCCAGCCATGAAACTCTGTTATTCTAAGGACTGCAATCCTAGAGTGCCTAACAGTGTTGTAGTCTAGAATAGACGCCCACACTTTAAAGCCCTGTAGAACTTATGACTAGAGTCTGTATTGTGACACTATGCATCTTGACTTCTGACTTCTGCCACAAGGATCACTGTGGGATGTGTATGGGTGTGTCATTCCTTCACAGCCTTCATAAACCCCCTACATGAGCTGAGTAATAATATACAATTGATTGATTTGATTGTGTGGTGGGAGAGAGCAGCTAAGGCAGAGATGTTTTTTCCCACAACAAAATCATCCCCCAAAGATCATGTTGTGGTTCCACCCCCCTCCCCTTCTCTTCACTTTATTTGAGCAATATGTTAGCTGCCAAAAACAAAGGTTAAACTATGTCAGTGGAGAAATAAAAATAAAAATTTGCCAGCCTAAGTACTTGATGTTTCCATCACCTTCTTTCACATTTAAATTGAGGCTCTGGCTCTCTGGAAGCTGAGGCAGAACCTGCTTTTTGTTTCTTTATATATAACACATGTATGCACACACATATGAGTTTGTGTGTGTGTCTCTGTGTGTGTATGTGTGTATATATATATATATATGTGTGTGTGTGTGTGTGTGTGTGTGTGTGTGTGTGTGTGTGTGTGTGTGATTTGTTTGAAGGGATTGGTTTACAAGACTATGGGGCCTGACAAGTCTCAATATTTTCAAGTTAGTTAGGAAGAAATGAAAATACTGATTGATTCATTTCCACCCACGTGCGCGCGTGTGTGTGTGTGTGTGTGTGTGTGTGTGTGTGTGTGTGTGTTGTGGGATGGCACACATGTAGAGGTCAGAGGATCACGTCCAGGAGTGGGTTCTTTCCTTCCACCATATGGATCCCATGCTGGCACTGAACTGTCTTGCCGGTCAGAGATGAAGTGAACTCTTGACATAGAAATTAATGTGCTAAGAGTTTCATTTGTCCAAAATTTCTCTGGCTTTCCCCAAGTCTCACCTCTTCTTCTAGAAAACACCTTTCTTCCTTTCTGTTTTGGCTCTGCTGTGCCCTAACTGTAGTTTGTAGAGGCCTTAGAGGACCCTGACCACATGGACCTGCCAGGGAGTGACTGCTCTGGAGATCACAAGCCTAGGTGCTGGCCTGCTCCCAGGCTCCCTACGGATCTCACCTCACCCCATGTCTCTCTATACATCTCACCTCATCTCAGTTGCCTATGAAGTTGGGATGACATTTCTTTGCAGATGAGGGCCTAAGATCCAAGAGGTGCTGTAATGTGTCCAGAAAAATAGCACTGGAGTGAAAAGAAATACTTTTTTCCAGAAATAAGAATTTCAAGGAAGCCTTCCAGAGGAGTTGAGAGAGCCCAGGAATGCAAAGGGCTTCTCTGGGTGAGGAAGAGCAAAGGCCTGGATAGAAGAAGCAATATCTCTTTTTCCCTCTTCCTCTCCCTCTCCCCTTCTCTTCTCTCTCTCTCTCTCTCTGTCTCTCTCTCTGTCTCTCTGTCTCTCTCTGTGCCTCTCTGTCTCTCTCTGTGCCTCTCTGTTTCTCTCTGTCTCTGTCTCTCTGTCTCTCTGCCTCTCTGTCTCTGTCTCTCTCTGTCTCTCTGCCTCTCTGTCTCTGTCTCTTTCTGTCTCTCTCTCTCTCTCTCTCTCTCTCTCTCTCTCTCTCTCTCTCTCTCTCTCTCTCTCTCTCTCTCTCTCTCTCAGTGTTCTCTAGTTTGCCTGAGAAAAGTCAGGACCTGTTGGGCTGTGAGGGCAGAGCCCACTCCCACAGTGCCTCGGGGACAATGGGCCTGAAGAGCCCTTGCTGAGATACATGATAGAGGGCAGGACCAGGGACAAAGGGAACAGAATCTCCTCAGGAGGACTTTGTGGCACTAGAGAGCAGCCTAGCAGTGTGCCCAGAGATGGTAGGATGCCAGACAGAAGGCCAGGGAGCACTGGCTCTGGAAGAGAAGGAGTTGGTGGATGGCAGATGCCTTCCTCAGTTCTCTGCTTATAAGGAACAACTTTGGGCAGAAGCCATCAGATGCCCCCTTGAAGAGGCCTTTTGCAGGGAATTGGAGATCTGCTGTTCTGACAGAAAGAGAAACTCTCGCTGCCTTCCCTTTTACTCCTGTGACCCTGCTTGGGTCCTTCTGGCTGGAACCTTATTTAGCAGGGCTTCTGGGAGTTTTCAGTCACCTGTTTCTCTTCCCAGAATCAGGAGAATTCTCTTTCCCCTGGCAACTATGAGATCCAGAGTTTGCTACAGTGCCAGAGACTCACCTTGAGCCCCGTGACAAGCTGCGCTTGGGGGATGAATATCTATTTACTCTCTGAGACCACACAGCCCAGCTAGGCAGGTAGTCGCCCACACACTTGTTCACAAAACCCCTGTTTCCTGCCAGATCAAAGCTTTGGCTCACCCCATCAGTAAACCCTCGGAGCAGAGGGTAGGCCAGTGGTTTACAAGTGGTTTGCATCTGCTGCTGCTCCTCTGACCTCTGGAGCCGTTAACCATGTCACTTTTTCTCCCCAGAACCTTGCCCATACAACTGTTGCAATTATCCAGCCTTTTCACACATCCAACATGCCACTCACTGTGGTCACATTCACATCAGCGTCCTCTCTGCCTTGGCACTGCCAAGCTGCTTGAGCCTTAGAGCTTCATACAGCTGGGCATCTGCTCTAGAACATTCTTTCCCGGCATTTCCTCTCTGATCCTACCAACTCCTTGTCCCTCTTGCGATCTTCTACCTCAGTTTCCTTTCCCTAACATTCCTGCTCATCTTGGGCTTTTGTTTATATTCATTAATGAGCAGCCAGGGGCTATAAACACAGCTCACTTGGCAAAGTGCTTGCCACACAGGCATAAGGACCTCTTTCAGTAGCCAGTAGCCAGGCTTATTTATCTTAAAAGCCAGCCTTGTGGTCCCTGTGCTAGGAAGGCAGAGACAGGGGGGTCTCTGGGGCTGCCAGTCAGCCTAGCAGAACTGACCAGCTCCAGGCCAGGAAGGGACGGTGTCTGGAAAAATGAGGTGGACAACACCTGAAAATGGTACTTCTAGATTCTATATTCATGCCCATATATGTGTGCATGCGTGTACATGTGTACATGCAAACACAGGCACACACACAGCACACACACAGCACAGCCTGTACACTGTCTCTTCAGATCACCAATGATGATGGAATGTAGAGACACAGACCTTGGCTATTCAGCCATCGTTTTTCTGTACCAGAAAGCATCCTTGGTTGAGGTCTGAACCTTTCCTGCCTCTTCCACAACTTTACTGCCAGTGCGAGAACCTGGAACTCTAGAACCAGGCTACTCACTGGCTGTTTGTAAAAATAAGTAGAATATGTGCCAGGCTATCTCCTCTGCTGTCAGAGTCAATGAACAGGGCTAGAGTTTCATCACTTTCTACCCTCCCCCCACTTTCATAGCCCAAAAGGAAGGTGGAATGACCTGTTTGCATCTGCACCTTAGATTGGACAGTGAGCCTGGCACGTTGGCACAGGATGAACTGGCTCGCCCATGTGCACAATAAGATACTGACAGGGGAGGTAACTTCCTTATGCCCCAAGAAAGAGTGACCCCCCCTCAGAGTCATGCACAACCAACCAGACCCACCAAAGCAGGGATGAGAGAGACAGGAGAGTGATAACCATAATCCTGGCCAGGAGGGATTGCAGAGGGCGACTCATTTGCTGAACGCCTACTGTTTGTTGTAATGGGTGCTTCATTCACTTGACAGAAGAGTGACAAAAACTGACATTCAAAAATCAATTACTACCCCATCCCCCAACACACACACACACACACAAAGGTCAACATTCAGAAATCAATGAGCCCCCCCCCCTCCCCTGGCAAAGGTCAAGTCTCAAGGTGTAAAAATGAGGTTTCAATGGAGGCAGGTCTGCATTGACACTTTGCTCTTAACTTTGAGATTAATGGCCTCACATTACCAGAGAAATAGTCATCTGAACCTTTGGGGAATCAGTATCTACTTGGCCCATTATTAATCCAGAGGTGTCTGGGTTCTCCCTTGGCCTTACTTGTTCCAGGAAAACTCTAGTTAGGTAACTGGTTGGAGGAGCACACATATGAAGTTGATGGAGTCAAGAGAGGATTTGATGGCAGAGGTTGTGTTTGTGTCTGTGTGTGTATGTGTCTGTGTGTATTTGCATTTGCGTGTATATATATGCATATGTGCCTATGTGTGTATTTATGTGCATGTGTGTATATGTGTGTGTTTGTGTGTATATGTGTGCATGCATGTGTATGTGTGTGTATGTTTATGTGTATACATGTGTGTGAATGTGTGTATGTGTGTGCGAGGGCTCATGCTCGCGCCAGAGGACAACCTCCCCTGTCAGCCCTCATGTGCTGTCCACGTTGTTTTCTAAGACAGTGTTTATCATCGGCCTGGAGCTCTTTGACTCAGCTGAGTAGCTGGCCAGCAAGCTCCAGGAATCTGCCTGTCTCCCTCTATGCCTGTGTTTTTTTTCCCATGAGTTCTGGAGATTGAAATTGTGCTGCATGACAGGTTCCTCATCACTCTATCCCCAACAGAAGCAACTTTTCAAATCAGCTCAGGAATTGGTTTACCAACTCTATACGCAACCACATGAGTTTGCCTGTTCCCTTGCCACAGTGCCTCGTGTTCCTTAGAATGGTGCACCCGGGGCTCTCTTGACATCTCCGCGATATGCTGGGCTTGTCTAGTTATCTCTGACCTACATGGGTGGTGTCTGCATGACATCCTAAGGTTTCCCACAGCCATCCCAGAGCAGACAAGGTCCAGGGGTTTTTCTCCAAATGCAACTACCAAAGCTGTTTGACTAACCTTTGGAGTCATGTCTAAGGTGAAGGAGAAGAATGCTTTGCACACCTTCCTTTGGAGTTCCTGTCCAGTGGCCACAGCTGAGTTACCTTTGGAGGAAAAACCCACCACTCTCTGGGCTCCCAGAATCTATGGCCGCATTCAATTCTGATGTCAGGTCTCATAGGCAGGCTAGTATCTTTCTCTTTGGCCTTTTAGCAGCCATCACATCAAACCCCCAGCCTACCCACGTGCAGATGGTGGCTGGTCTGGCAACTGCTCACTCCATCCTATGTTTGGGCAAGATCCCTATTCTCCACCATGCTGCCACTCACTCAGTTTGCTGTTTTTGTTCTGTTGCTGTTGCTGTTGTTACTGTGCTGGGGCTCCAACCTAGGACTTCACATGCAAGGCAGGAGCTCTGGCACTAAGCTCCAGCACCTTAGTGTGGCTCCTAATGTGCCCATTCTACAAGATGAGGCACTGAAGCTTGCAAGACTAAGTGGCATTCTCATGGCAGCCGCTGATTGCCAGCCTTAGATGTTATGCCTAATATCCTTCCTGCTAAAGTCACCTCCGTGTTAGCTCAGATTTTCTCATCTTTGGCCCATCTATTGGTTCTAGAACCAGTAAGCCTCGGGACAGTCCTAAACTAACTGCTGACAATTTTCTTGCTTGTTGTGAGTCATTTTTATTCACTTTCTTCTATTTCAGTGAAGATAGCTCCCTGCTCTTGGCAAAGCAACAAGTAGCCAGGGGTATAACTCATAAACACAGGAGTGATTGGGGGAATTTATTAAAACATTTTGCTCATCAAAAGAACAGTTCTGGCAACTCTATTAGGAAGGAAGAGTGTGGAGCAATGGTTCTGTACTTATGGCCTATTGGGGGTGAATGAGGAAAAAGATGAATTGTGGGTAAGCTCATCAACAAGGAGACTCAGATAGCAGTGGAGTACCAGCAGGAAAATGTTAAAAAGCAGGAAAAGGGGGAGGAAGAAGAAGAAGGGGAAGAGGAGATGAAATACAAGAAAAAGAAGGAAAGGGTGCAGGGTAATGGGGAGGGTTTGTGAGAGTACAATTAGCCATTTGGGAAGAGAGGTCAGGAGGTGAGGCAGAAACATTTGAGCTGAAGGCTCCTTGAAGAGAATCTGTCAATCATACCTACCATTTAGGGTCAGAGAATAATAGATGCATGGTCCCAGGGCAGGAACAGGACTTGTATTTGCAGAGTGAAAGGAGACCTATGTAGCTGAAACTACCTGAGCAAAATATAGAGTAGGGCGTGTATCAGTCCCAAGGCACCAGGGCCAAGACCTAGAGGGCCATTAGGTGCTTAAGTGCTGCACTGGGTTGAGACAGAGGATGGTTAGAGCTTGGAACTGTATCCTGAGCGTGAGAGCTCCAGACTGCCGATCTAGTAAGAATTTAGAGATGGAGACTGTGGAAGACTTGACCAGACAAGAAAAATTACCCAAATCAGATATGACAGAGATGGGCTTGAAGACAGTGTGTGTGTGTGTGTGTGTGTGTGTGTGTGTGTGTGTGTGTGTGTGTGTTTGTATTAGGGCGTGTTGGCTAGTGTGATGGAGAGAAGACTGTGGAAGATCATCATTCTGCTGTAATTACATTTTAAGAATCAAGGTACTCAAGATAACATCTTGCCCAAACTCAAGGACAGGTCCTTGGTGTCCTCTAAGGTCTTATACAGTTAGGAAAACCATCTTCTCCTCCTCTTCCTCCTCTTCTTCATCCTCATCCTCTCCCCTCCCCTCTCTCCTCCTCTCCTCTCCTCCCTTCTCCTCTCCTCTCCTCTGAAGATAGAACCTAAAGACATGTACATGCTTAGCAGACACTGTCCTGTTGTGCTACACCCCCAATCCTACACCTGCATATTCCTTATCTGATGTTTCTCAGGCCCTGGGAGATGCAGGCCAGCTAAAGAACGTTTTCATTGTGCAGAGTTAGAGCTGAAAAAACCCTTAGAGCTGATCCTGCCCTGACATGTGTGCAGTGCAGACAGCCTACATGAAGATCCTGTTAAGCTCTATCACCTTGATGCTTCTCCCACGTTCTTTAACAGGAATCCATAGATTATCCATCTTCTGTGTGCATCCTGGTGTGCGGACATCAGAAGGGTCTTCCCAGTCTCTTCCTGGCCCACTTATTCCAACTGGCCTGGCCCTGCTACACCAGGTGATGCTGGGGGGAAAAGGGGCCAGCACCACTGCTTTGGACACTGAGTGCCCTATCACATGTGCGGAGCCCACATGTGAGCACAGATCAGATTTGTGGGGACCAAAGCAGCAGAATAGATGCAGTCTCCAAACAGAAACCCAGATGAGAAAACGTACCCACTTCTAATGTCCTTACCCAACCCCACCTTCAATGCCCTCTTCTGCAGAGCCAGCTGCCAACACACTGACCTTAAGTGATTCCCACAGAAGCTTGGAGGCTATTTGGGCCTGATCTATTCTCATCATGGGAAACAAACCTCATTTAGTGAAGAGCAGAGGCTGGCAGGGAAGTGGATGAGAGAGACACAAGCCACAAAGACTTCCTTACCTCTAAGGATCCCTTACTTCCACTACCCTCCTGGCTACAGTCTTCCCTATTACTACCCTCTCTTGTGTCTAAAGGACTGGAACTTTCCATGACAAACTACCTACAAGGCATAATATGAGAACTATCCACCATGTCTATGTGGGCCTGAAAAAGTTAAGCCACTGCTCATCTGAGAATTTACACACAAGTTCTGAGCAGGGCTATAGTTGTAGATTTTCATGGATGCCAAGAGATGAATTTGGCAAACTGAGACACATCCCCCAAAGAACAGGAGAAATGGTACAAATAGATATCATAACCTGTCTCAATGAAAGTGACTGTCTTCTGTTTGACATGAATTTCTAAGTATTATGGGTCAGCAGCTCTACTCACTTCATGATGTAATGGTCATAGGAAAATGAAGGAGCTTCAATAAAATTAGAATGATATTAAAAATAAATAGTATAGTTCAGCATCATATTCCTAAGATAGGAGGCTTCTTCAGTAGGCAGAGTGTCACCTGCAGAAGACAAGGAAGGGCACCAAATCTGAGCCAATGGTGAATTTCCTTGTGACACAAACACCAAAACTTAGGCTAACAGCTGGTATATAGTACATGTTCAATAAATGCTGGCTGTTCCTTTTATTGTTATCTCATTGTTGATAGAGATCAAATATATTCTACTGTATAGAGAGCAAATGCTGTCACATTGCCTTTCTGTGTCTGGTTAATAAACACTTTGTTTTCTTTAAAAAAAAAAAAAAAAGAATGGTAAGCACAATTTGGCCCATAGGTAGCCTTCTTTCCCCCTGCCAGGCAAGCAAGGTCTAAATAACATGGAGTGAGACCTTTTATTTTAATTAAAAAATTCTTATATTAATATATTTATTGTACATGTATGCATGCACATGACACAGTACACTTGTGGAAGTCAGAAAACAATTTTCAGGGCTCAATTCTTTTCTTCCTCAGGTCACCAGCCTTGGCAGCAAACTGCTTTACTCACTCAGTCATCTCATTGGCCAGATGTGAGACTTTCAGAAAACTAATGGAGTCCTCCACTGTCCCTGGTCTTGATTTTTGTGGGTACTGTAGCCAAGCAGTTGTCCACGTGGTCTCTAGAGGTATCTGGTTTTACAAACCTACCATTGTAAATATTGAATTTGTCTTGAGACAAATACTGAGGGCACACTTTGTGTTTGGCACTGTAGGATATGTAAAGATAACTGACAAGACCTTTTATTCATTTATTGATTCAACCAGTGTCCTTTGGGCATCTGCCATTTGCAAAATACTAAGGATATAACTGAAGTCCCTGTTGGAAAGACAGATAGTCAGCCACAGCAAGGAGTAATGGGTGTGACAGTTGGAGATACACAAAGGTCTGCAGGAATGCATCAGTAGCATAGGCAGCAGCACCCCCAACTTCAGCAAGTCCCTCAAGGCATCAGAACTGTGATCCAAATATTTAAATACTACATGACACAAGAAAGTCACTGTGCCTGCCATTAATACTTACCAGAGGCTGGTGCTCATCAGATCAAGAGGTGTCAAAGATGACTGAGAAGGAGGGAACGTGTGAGCTTGTCCTTGAAGACTTTGTTCTTGGAGTCTGCATTTGGCAACAGTGATGGGGAAGCCTAATTCTAAGAAGAGCAACTTCAAGCATAAGCAGGGAGCAAACTACTTTCCTAGGAGCTGGTGGCAGCCATGATGGCTGCCGTTGCCTGTTCTTCCTCAGCCCATATATGAACTCTTGAATGCTTAGAAACATTACTTCATGATTTGATTATTTTGCTGTTATTTTGAGATGAGGACTTGCTTTATTGCCTAAGCTGGTCTTGAATTCTCTAGGGACAAACAATCCTCCTGCCTCAGCCTCTCAAGTTGCTGGGACTACAGAATAGTGCTGCCATAGCTGGCTTAGGCTATTATATGAAGTGTGCTGATTACTTTTCCCGATGCTGTGATAAAAAAAATACCTCATTAAACAACTTCAAGAAGGTAGAATTTACTTTGTCTTGGATTTTGAGACACAATGTGGCTGAAGGCATGATGGTAAGTGTGTGCAATAGTCACTTATAAGGACAGTCAGGATGCAGAAAGAGGTCAATTCTGCTGCTCAGCAATTTTTCTCCCTTTTCGCTCAGTCCAGGACCCCAGACCATGGAATGGTACTTCCCACATTTAGGCTAGGTCTTCCCACCTCAATTAACTAAGAAAAATCTCTCACTGAAATCACCAGAGGATGGTCTCTTTGATGATCCTAGATCTTGTCAAGTTCTCAATCAATACTAGTTGTCACAGGGCACTAATACAATGCTTAGAGCCCATAATTTATCCAAAACAAATTATAGCGATTTGAATGAGAATGACCCTGTAGGCTCGTTTGTTTGAATGTTCAGTCCCTAACTGGTGGACTGTCTAGGAAGGATTAGGAGGTGTGGTCTTGTTGGAGAAGGTGTGTCTCTGTAGTTGGTTGGGCTTTGAGGTTTCAAAATGAGGTTTCAAAAGCCCAGACCAGGTCCAGGCTCTTTCTTTCTCTCTCTCTCTCTCTCTCTCTCCCTAGTGTTTGTAGATCAAGATGTAAATTCTCAGCTACTTCTCTAGGTCCATGCCTTCCTGCCATCATGCTCCCCCACCACAACGACAGTAGACCAACCCTATGAAACTATAAGCAAGCCTCCAATTAAGTGCTTGCCTTCCGAAGAGTTGTTTTGGTCAGGGTGTCTCTTCACAGCACTAGAATAGTAACTAAGGCATCAACCATCTGAAAAATTTTCAGAGCTAGGAATGGAAGTGCATCTTGCAAACTCCAGAACACCAATATTGGCAATGGTGACACCCATGTAGCCTCCCAGAGCAGGAGTCCCCTGGTGGTTTCATGGCTTTCCCCGGTGCTTGCTCCTGTTGCCTTGGAAAAGTCACCTGACCTGAAAACGTCACATATACTGCAACAGCACAAAGCAATTGAAAAGCATCCTTCCTCCACCCCTCCTTCAAGCCCCTGCTTCTAATCTCCAGAGCTCTAAGTTCCAGGCAGGTAATTAGCAGCCCTGCCTGTCTTGGTGAGCAGTGAAGTTACTTTTTACAGTATTTGATGCCAGTGAAAGCTTGGCTGAAAGGCTGACTGGTAAATGCTTCTCTGAGGAGAAAGAACAGTAAGATGGCCCCAGATCTATTGGAAGGTACTACTGCAAGAGAAAAAAAGTCCTTAGAAATTCAGGCAGCGGGGACAGGACGCAGATAACTACTGTAGTCAACACCTCAACGAACCTTGACAATAGCAGTTTAAAAACCTTGTGTGCTGAAGTTTTCTTTCATAAATTCCTTCGGTGAGGGGATGAACAAAGAGTTCTTGCCTTGACATGTCACCAGTAAATATTCAGACAGCAATGCACTGTCAGTTCCTGTGAGAAGGACACTGTCAGCTTGTGGGATAAGCAGTTGGCTGAGACCAAACGGTCCTGATGTGAGCAGCAGGGTGATCACTTCCAACTGTGTGGCTCTGTGCAGGTTATGTGTTTTCTTGGGAGTCTGTAAAGCAGGATTGTTGAGTGGCCAGCTCTAATACACTGGTCACTCTTGAACAAGGAGTGAGACGTGGATCTGACACCTGGAGAATCTTCACCCATACCTGCTGGGAAAGGGGCATCTTCCAGAGAGCTTAGTCAACATGGTGACGTTCTAGGAGGTTCTGAGCTATTTTAATGGTTTCTTGGGCAAGGTAAATGTGATGGCTATCTTTCATTGTCAAGTTGACTACATTAAGAAATGCCTAGTGGCCATTCACTGGAGCACAGGACATTGGGAGATGCATATATTGGAGGAGGATATAAGCTAGAGAAGAGAACTGCGGTGGATATGACTATATTTTCATATGGCTAATATGCTTAATTCCCAATAAAGATATAAATAGCAAAAGAGAAATGCCCAGAGCATTAGAGAAACACACCCTTGGCTGTTCCTATGAGGGTGTTGTCAGAGAGGGCTGACTCAGGGAGGAAGACTCTCCCTCAATGTAGACAGTATCATCCTATGATCTGGATTCCCAGACGGAGTGGAAAGGGAGAAAGCAATCCCTTCCCTGTGTCCTGGTCTATGGAGATGGGGGGGCGGCGATTTGCAACCACACTCCCAGGTAGCCACAGGTGCCACAGTGTTTTCTCAGGCACGATGGACAAAGTGTGAACCAAAGGAAAACCTTGTTCTCATAAGTTGCTTTTGTCAGAGATTTGGTCAGAGGGATGAGAAAACTAACACAGTAAATATGACTATACACTTAGTCGTAGTTTCAAGTTAGAGCCTAGGATGTGTATGCAGAGTCATGCTGTCCACCCACTGCTCATCACCATTATTCAGAGTGCCTGACAGCCCATTGGATGCATGATCATTGGTGGGCAAGGCTATGGTTCATGCCTATGGAATAGTACAAGCCCATTGGCTGGTATTATTGGTGTGCAAAAACATATAACCTCGTACTTGAGAGTATCATTCCACAGCCAACCAGATAAATAGATGGAGATAAGATGATAAAGGATTCCACATGCTTCAGACATGTGTGTAGAGGCTGAATGATAGGAAGAAGGCCGGTCATGTGATATCCGGCAGGTTTCACTTCTTAGTGTAGAGTTACTCCTATCTACCAAATGTCCATTCTAATTTTAATTATAGACATATTATATGTGTGGGTATGTGCCCATGAGTGCAGTTTTCTGTGGATTGGATCCAGAGGATGTCAGATTCCCTGGACCTGGAGTTTCATGCAGTTGTGATCTGCACAGTGTGGATGCTGGGAAGGAGCTAAACTCAGGCCCTCTGTAAGAACAGCCAGTACTCTTAACCACAGAACCATCTCTACACACACACACACACACACACACACACACACACACACACACACACACACCATTGTCACAAGTTTTATGATCGCCTCCTTCTGTCCCCATCTTGCCCTTTACACCATGGTGATGATATCACAGTCCTTCATGTTATCCAAAAAAGACCAAGAGACTTTTGACTTTTCTCCCATATCCATCATGTCTTGGTCTATTATCAAATTATAGATATTATGGATCTGTCTCCTCAACCCGGGCAGGCAATGCTGACATCAACTCATAACCTCTGCCTTTAGGCTTTCCCAGAAATACCACCTCAACCGTGCTGTCATAAGCAAGCCTTCTAGGACAACCTAGATGGCTCAGTTGGCAAACTTGCCTTGCAAGCATGAAGATATGAGTTCTATCCCCATAACTTGCAGCATGCACTTGGAATCTCAGCTCCAGAGAGGTAGAGACAGGCAAGTCCTGGGATGACTTGGTGGACAGTAGAATCAGCTTGGTGAGTCCAGGCGAATAAAAGACTCTATGTCAAAGGGAGGGGGGGCAGGAACAAGGTGCTGACCTTCTACCTCATATAGTGTCTCTGTATTCACTACATCATGGGTTCTGTACTGGATAGTTAGACAAGCTATAGACATCTGAGAAAAGGGACCCTCAGCTGAGAAAATGCCCTCAGAAGATACAACTGTAAGTAGACAGCATGTAGGGCATTTTCTTAGTGATCCATAGGGGAGAACATAGCCAATTGTGGAAGGAGACACTCCTGATCCCATGGTCCTGGGTCTGTAAGAAGTCATGCCGGGCAAGCCATGAGGAGGAAGCCAGTAAACAGCACTCCTCCATGGCCTCTGCCTCAGCTCCTGTTTCCAGGTTCCTGCCCTGTTTGAGTTCCTGTCTTGACTTTCTTCAATGATGGACTACGGCATAGAAGAGTAAGACAAAGAAAACTTTTCTTTCCCAAGTTGTTGTTGGTAATGGTGTTTCATCATAGCGATAGTAATCTTAATCAAGATACTGTCCAAGCTGAGTAACATGCACAGTCTGGTCCTGCCCCATCCCTCTTGTCTTTCCACACTCTTCCCTGAACTCTACACAATGTTCACAGCATCCCTAGATAACCCCCGTCTCCTCTTCTACTTCCTCCACTGACTCAGACCTCTTAGTTTGTCAGCAAAGCAATCCTGTTCTCTTCTCCTCCCTCCCCTCCCCCCATAGAAGACATTAAATCATTGCCTGGGGTTAAAATTCAATCTAATTTCCACCAATCAACTTTGGCAGATCTGCCATCCCTTCCTCTGTGCTCTTCACTGTGGGCATTAGCACCATTTCTATGCATGACCGTCCCCCGTTAGACTGGCAGCTCTCTAGGGGGAAAGGCTTTCTCATCCCCATCTGCTCCTCTTCTCCACCCAGACCCCTCCCTCCTGCCAGCTTTCCCCAGCCCTGACACCGGAGCCTCACAGACACTGTAGCAAAGTTCCTTGAACAGAATCCATTCATTTTGCCCCATGTCATTGGAAATAGCTGTTGGAGTCCTCAGGGCTGAGAGGGAACAGTTCAACTAACACAATGTTGAAGGAGAACCTTTGCTTTTGTGCTTGCTTTCATTTGTGGAACATTTTGCTCCATTCCTTCCTGCCTGCCTCTGCTCACCTCTTAATTAACCGGAGGTTGCAGGCGAAAGCAGCTGCCGGCTTTTTTTTTTCCCCTACTGCTTTCATACTTCCAGTCAATTCTGTCTTCCCCATCAGTACTGTCGATATCTTCAATGAGACAACTCGCCTTTCCACTTAAGGTTCATGGGTCCTGAGATCAGACTGTCTGGATTTTTAATAGCTGATGTGCTTAAGGGGCACTTTGGGTGATGTAGTTGCTCTTTTGGAACCTGTTTCCTTCACTGTAAAATGATGATGGAAGGCCAGGTTGGAGGGCAGTGTCTCACCTGGTAAAGTGCTGCCTTGTAAGTGTGAGGACCTGAGTTCAAACCCCAGAATGTATTTAGAAAAAGAAGAGGAAGAAGGCACGGTACCCTGTGTTTATAACAGCAACAATGGGGAAGTAGAGATAGATAAATGCCTGGGGCTTAGTGACCACACAGCCTGGCCTACATGCTAAGTCCCATGCAAGTGAGACAGGCTGACACAGAAAACAATGTGGAAGGTACCTGGAGAAAGGCATCTGAGATTGGCCTCTAATCTTCATATGCACATGCACACAGGACTCCTCCCCCTTTTAACCCACATATGTGTGTGTCAACACACACACACACACAACTAATACTCACTTGTATTGTTTGTGTGTGGTTTGATATGCAGGGCAATATGCACATGCCACAGCATGGGTGTGGAGATTAGGGAAAAACTTTATGCAGTCAGCTCTTTCCTTCAATATGTGAGTTCTGGGGATTGAACACAAGTCATCAGGCCCCTGCAGGAGAAGCCTTTACCCACGGAGCCATCTCGGCCAGCCAAACGCTACCCACAAGTCTGATTAGTGAGCTGGGTACCCTGGGATTATAAACCACAGCACAGTGGGAGTCAGGACATTTGCACAGAATGTCAAGCTCCCCCACTGTCCCCATTCAGTCTAAGCTGCATGGGAAGATTCCGCTCCCCTCTGCACGCCTGTCTCCCAAAACACAGGAAGACGGTAAGATGCTTTGCAAAGTCGAGCCTCTCTCTGGAATTCTGCAACAGCCAGGGGACTGCAGCCTTTTCATCAGGGCCTGGTGGAGAGCTAATGATTTCCAACCCTACAGAACTGCTCAGCAAAGGGCCTGCGAAGTGTGCCTGGGAGAGCATTCTTCATTCCCAGCCTGCTCCCGCCACCCTCACCCCCTTCTTCCAGCCCCTCTCCCACATACAGTCTCCTGGGCTCCCTCCCATTCATCTTCTCTCTGCCCCTCCACACCTGGGTTGGCATCTGAGCCACTGCTAGGCTTGGTCTGAGGTATCAGGGGTGTGAAAGGTGATCCACAGAAATAAATTGCATTGTGTTTTAGGTCTGTGGCAGTCTGCCTTTGTAATTGTCTCGGTAAGGGACTTCATAAACAGCTTGAGGGCCTTTGTGTCAGAGCCAGAGACTCTGTGGCTTCCAGATAGATAAACACTGCAGCCAAGTGCACATTCAGCTGGGGGAATTGCACGCTGAAGGTGAGGATGAAGGAATGGGTGCTACGAAGTAAGTACATTCCCAAGCCCTCTATCAGCAGCTTGATAGAAACCTATCAAAGAATGAATGGAGGTTTTTTGTTTGTTTGTTTTTGTTTTTTTGTTTTTGGTTTTGTTTTGTTTTTTTTTTTTTTTTTTTTTTTTTTGTCTCTAACAACAACTGGGAAAACAAGGCTCATTTAACCTAGTCTCAGCCAACATCTCCAGCTCCCACCAGCCCTGTACATAGATGAAAGGGGAAGTTCAAAGTGCCACCCCGAAAGAAGGAGGCACATGGGCCAGAAGGGACCCAGAGGGGATGCACTGAGCACATAGAGCAAGGCCCTGCGGGAGCCTGAAGCCCTGGCTTGGTGTATTTATTAGCTGTGTGTGCTGGTGAAAGGTAAGGACCATGGGTGGAGGGGAAAACTGCTGCTGTGGGTCTGGTAGTCATGGAATATCAGCGGTCCTGAAAGCAAGGAAGTGGCAAGCTGCTTTTCTCAATAGGAAGGAGTTAGGGCCATAGAGGTCCCCTGGGGCCACAACTCAGAAATGGCCCTATTTGCCTAACATCTGTGTATGTGTATGAATGTTTGAATGTTTGTGTTTACAGAAGCCAGAAGCCAACCTCATTAGTGGATCCATGCACCTTTCTATTTTTTATTTTATTTTATTTTATTTTATTTTAGCCCTGGCTATTTATACATAGCCAGCATTGGATGGACTTGAACTCCTAATTGTTCATACTCAGCCTCCCAAAGAACTGGAATATGGGCTCAAACCATGCCACCACAGCACATTATATTTGCCATTTCTGTGCATTTATTTACATTCTCCCGTAAATAAAATTGCATCTTAATTCAATTTATTTAGAAATGTACCAAGAAGTAGACAAGCCAGTTCCACTTACCATTAATAGGTGGAAACTATAAAATATAACAAACCACATCACACAATCTACCATAGTAGTCAGAATCCTGAGTCTGCCTCTTGCCTCTGTTTTTTTGTTTGTTTGTTTTTGTTTTTGTTTTGTATTTTTCCTCTAGAGTAAAGAAAGTAGTGGGCTGGCAAAGTGGCTCGATGAATTAAAGTGCTTGCTGCCAAGTCTGAGGATCTGAGTTCAATCCCCAAGACTTGCATAATGGTAGGAGAGATCCCAGTTCTCATCTTTATGTCCCACAGTGAGGCTTTCGTAGTTTGGATGTAAGCTATGCCCCAGAAGCTCACGGGCCTGAACATCAGGTGTCTTCCCCATTCTTCACCGTGTGACTGCAGAAAAGCATGCAAGCATGACTCCTGGGCGTTGCTAAATGTCCACAGAATCAACCTGGACCAGAGTTCTTCCTTTCTTGGAAGGAATCTCAGAA
This sequence comes from Acomys russatus, assembly GCF_903995435.1. Classification (NCBI taxonomy): domain Eukaryota; kingdom Metazoa; phylum Chordata; class Mammalia; order Rodentia; family Muridae; genus Acomys; species Acomys russatus. The sequence continues at coordinate 37,956,715 of NC_067161.1, forward strand.
GACCAGGAGTCATCACACTGTGATCATGGACCAACTTCAGATGTCAGGATTGGCATCCTGTGAGGATGGCCTCACAATGGCTAAGAGCACTTACCATGGCATTCAGTCATCTTGGGGTGAAATCTCCACTTTGTCGAGAATGGAGTCTGAGCAACTTGGGATTGGGGACTGGAGGTGAATCCATGTTCTACATCCAGAGCTTACAGGGGATGAGCAGGGAGGGAGATGGGAAGACAGAGTCTGGTCTTTGCTCTGCCACTGCTCTTTGTGAAAACTCAAGCACCTGTTTAACTTTCGAAGGTTTGCTGCGTGAGTACTTTTTCCCTCAGTCTGTTTGGGAGCTCCCTTGTTCTTTTTAGTAATGCATATTTCTCTCTCACACACTAAATTATGTGATCCCACTCTAATGATCAAGATGAAGGATGCTATAATCAGACATGTGGGTTACAGCCACAATTCTACCATCTTCTAGTTCTGTGATAATAGTAAGTGTCTCGTTGGGTTGATATGAAAATTAAGCAGATATGAGCAGTTAATACACAGTGTGTATTACTTCACCTCTAAATCTTCCAATATGCTTAGCATGGCACCTTGTTCAATGTTAGTGCTAATTTCTCAAGGTTTCTGTGTCTCAAGTCCATTCTTGATGCTATAATAAGGTACCAGAGACTAGGTCAATTATAAGCAATAAAAGTGTATTTAGCTCATGGCTCTGGAAGGTAAATGGTCCGAAGACATAGCACTATCATCTAACAAGTTACTCACTCATCTGAAAATAAATGTACACAAGCCCAAGGTGGGCTATCTGGAAGATTCCAAGTTTAAAGGTAAGTAGCATGGGAAAGGTGGCCAGTTAGATGGAAGAGACCTGGCAGGGGCGCGGTTCAGAGAATGATGCTGCAGCCAAGTGACCAATACGTGTGATGACAAGGGAGCGGAGATGGAAGGGATACTGAATAAAACAGTGCCATCTTAGTACAGAAAGAAAATGGATGATCTATTGGAAGTGGTATGCGAGTCTCAAGCCTGCTGGGAACTGCCTCTGTGGCTTGCATTGTTGGGGCTGCTGTAGATCTACCCCACCTGTGTTCATGCAGAGTATGGGTTTCGGTCCAACCATGCCTGGCTCTCCCATGCGTACGGAAGGCACCAGGTGTTCTGAGTACACTCCAAATCTATCAGAATCCACTCCTGCTCCACCCTGGGAGACAACAACAACAGCAAGAGAAACGGAGTCATGAGGAGGAGCCTTCAGAGGGGCGCTCATCCTGGGGATGGGTCATGGGTCTGGGCTCCTCACTGACCACAGCTTCTAAATGTTTCAAGGATAAGGAAAGACTGGTTGTAGTAGTTGATAATGACTGGCTTCCATCAGGTGTTGTAGGGAAATAAATGCAGGAATTATTTAAGGTGGCTGAGGAGTGTGCATTATACAGAGTGACGGTTGAGTTGTTAAATTAAGTGAGGTACGTGTTGACTGTTCTTAGGTTGGAGTGAGGATGAAGTAACTGTAAGATGCTGCGGTAGTCTGACATGCAGAATTACGTTCTGCTGCAGACTGGAACATTCTACCCACTTCAGAGGCACCTAGGGAGGCATGTAAAGGCCATGTCAGGGAGAACCAGGCTGTTCTGTTTTCTGCGGTCCTGGATTGGGCTATGACTTCCGAGATGCAGGTGTTACATTCACACTGAGCTTAGTACGCAGGGGTTGGCAAACTTTCTCTAAGGGCCACATAGCAAATGTTTCAGGTTCTGAGAGCCATGCTATCTCTGTCATGGCTGTGCTCCAGTAAAATTTTTATTTACAAGCCCAGGCAGCTAAGATTTGCCACCTCACGCAGAATCTGTTCCCACCTGTTCACGTGTGATGACTCTATCAGCAAATGTGTCCTCATCACAGTCCTCAAAGGTACCAAGTTCTGTTGGGGGAGGCAGTGAAGATGGAATATACATGTCTCCAGATGACAGTTACTGAACTTGGTCGGCAGAGGACAAATGTCTTGGGCTGACACACGCTGAAGAGCTGCTCACCAAGGTCGAAGCAACTTTTGACTTCCTCTAATTAGGAAAGGTTAAAGAAATGAGCTCTTTAGCTAGAAAGCTAATTAGGGGTACCAGTGAAGAGATGGAAAGTCAAGTGGGCAGGAGGCACAGGCCACCACGTCGTAGCCAGCTGCAGTGTCCACTGTGCTTTTCATTTAACAAGTACTTTGTTGGCTTCCTTGTCAGAAGATGCAAAGAACAGCTTTTCTTATAAGTTCCCCATCAGTGGAGAGATCCAGTAATTATTACAGGTCATCAGCACCTTGGCTGAAATGTAATGAGAACATAAATAAAGGCAGGATACTTGTAACACAGTTTAGAGCCTAGTGGGATTTTTAATGCTGTTCCAAGTGGCTGAAATGAGAACAATGCAAGAATGAATGGTTATCTTCAGAATGATGTTGTCACATTGTAGCCAACTCAGGAGAAAGTAGGCAGCGGAAGGAAGCACAGAGGCTGGCCTTCAGAGACTCTCTATCAGGTGCCGAGACATAGCATATAGGCTATACACTAAGTGGAGATCAGACATAGTTACCACTAAAGTCCCTTTATTTCGTTGTGTTTTATTTTATTTTTTAATCTTTTCTTCGCTCTTTGAAATTTTATATGTCCATATGTTAATTATATATGTCCATAAACCCCTGTAACTCCCAGACACCCCCCTATATACTATACCTTCTTTCCATTTTCATGACTTCAAATCCCCCTAAGATACACACACACACACATACACACACATTCTTTGTAACCACTGGGTCAAATTAGCGCTGCCTGCTCTCCACTTCCTGACTGAGGACACCAGTGACTAGTCACCTCAAGTCCTACCCCCATGCCGCCAGCCGTGATGGCTTATATCTTCCCACTGTGCGTCAAATCAACTCATCACCCTCTAAGTTGCTTTTGTTGGGTAGTTTGATACAGCAAGAAAAGTAATTAGTTCAATCTTGTGTCTGCTTTTCCATTTCTTAATATCCACTCCATATCCGTAGAGACTGGAGTAGAGTAACAGGCAGATACACCCATAAAGGCAAAAGTGACTGTGTGGTGATCATGGATGGAATAAATTAAACTGTTTCTAATAACATATGCTCATTGATGTTTGGGCAATCTGTGTATTTGTAAAGCAATCGTGAGAGCATAATATCGCGCCCCAGGGCTTACAGTGGGATATTTAGCCTGTTGAAGACCCTGTGGAAGGTCCTGCAGTTCACTACAGTGGGTTCTTCCCGGGGCTGAGGAGGGGCTCAGGAACTAAGGGCTTGCTTTTTAACTGTGAAGACTGGAGTTAAAGCCCCAGGACCTATGGAAAATGCTGAATGGGCGTGGTGCCTCCTACAATTCCAACCTGAGAAGGGAGAGACATGGACTCTTCAGAGCAAGCCAGCTAGCAAGACTTGCCAAATCAGTGAGCTCTGGGTTCAATTAAGAGACCTTGCCTCAATGAGTAAGGTGAAGGAATGATCCGAGATAATTCCTGGCATCAATCTCAAACCTTCACATGCACCCACACACATGTATCCATGTACATACAAATAGCTATACACAGGTATAAAAATGGGATATATATATCAATAAACTGTTTCCATTTTCAACCAATTGTTCCCCTAGGTCAGGTGGGTCAGTGAGGCATGTTGTGTCAATGGCTCTGTTTTCAACATCTGGCGGCAGATGCGACCAGCGGTTTGATATATGTACGGTTAGGCTCCCTGGATTTATTTTCTGGTTTGAAGTTGAGCACCACCAAATGCAGAGGCATTATAACCTGTGGGTCATGGAGACGTCCCTGCCACCCCCAGGAGCAAGCAGATGTGAGATTTTCTGAGGATAGCAGTCACTATTGAATTTTCATCAGGAAAAAGAAATGAAACCATCTATTCAAACACCAACAATGAAGGACTGCCCAGAACAGCAACAGAGGGGGGTTAGAGCGAGGAAGCGAAGCTCCCAGACTTAGCTTGGGGTAGACTTGGGTTGCTGTGGGCTGGAGATAAGAAGTGATCAAGAACTTGACAAAGAATGGACTCTGGTGTTCTCCAAAAAATAAATAAATAAATAAATAAATAAATAGATAGATAGATAGGTAGATAGATAGATAAATAAATAAATCTAACCCCCTCTTCAAACAATTTCCAGGAAATAAATTGCCTGGCCAATCATTCACCTGATGCGAAGAAATCTCAGGATGATCCAGGAATTCCTGAAGCATTGGTTTTTCCTTCCACAGCTGCAGTATTTTAGAAGTAGGAAATGTTTATGCAAGATCATCCTAGCATGTTTTTCAACCTGGCTTCAGTTGTTTTCTGTGGACCTGGGAGTCTGCTCTCTGCCTAGGCTTTGGTTTTCCAACTGCTAGAAGTGTAAAGCTGGGCTGAAGACACGGCTCCGATGGTAGAGGGCTTGCTTAGTTCCTGTGAGGCTCTCCAGCACCAGATAAACAGCACGTGACAGTGCATACCTTTATCCCTTGCATTGGGGAGGTAGAGGCAGGAAGGTCAGGAGTTCAAAATCATCCTCAGCTAGAGGTCAAGATGAAGGGCAGCCTGTCTCAAAAACATAAAACAAAATAAAGATAAATGACGATGTACCACAGTACTCATAAGAACGTCAGTTCAGGGGCTGGAAAGCTGGCTCCCCAAGTCAGAGCACTGGGGGCTCTTGCAAAGGACCTGGGTTTCATCCCAGCACCCACGTGGAAGCTCACAACTGTCTGTAACTTCAGTTCCAGGGGATCTGATGTCTTTTTCTGGTTCATTGACACACATGCAGGCAAAGCACTCATAAACATAAAATAAAATAGGTCACGTGTGATGCCACATGCCTTTAATACCAAGCAGAGGCAGGTGGATCACTGAGTTCAAGGACAGTCTGTCTTACGTAGTGAGTTCCAGGCCAACCAAAGCTACACAAAAAAGATTTTGTCAGTAACAATAAATAATAATAATAATAATAATAATAATAATAATAATAATAATAATAATAATAATAATAATAATAATAATTTAGTTCCTGCTGTTAAAAACTGGATCCTTCTTTTTCTTTTGCATCTAGATATTCCAATCTTAAGGAGGTAAAAACATGAAAACATGTGCATTTCACATCTGTTCTAACAGTTAAGATAAAATGAGATGCATAAAAAGTTCAGCAGAGGACCCATAAAGTTAACAGTGCTGCAGAATGGTGGGGCTCCACAGTTGCTCAAAGTTCTATTCTATGGCAGGTGTTACAGACATATAGATGTGCTAAAATTTGTTCATTTCTCCCAGGGAGTCAGAGTCTAGGGTGAGTGCAGACAGGAAGTTGGGAGCCGTGGTCTGAAGCTCTCTAGGGGTGGACAGGAGAGGCTTCACTGTGGAGGCAGCAACCGGAGGCTTCAAGGAGGAAAAGGAAATGTTTTAAAAGCAGGGAATGAGTAGAAGGACACAGATAAGGAAGGAAAGGGCACAGCCAGGTGGCTAGATGGTTACTGATAGTCTCAAACTGCCTGAAATGGGCCAGGTTGGTGGTAAGAAAGGACTGTGTGTGTGTGTGTGTGTGTGTGTGTGTGTGTGTGTGTGTGCATTTATAAATGTTTTCAATGGGTTCCAAATCAAATATCACTAAAGGATTTAAATACTCCCCTCAAGATCCCAGTAAAAGCTGGGTTTTGTAGCACATACCTGTAATCCCTGTGCCTGATAGGTGGTGATGGCAGGAGGATCAGAAGTTCAAAGTTATCTTTGGTTTCATAGTTAGTTCCAAGCCAGTCTTGACTACACGAGACCCTGTCTCAAGAAGAAAAAAAAAGTCAAACTAAAATGACCCCTAAAGCTTAGTGTCTTCACTTTGTTACAGTCTGACTCTAGGCTGACAACTTTAGCTTAGCGAAATGCTTGGCTAAGATGAAGGCTACATGGTCACTCAAGAGGGCATTGTAGGAATCCCCTGGGGGTGATACAGGGTCAGCTCAGAAGCATATATTGCTGGGTCCTCTACTGAGCATCTGCAAGGCTGTATCAGTCACTTTTCCTGTTCCTATGGTAAATGTACCCCAGCAGAGGCGATGTAAAGATGAAGGCTTTGTTTAAACTATAGTCTGAGGACACAGGGCATCATGGTGAGGGTAGCAGGAGCTTGCATCTGGTCACATCACACCCACAATCAGGAGGAAGAGATCAGTGAACACTGGTGCTTAGCTCACTTTCTCCTTTCATTCAATTCTGGACCTCAGGCCCATGCAATGGTGCCATCCACATTAAGGGCGAGCCCACTTTAACCAGGCCAGGGTAGGACCTCACTCACAGATATATGCCCAGAGGTCTCTTTCCATGCTGAGTCTAGTTCTCCTCAAGCTGATAACCAAGGCTAACTATCCCTAGAGCAAAATGTAGGACTTTGTACCTCTCTCTTAGCAACTCCCAAACAGTGTTGCTACGGCTAGTTTAGGAACCACAGTGGTCCAGAAAACCTCTGTTTCACACCCACGAGAATGTGTTATTTTCGCAGTATTTTTGACAATTGTTCAAGAACAGCCTAAGTGTTTAGCTTATTTCATTTCTATTCTAGCCCGTTTGTAGAGTTGGACAAACGGGAGACATAACATTGACCCTTGCAACCCCTGCTCTTTTGTAGCCTTGAGAGTCTTTCCCTGTGTGTCAATTCGGCTTGCCTGTCTGTAGTTTCTGGTCTCATTAGAGGTTTGTAAGGATGCTATCAGAATGAGTTAATATCAGTCACTGGAAGTAGATTGGGTCTTTTTCAAGTTTCATTTTTTTTTTCTCAGCAATGAAGTCTAATTTCCTAAGGAGCTGCTCCTTTTCTTCCACCACCTGATGTCCTTAGTGCCCGCCCAGTGTTGATCTCTCCTGCTCTTCACGTTTTGACAGTGACCTTTCCCTCTGTTCTGGAAGACCCTGGATTGCCTGGGCCTTCAATTAGTGTGAGAAGAGATGCCTGTGTAAGTGCAGCCAGATGCCCGCCATGATTCTGACACTGTCTTAGCTGTTAGAATAAGCCTGAGAATACTGTCTCTCCCTGGAGCACTAGCTGCATTACTCAGACCCCAGTGCCGCCAGCCACCCTTACCTCACAGGAGAATACAGCGATGTTTCATAAGGCTGTGCTCCCTCCATGCCACCTGCATCCTACACTACACTCCGGGCCTCTGTCTTGCTTCGCCACATCCTCTGAACTCTGTTCTTTGAACATTCTTCAGGACATGGCTCACCCCAAACATGCCACATGTCACCTTCCTTCAGTCACTGTGTATTTGAGTCTGTGTTTCTCCTTTGAAAGTCTGAGAGCTCCAGCCATCCTGATCCCTTCAGGCTTGCAAAGCTGACAGACCCTCACTGGCCTTCTCAGGAGTCCCTTGGGAATTGTTCTGTGTTGGGGGTGGAGGGAGGCTCACGTTCTCGCTACCTGCCTGTAGAGAGAGGCTGCTGTCTCTCTGTGAGTGGTCCCAAACTAGTATTCCAGAACCATATTCACTCTGTGTAATGTGTTTTTAAAAAAAAATGAAAAGAAAAAGAAATTTGAGTTTATGACTAGCATTGCAGAGACAGAAACAGAGACAGACGACACTGAGCCTTTACATTAAAAATTGAGGCTTCCAGGCTGAGGAGATGGCTCAATTGGTCACGTACCCGCCTTCCAAGCATTGGGACTCAAGTTTAACCTCCAGAACCTCTACAACAAGCCAGATGCACTTGAAATCTCAGTGGTGTGCAGGCAGAGCTGGCATGTACCCCCAGCTCAATGGCGAGCCTGTCTAGTCTAATCGGCGAGCCCCAGGTCCTGGTGAGAGGCCTTGTTTCAAATAATATGATGTATGGTACTATCTGAGGAGTAACAACTGAGGTTAACCTCTGACCTCTAAACACATATGCATACACACACCACTAACATGAACACACACACACACACACACACACACACACACACACACACACACTTGTGCATCTACAATTGGGCTTTCTAGGTTCATCGTCATAAAACACAAAGTCAAAAGATGTGGACCCTGGCCCCTGTTGTCAAAACCCATGCTGAAGACAGGCAGTGCCACATTCACAGACAGCTGACACCCGGCACTGATACTATGGTGAGCAGCGTGACTGCTGGGCTCTAAGCATATGTGAATGACCCTTGCTGTCCTTAACAGTTCAGAACTCTATAACATTTGGGAGCTGGAGAACTGGATTCTTCCTTTCTTCCTTCCTTCCCTCCCTCCCTCCCTCCTTCCTTCCTTCCTTCCTTCTTTCCTTCTTTTGAAATTGAGACTTTCATTCATATATACAATATGTTCTGACCAAAGTCATCCTCCTTTCCCTCACCCCCAGACCCTCTCCCATGCCCCCACCGTGTGTACGTATATGGGTGTGGGGCCATCTACTGGAGCATGGGTAGCATCTTAGGGGCCTAAAAAAACCCAGCTGACTCTTCTTCGCTGACAGCTGCCCACTGCCAATAGCTCCTAGGCTAGAGGTGGGACTTCGTGGGCTCCACCCCTGTGCCTGCTGGCTCACTTCCTTCAGGTCTTGTGTATGCAGCTCCAGCCATTGCGAGTTCATTTGTGCAAAGCCCTGTAATGTTAAAAAACAAAACAAAACCTGTTTCACTAGGATGTCCATTACCTCTGGCTCTTTGTTTCTTTCTCCCTCACTTCTGTGAAGACCCCTGAGGCCTGGGGAAAGAGTGTGTGATATGGATGTCCCATTTTGAGGGAATCACTCCACGGTCATTCTCTGCGTGCTGAACAGATGTGGCTCTGGATTAATCGCCATCTACTGCAAAACGTGCTAATCTGTGGTATGAGGAGGGAATCCTAGGGAGCAATTTTCCTTTCAGGAGAATAATAGTATTAGGTTTGCCCTTAGAGCCTAGCCAGGCATGAGAGTTGAACCCAGGTAATGGCACCATGCATGAATGGAGTTTGTGTTAAATCCAACCAGAAAGTGGTTAGTCACTCCCATAATATTTGTGCCACTGTTACGTCAGTGTCTCTTGCCAGGCTACTTGTTACTATAGCTCTCAGGGTTCACATTTGGACAAGATGGCTGATTGCTTTTCTTCCAGTGTGGTGCCTAGAGACCTCCAACTATGAAAACTAGCCAGTAAGAATGAGGCCTCCAGGTTAGTACCAGGTTGATTCCTTTTCATTTCCTATGAATCAGGATGTGGTATCTTCATCAACAGGGTCTTGCCAACAGGGTCAGTGCCATCTGGAGGGTACTCAGGAGTGACAGCAATAGCCTGGAATGTTTGAGTGGCTGTGGGAACACAGTGATCTTTCAAAAACTAGTAACCCATGCCAAAAACTGGACTTTTTAGTGGGTGGGCCATGCAGTGTCTGGGAGATGTGTCATTCCTTGTATAGGGTAACTCCACTGAAGCATCTTTTATCTATGTGCATGCGGAGGTAGATATTTTAGAAAGATTACGGTAGCATGTTTCCATAAGGCTTTCCCACCGGTGGTTTCAAGTGTTAGTTATTGCTCCCCCTGCTTCCTCCTCTATCCTGTCCTCCCACCCTGACCTCATTTCCCCCAGCCTGCTCCATTTACCTCTTTTCCTCCCTTCCACCTGGGTTCTATCCTGTTTCCCTTGAAATCCACTCCTCTCAGTGGCCGCTTGCCAATTTCCTGACTTACATCACTGCACCAGCTTAGACGCACACTGTCTAAAGATTCTAAGTTAGCATCCACATATGAGAAGAAGACATGTGGCATTTGTCCACATGAATCTTGATGGCCTTCCACAGAATGATTGTTTCTGGCATTGCTCATTTACCCGGGAATTTCATCTTCCCTTGTAGCTGAACACTATCTCATTGTGCGCATGTGCCATGTTTTCATTAGCCACTCATCGGTTGGGGGATATTGATCTAGGTTGTTTCTGTTTCCTGGCTATTGTGAACAGAGGTGCAATGAGCATAGATGAGAAAGTGTCGCTGAAGTAGCATAGAGTCCTTTATAAATGTGCCTAGGATCTGAACAGGGGGTTTAGGTTCACAGCATGTTTTGTCCTCAGTTGGTGCAACAGTTTGTGCAGCCCCTACCCCCCCCCCCCGCCCAGGGTCCAGATTTGCTGGCCTTGATGATCTCCCTGTGGGGCTCCTGAACCCTCTGGTCCTTCCATTGCCCCCCATTCTTCCATACCACTCTCAATGCTCCACCCAGGAGTACAGCAAGTCCCAGAATCTGTCCTGATCCCCTGCTGGTTGGAGTCTCTCAGAGGACATCTAAGTTGGGCTAATATCCACTTATAAGTAAGTATATACCATGTGTGCCTTTCTGGGCCTGGGTTACCTCATTCAGAATGATCATTTCTAGCGCCATCCATTTGCCTGCAAATTTTAAGATTTCCTTGTTTTTAATAGCTTAGTAGTATTCCGATGTGTAAATGTACCACAGTTTCTTTATCCATTCTCCACAGATGTGGGGGGAACAGGGACTGCCTCTGACATGAACTCAGGTGCCCCTGATTTGATCACTTCCCCCTTGGAGTGCAGGCCTGGTGATACACAGAGGAAGGGGAAGCAGGCTGCTTGGATGAGACCTGATAGGCTGTGGTCATATGATGGGGGAGAAGGAGGTCCCCTTCTGTCAGAGGTCTCGGGGAGAGGAATAGGGCACAAGAGGGAAGAAGGGTGGGAATGGGAAAATACAAGCGAGAGGATAACAATAAAGTTATAATCTGAATAAATTATAATAAATTAATTTTTTAAAAAAGAAATAGGCTCAGGAGTAGAGTACCTGGATCATATGACAGATCTATTTCTAGCTTTCTCACACAGGCATTCCAAACAGTGCTGTGAGGGCTGAGGATGGGACTTAATGGTAGAGCACCTACCTAGCACACACAAGGCCCTGAGTTCAATCTCAAGTTCTGCAATGAAACAAAGCAAAAGCCTCTTGACTGATATTAGTGTACACCCAAATTACACAGCCGCCTCAGCAAGTCCTCATCGCCAGCCCGAACCCAAGGCCAACCTAAGTAAGGATGTCTAAGACCCACTGGAGTTTCTTTCTTAATTCCTAAGGTCTTATATGCAGATACATTTAGAACTGGAGCCTTAACAAAAACTCCTCATATGTTCTTGTACCTACGGATCATGTGGGCATCTTCTCGGGGGGTGCTGTTGGTCTCACAGTTTACATAGCAAAGTCAGAGAGCTTCTGGCCATGTCTTACTCGTTGGCTTCATGGAATATCAGAATGATGCCTCTTTTGTTGAATATATTCACTTAGAAGGAATTACATTTTAGAAATTACTTGTGTAGGGGTGGAAGGAATGTGACCTCACCTGCATGTGGAGTTCAGGTTCAACCTTCCATTTTCTGGCTCAAGCGTCAGGTACCATCTGCCTTGTCTTTTGAGATAGGGTCTCTGATTAGCCAGGACCTTGCCAACTAGGCTATTCCATCTGCCCAGAGAGCCTCAGGAATACTACCTGTCTCTGCTTCCCCAGAGCTGAGATTACAAGGGCATGCCACTAGGCTTGGGTTTTTTAATGTGGGTGGTGAGGATTGAACTCAGGTCCTGACACTTGCATGATAAGCACTACTGACGGAGCCAGCTCCCCAGCCCTAGTATTTACTTTAAAACCCACAAACACTATCAAAGATATTTCTGTAAGGAAATGGTAAAAATACTAACCCTCTTCCACGCATTCACTTTCCCATGGAACATCTTAGTCGATGGAGAGACTTAGGTCTCCGGCCAATGGAGCATCATTTCACCTGGTGGTACCCGTGAGGTTTCTCTCTTTGAGTGTTGTGATGTGCGGGGTGTAGATTAGAAAACATATCTTTATGCCTCCTCCCCCAGTGATGGCACAAGAGCACGTAACTATGAAACACAGCAGCCCATACACTTGGAGAGAGAGAGAGTTCCATCTGTCTATATAAGTGGTAGGCAACCCTGAGAGGGCCGTTGTTTGATTCAGTCCTTAGGCATGAGGCAGCCTCTTTGCAGGTGGAATGAAGGAGCCAGCCAGGTCTAACTGCCGAGTTATATGAGTGGACTGAGACAGCAACTCTCTCAATGGCTTTTTAATTTGAGGTCTGAAGTTGGAGAGACAACGAAGCAACATTTCCTAGGCTGGAAATTTCCCTTCAGGCTGGCTGTTTCTCTGAACTAAAAGGATCACTATGGTGAATCCATTCTTCTAGGGCCTCATTTCTTAAAGGGACAGAGGGTGGAAGGATTCCACAGGTGCTGGCTTGTGTCCATTTCTAGGCTGTAGGTCCATGGATTCTGATCTGGGGTGGGGCCTAGGGAGTGACGGTCAGAAACAACAGCAACAAAAGCACTCAGGTACATTTGATGCCACTGTAAAGAGGTAAAGCATGTAGTTCAATGCCCTTCCCTGTCTGCTAGGAGATTGCTCGTTTTCTCCTGAACCAAATGCTGCACCCTGAGAATCAGCCGAAACAAGAATCTACACCATTTTTTCTACCAACCTTATAATGAGGCTCTTGTGTGTTTCTCTGTGACAGAGGTCACCCCGGATGTGCTACCTCAGACCTTCCCCTTGGCAGTGGCATATCTGTTTTCTCACCACAGAGGGTTAAAAGAGTGTCTCTTCTTCTTTTAAAGTCTTATTTCATTTTCACTTTGTGTGTGTGTGTGTGTGTGTGTGTGTGTGTGTGTGTAGTAACGTGCACATGAGTGCAGGCGTCCCCGGAGGCCAGCAGCATCAATTCCCTAGAACTGGAGCTAAAGGTGGTGGTGAGCCACCTGACACAGGTGCTAGAAATTGAACTTGGATCCTCTGCAAGAGTGCTATGTGCTCTTAGCTGCTGAGCCTTCTCACCACCCCCATGAGTCTGTCTCACTGTGTATAACGTGGAAAGGTGTAAAATGGGGCAGCACTTCCCTCCTTTTAACCAGTGAGCATCTCGTTGTAACTGTGATGAGGAACTTGAAAAAAACAGAACCAATATTGGGTAGGCATTGGTGGCAAAACTTTCGTTTAGGAGGATGAGGCAGGAGGATCACCAGTTCTGGATCACCCAGGTCAGCCTGGATTACATAATGATGTTCTTCCTCAGAAACAAACAAACAAAACAGTTTCAAAACAAGAAAACATTGAACCATAAGTAAATGCCTAGATTACCACAAAATCTTCCCAATATGCTGCCCTGGACTGGATTCTCAAAAACCAAGGGATGTCTCTGATGAGTGTCACTAAACACACACAGCAAATTTCACTGCCCATGGGGCTGGGGAGATGACTCAGTCAGAAAAGAGTCTGCCAGGCAAGAGGTGCCTGTCACCTAAACATAAGGACCTGAGTCCCATTCCCAGCACCTACATAAAAGCCAGATGAGATGAAGAATGTTATGGTCTTGGCTCAGGGGAGGCAAAGACAGGTGGGTCCCTGAGGCTCATTTGACAGACAGCAGAGCCAAATCCATGAGTTCCAGAACAGTGAGAGACCACAGCTCAAGAAAGAAAAAGTAGACAGGCCTGAGAAACTATGCCCAACCTTGACCACTAACTTGCTTGTATCCATGTCTACCTGTGCAGCATATCCCTGCCATGTACCCCATTTAAAAAAAAAACTGTATGGCCTATGTATTCCTTCTAATGAAAAGAAATCTGCAATTCACTAGTCTTGGAAATTTGGAATATTAACATAATAGTTATACACCAATGTATAAACCATATGAAATGTTTTATTATTCTTAATGTTTACATATTAGCTGTGTCAGTCCTGTTGCTTTTTCTGGAAATTATTGTAATTTACTGTTTTAACCTGCAAGTCTCTCTCCATTTCATGGTTCTTTTCTATGGACACTGATTATTGCAATGCCAAGACCAGCCAGGCACTGCTGGACATAAGCCTGTTGCCATGGGAAGCTCAGGGCCAGAATCAGTTGATTGGTCTCAGTATGGAGGTAAGCTTAGAAACTGGCAGGTCCAGGCTAGAATTTCAGCGGGTCTGGCAGACCGCTAAAGGAGATTTGGGTGTACGAATCTTTCAAACAAGACACAAAGTGAATGTGAAAATGGGCTCCATGATGTTGACAACATGTCATTTAAGCAACAGGCACAGCCATTAACTAACAGACTCCAAAATGGAGACACGGGGACATTCACGCTATTCTGTCTAGCTCTCACACCAACCAAAAGGGTATCGCTGCCATTGGTGGCCCATCATTTCAGATGGGTACCATGAGGTTTAGTCCCCTGCAATTGAACATGGTGACATGATGCACACGTGACCCGAGACTGAGCTAGTCTCATTCACTATATAGTGAGGGAACAAACTCAACAGAATTTCAACTATCTACCCATCTGGTACCCAAAAGAGGAAGGATGTACTGGGTGTGACACACTTGGTTCCTTGAAAGACCCTTCTCTGCTATAGCCCAGTGAGTCCATACACATATCTCCCAGCTTTTAGGCCAGTACTCTAGCAGATCAAGAAACTCAGCATCCTCTGGTACTTCTGTGGTCTTTTGGGAATGTACCACAGGGCCAAAGGCTTGAGTTCACAGCCCACCACTCCAAGCAGAGACTGTCACTTTTTTATTTCTTATTAGCCCATGCTGAGGTCATGAGACTTGCCAATACCATTCCTTACACACCACTGATATTTTTTTTTTCTTAAGACAATATCTCTAGGTTCTTGGTCTACTCAGGGTTATGGCAGCTGCTCATTTGCTCTCTTGTTTACCTGTCAATAGGTGTGCCTGCGAGGACGTTTATCAAAATGTGGCAACTGAAAACGGGCCCCAATCTGGTTTTGTTATCAGGAGCTCCCCAGATTTGGAGGAAAAGGTCATTTTCACCTTCCTAGTCTAAAGGAACAAATTGCTTATTAGTGTTTAAGAAATAGAGACCCCAAAGCTTTGCAACGTCTATGAGGCTTTGAATGGTCAGGGATTCCTATTCCGTACTTCCTCCTAGCCCTTCCTTGCACTCTAACCTACCCACTTCTTTTTGTTTGATTTGGTTTTCATTTTATTAATTATTACTAAAATAGAGTCTTGTGTAACACAGGCTGGTCTCAGTTTCTTTGAATATGACCTTGAGCTGCAGACCTTCTTGCTACCACTGCCCAGTGCTGGAATTACAGGTACCCATCACCATACCCAGCTACAACCTATCTCTCTTTTTAATTCTTCTCACATACCCTATTGTCTCTCCCCATTGAGTTATATTCCACAGACCTTAACTTTGTGCAAAGTACTGCAAATACCAAGCATGACTGTCCCGAGAGAACTTGGATTAATTGTCCTGTGTCACTGTGCCCAGGCTTTCAAGGCAGCTCTAGCCCTGTGGACAGCACATCGCCCCACCTCCCCCTGAAAGTGATATAATGGGAGGGCAGCGCTTGAGTCATGACTGACGCATGAAATAATGAGCACAGTGAATGGTACAAGGGCTTATTTTCATTCTCTCCTGATATAGCTCCTACCTGCCAAACAGGTCCCGTGGATGGATGTTGGCTCAATACACATAATAGGATTCTGGAAACCACTGAGCCTTGCTCAACACTAGGGACCACACTGTTCTGTGGATCATTTGGCTCACCTGCTCAAAACCTCGATGAGAGAGACAGAGAGAGAGAGTGGGGGGGGAGAGACAGAGAGAGAGAGAGAGAGAGAGAGAGAGAGAGAGAGAGAGATTACCATGAGTGTCATTTGGAAAGAAAGGAAACCCAGACACAGAGAGTTAAAGTGCCCAAGTTTGCATGGTGCTCAATGGCCAAAGCTGGAGAAATTCCAAGGTGGTTTGACTTTGCAGTCTGTGCTACTGACCACTTCCTGCCTTCCAACCCTCCCTGGGTGATCATGAAAGAAAAGATGAATAAATCAACATTGTCAGAAGAGCCCTGCCAGGTTATTTCAGATGAAAGCTTACATTGACTTTCACTGTTGATAGAGGTCTTTGTCCTATGAGATGGACTTTGATTTCTAAATTGTGGTTTTCTTCTAGATAATTCTTCAGGACCTTATTAATACTCACCCAAACCTGAGTGTACAGTAGCTAGTGGAGTTGGGTGGTGGTGTGCCCTCCACTTCACACAGCAGGGGCCTTCAGTGATCACACACACCCAAAATCAGTGCTTCTAGAAGCTTCCATGGAGTTTCTGTACCTTTAGTTATGAGCAACTATCCAACATCATTTGAGGAATTACATCCAAAATGGAGTTTTTAAAAACCATGCCTGAGATTAGCTGAGGCAGGGAAGCCAAGCAGTAAAGGTCTCCTTGTCAGCAACAGTGAGGCACACGCAGGTCAGGGATAGCTTCCGACTACCACCCACGCAGCCAGACAAGTTCTTTTCATGGATCTCTGCTCAGTTGAAGCCAGAACTCTTGGTATCGCTGAAGAAAAGAATGTCAGAATGAGCCAATAGGAAACAGAGTTAAAGTTGCTTAACATGACAGCTTAGCATAGCTTTAAGGATTGGGGTGCATAGAAATAGAGGTAGATGGGGGATGGGAGCACACACCCAAGTGTAGATATGCGCTGCCCAAGAGAGAAGCGTAATATAGAGTTTCTAGTGGTTTCTGAAGTTCCATCTCAAAGAGTTCTAAGGAGCCTTTGCTTTCTCAGTGAAATGAGGTCACAGGGCAGATCCTGAGTGGATAGCTCACGACTAATAAGATAAAGCCTTGGCCAGTTCAGGTGGAGAGGAAGAGATGATGATTTTACTATAAGCAAGAGTTTACTCTTGTTCATGATATTCCCAGGGCAAGAAGGAAGGCCACCGTCAAGGTTGTATATGTTCTTGGGCCCAAGAACACTTCGTTGTTGTTTTACCAGGCCTGTTTGGAAACTACTTGTGATGTGGGTATCGAAGACAGCAACCTTCGCAGTGTGGGTTACTGTGCTGAGATTCTTGATTCTCAGAAGGTGATAGGCTTCAAGCAGACTCCATTCCTTTTCCTAGGTCTGTTTAGTTGTGCCTCCCCTTCCGGGCTGGCCCTTGCCCAGCAGAGTGAGGAGGTATACTATGTTTTTGATGCAAACACTTACATAACATGTTTATCCCCTTATTAGTTACTTGTCTGTTGCTGTGATAACGTGTCATGTCTAAAACAACACGTGGAAGAAGGAAAAGTTTATTCCAGAGGGATGGGAGTCCTTGACACAGGGGGGCACGGCAGCAAGCGGCAGGCACAGCAGCAGGAGCAGAAAGCTGAGAACTCACATCCTCAAACACAAACGTAAAGCAGAGGGGGCAGACTGGAGGTGGGACGAGGCTCTGAATTCTCAAAGTGATGTGCTTCCCCCAGCGAGCTATAATCTCTCCATAACCTCCTCCAAACAGTGCCCACCCACTGGGAACCAAGTATTCAAATGCCTGAACCGAAGCTCTCATGCAAACCACCATCCTCAGTCACACAGGTTTCTCCGTGACGCGTAGGACATCCCGAGAGGGGTAAAAGACTTTTTGAGTTACCCGCCTGGATTTGCCAACCGTGGGGAGAAGGAACCAATATTGTGCTGAGATGTCAGGTCATGGCCCTGGAGCAGCTCACCTGGTTGTGGGTCCTGAGACGTGATGTGGGTCTCTGACATCTCTGGATGCACCACCCCGCTTGGCTCAAAGCTAAACATCTCTCATTTCACACGATCACAACAAACAGCATTATCCATAGAGTACTGAGTCAATTGCTTGACCTGGGTGGTGAAGCTGGCAGCGACACAGCCTGGATTATGTCATCTAACAGCTGTGGCTCTAAAGCCCAGGAGCATTTGCTTGCAGGTGGTTTCCTGGCAGTCTAGCCCACCCATGTAATTGCCAGCCACTACTGGGGGACTCAAGTTCATTACTTAACCTTATTAAGTTCCCGTTTCCTCTGTGAAATGGGATAAAACTATTACCTTGGCTTAACGCCATTTCAAAAATTGAAAAGTGAATTAAAGCGTTTGTCTTGATGTCTCACATGCTCCAAGTCTTGGTATAGGTGGCTGTTGTTAGTCTTTTAGTTTGTTTTGTTTCTGGAGATAACTAGGGCTCCTCTTGCTCCAGTCTCCGGTGTGCCAGGTTTTACAGTCCTGTGACAGCCACTGTGCCTGAGTGGCTGCTGTTACCTTTGTCATTATATCACCATTGCCAAGATCAATAGAGAGGTGTTTCTAAAGAGGTCCAAAAGAGATGCAATCAAGCGGGATAGAGGGATGGTATAGTGATTAAGAGCTTGTATTATCTTGTAGAGGACCCAAGTTCAATTCCCGGCACCCACTTTACAAAATGCCTGGAACTCCAGCTTCAAGAAATATGAGGATAAACAGGAAACCTTCCGTTTGATTTTGACTTCAAAATGAGCATGTACACAGGCTTTTGAATCAAAGGGACATTTTTCCATTAAAAAAAAAGAGAGTTGAGCAAAGACACAGGCAGGTGTACACTAAAAGCTACTAAGCACGAACTGACCATCTTGGTCATTTGAAATGAAGGCACCAGCATGTTTTGGGGTGTGGGTTGGGAGAACCAAGTTGAGTATAGGCTTAATTCAAGAGAGAAAACACTGCTTATTTCTTTGAGTAGGCTTAGTGACATGAATTGAACTATGTCCCTGTAGGATTTGACAAACCATCTATAACTCTGACAGCTGGAGCATGTTAATAGAAGCTGCATGCCATGATACTTGGGACGGAGCAGGGAGTAAGCCTGACCCATCGCCGTTAAATAATATGAAAGCTGTGGGTACGTTTGAAGTCCTTGTGATATGATGAGAGGAAAAATTTGGCCTGTGAGCATATTGACTGACAGCAAAGATTTTTGGGTACTCAGGTACCAAATTTTTGTATGCCCAGTGAGTGAGAATGAAGGGAGACAGAGGCTAGGAGGAGGAGGACCAGTGAACCTACCAGTAGCTGAACCTCCATCCCACTCTGGAGGCACATGAGGTGAGAAGACATGATAACAGCAAGTCAGGGTCTCCTGGCTGGGGTCACATGTGACATGTGCCTGGACTCAGGGTTTTTTGTCCCTCCAGCCCTGTTGTTATTTCCACACACCTGTGTTAAGCAAAGCTTTTACAGAGAATGAACAAGTGAGTGATTTACAATCTTACTTGGTTTCTTTTTTTTTTTTTTTTTTTAATTTTTTTTTTATTAATTTATTCTTGTTACATCTCAATGTTTATCCCATCCCTTGTATCCTCCCATTCCTCCCCCCCCCCATTTTCCCATTATTCCCCTCCCCTATGACTGTTCCTGAGGGGGATTACCTCCCCCTATATATTCTCATAGGGTATCAAGTCTCTTCTTGGCTACTTGCTGTCCATCCTCTGAGTGCCACCAGGTCTCCCCCTCCAGGGGACATGGTCAAATGTGAGGCACCAGAGTACGTGAGAAAGTCGTACCACACTCTCCACTCAACTGTGGAGAATATTCTGACCATTGGCTAGATCTGGGAAGGGGTTTAAAGTTTACCTCCTGTATTGTCCTTGGCTGGTGCCTTAGTTTGAGCAGGACCCCTGGGCCCAAATCTGCCTATCATATTGTTCTACTTGTAGATTTCTAGGACCCTCTGGATCCTTTTATTTTGCTGTTCTCCCATGCGTCTCTCATTTAGAGTCCCAATAGGATGCCTTCTCCTCTGTCCCAGTTTCCTGGTAAGTGAAGGCTTTCGTGGGACATGCCCCTTGGGCTAGTATGCAGATATAAGTGAGTATATACCATTTGATTCTTTCTGCTTCTGGGTTAACTCACTCATTATGATCATTTCTAGGTTCTTTTCCCTCCCCTTCTCATCTTCCTGAAAGTGAAGTCAGCTCCTTCCCTTTTGAGTCAACCACCACAGCGGCAGCTTGGAGCTGATTCCCAGGCCCATTGCCCCATGCTCTGATTGGAACAGGGATAATGGAGCTGAGCCTTCAGAAATATAAAAAAATGTTGGCTGTTTCGTTCTCCAAGCATTTAGGCGTAGCTGTTGTTTTGATTTTTTCCTTCTTTTTTCCCCCCTTTTATCAAGGCTTTCTATTCCTTTCAGAGGAGAGGTGAAAGGTAGGAGCCAGGAGAGTTTGCAGCTACAGCTCAGGGGCCTTGAAAAGTTTGGGAAGAAATATGAAATGTCATAAAACCATAATTCCTCATTGTTCTTCCAACCTCTGCCGCCAGGCCACTTCTTCCCACCAAGTATGTATAATGTTGCTTGGGAAGCCCATCAAAAACTTCTCTTTCCCCTAGGATGCACAATCAGTCAATCGATCCTGAAGATGGAGGCCAGCCACAAAGAAGTCTGTCGCTAGACAGCCCCTCTACCCTTCCTCTCCTCTTCATGGGGAAAAAAAGGCTTGGATTAAAGAAAGATCCTTTTATTTCAAATTGCCCTCTTTCCACTAGTGTCCTGGCTCTAGGGGAGGTAGGGAGTGTCAGTCTAATATAAACTGCATTGTTGAAGATGTTAAAGGCTAATTAATTAATAAAGTTTAATAGTTAAGAATTGTCATAGTCTGTGCTTTTACAAATAAAAAATTATTCGTTTGAACAACTAAAACAACATACTTTGTTTTTGTGGCAGGAGTCTCAAATACCTTGTATTGCCCTCAGACTCTCGAGGTAGTCAACAGTAACCTTGAACTTCTGATTTGCCTTCCTCTGCCTTCCGAGTGCTGGGATTACAGGCATAGCCACCACGCTCAGTCTAAATCAAGAGAATTTAATGATTGTGTTTAAATCCTAACTGCTAAGATTAGATCTTCTGCTGAGGTCAAGGTGTAAGCTCTGCACAGCCCAGGGTCCTCACCTTGGATGGATGTGGAGAACCAGTCTTGTCAATGTTTCAGAGATGACCAGGTCCATATTCCCTGCATCGTATCTCCTTAATCC